>NC_135814.1:22283292-22585857 GCF_964213995.1 Mustelus asterias | reverse complement strand
TCCTCCACCTCCACTTCATTTCCATTTATTTTATTTCATTTCATCTTATTTATTTTTATTATTTTATACATTATTTATTTTATTGTTTTCATCCCTACCATTGCTTTTTTAAATCTCACTTTCCATCTTGATTACACCCCTCCCCCCAACCCACTTGGGCCATCTGTTGCATGTCTCAGGTTGTCCTTTGACACTCTGTTTACTTTTGTTCTACATTTTCATTTCATTTCATTTGATTTATTATTGTCACATGTATTAGTATACAGTGAAAAGTATTCTTTCTTGCATGCTATACAGACATTTACACATTCTGATCTCTGAATGGACCACTGTCAACGCCCTTCTCAACTGCGATCACCTCCTTTTACATTCCCATTGTCTTTTTGTCCATGACATCTTTGTCAATAACCCTTGCCCCCGCCCCGCCCTTACAGTATTAATCTCATTCACCTTTCTGTCTTCAGGTCTGACGAAGGGTCACCCAGAGTTGGCTCTATTCTCTCTCCACAGATGCTGTCAGAGCTGCTGAGATGTTCCAGCACTTTCTGTTTTTGTTATCAGATTCCAGCAGCTGCCATAATTTGCTTTTGATCGTAGGTTAGACAGGATGATGTAACGAGCATCGCCAGTCTGGAAACATAGCATTACGTCTTTGGGACTGGTCCCTTTATTTGTTCTTTCATGGAATGTGGGCATCACTGGGAAGGCCTGTTGCCCATCCTTAAATGCTTTGTTGAGGAGGTGGTGATGAGTAGCCTTCTTGAACTGCTGCAGTCTATCTGGTGCAGGTACATCTGCTGTTGGGAAGGGAGTTCCAGGATTTTAATCCAGCAATGATGAGGGAATGCCAATGGTACTTACATGTTCACTCCTTCCACCACTGATGCACAGTAGCAGCCGTGTGTACAATATACAAGAATCTGCAGCAACTCACCAAAGTTCCATCAATAGCTCCTTCCAGACCTGCAATGTCTACGACTTAGAAGGGCAAGGAAAGCAGACGCATGATTTGATTTGATCTGATTTGATTTATTGTTGTCACATGTATTAGCATACAGTGAAAAGTATTGTTTCTTGGACGCTATACAGACAAAGCATATCGTTCATAGAGAAGGAAACGAGAGAGTGTAGAATGTAGTGTTACAGTTATAACTAGGGTGTAGAGAAAGATCAACTTAATGCAGGGTAGGTCCATTCAAAAGTCTGATGGCAGCAGGGAAGAAGCTGTTCTTGTGTTGGTTGGTACATGACCTCAGACTTTTGTATCTTTTCCTGATGGAAGAAGGTGGAAGAGAGAACGCCCGGAGTGTGTGGGGTCCTTAATTATGCTGGCTGCTTTGCCGAGGCAGCGGGAATTGCAGACAGAGAGACTGGATGGGAGGCTGGTTTGCATGATGGATTGGGCTACATTCACGACATTTTGTAATTTCTTGCAGTCTTGGGCAGAGCAGGAACCATACCAAACTGTGATACAACCAGAAAGAATGCTTTCTCTGGTGCATCTGTAAAAGTTGGTGACATGCTAAATTTCCTTAGTCTTCTGAGAAAGTTAGTGGGCTTTCTTAACTATAGTGTCAGCATGGAGGGACCAGGACAGGTTGTTGGTGATCTGGACACCTAAAAACCTGAAGCTCTCAACCCTTTCTACTTTGTCCCCATTGATGTAGACTGGGGCATGTTCTCCTCTATGCTTCTTGAAGTCGATGACAATCTCTTTTGTTTTGTTGACATGGGCATGGGAACACCACCTGTAAGTTCCTCTCCAAGCCACAACTATCCTCACTTGGAAATACATCACCGTTCTTGTACTGTCGCTGGGTCAAAATCCTGGAGCATCCAACTAACAGCACTGTGCGGGTATCTGCACCAGGTGGTCTGCAGTGATCCAAAAAGGCAGCTAACCACTTTCTTTTTGATGCGCTATCAATAAGGCGAAAAACTACCGATATGCCAATATAAGTGTAGGCTTTTATTCACAACAGAATCAGGAGCAGATCCCAACAATTAACCGACCTGGACTGAACAAGGGGGAGGAGACAGCCACCTTTATACTAGGTGCTGAGGGGAGGAACCAAACTGGAAGGGGATGTGTCCAGGTATGACAAACACACACAACGGTGGTCCATATAGGACAAAGGCACAACTGAGGTCCACCACACTTTTCTTCCATTTCCCATAAGTTAGGAACAATCACACTTTAGAATTAAAATGCTGGAGCTGCATCGAATGGTTTTATTTCTGTTTTCCAGTGGCTTGCAAACTGAGAGACAAATACATTTACCTGACACACGACTGCAGTGCAGCAGTGAATGTGGAACCCAGAGACATGTATTCACATCAAATATTTCCAACTTTTTTACAAATAACATACACCGTCCCACCACAGCCTGCTCAAGGACAATTGAGGATGGGCAACAACTGTTGGCTTAGTCACTAATGTCCAGTTCCATGAAAGGATAAAGAAAATGTGTCAGGACTGCAGAGCCTTGATCTGCTCCATTGCTTTGTGGAATTGCTTTACAGTTTCTATTGCATACTGTTTCCATTGTTTGGCATGCAGGGATCCTGAATGGAAATATCTGTATTTATGTTTCTTTCACTCTCTCTATCTAAATCTTTCTTTATCTGTCACTCTTTCTCTGTTTCCCTCTTTCTCTTTTAATGAAAACACACCTGGAGTATTGTGTGCAGTTTTGGTGTCCTTATCTGAGGAAGGATGTCCTTGCTACAGAGGGAGTACAGCGAAGGTTTACCAGGCTGATTCCTGGGATGGCAGGTCTGTCATATGAGGAGAGACTAAGTCGATTAGGATTATATTCACTGGAGTTTAGAAGAGTGAGAGGAGATCTCATAGAAACTTATAAAATTCTAACAGGGTCAGACAGGGTAGATTCAGAAAGAATGTTCCAAGTGTTGGTGGATTCCAGAACTAGGGGTCATAGTTTGAGGATAAGGGATAACCCCTTAAGAACTGAGGAGATGAGAAATTTCTTCACCCAGAGGATGGTGAATGTGTGGAATTCACTACCACAGAATGTAGTTGAGGCCAAAACATTGTCAGATTTGAAGAAATTAGATATAGCTCTTGGGGCTAAAGGGATCAAGAGACTTGGAATATAGTGTTCAATTCTGGTCATCACACTATCAGAAAGAGGTGGAGGCTTTGGAGAGGGTACAGAAAAGATTTACCAGAATGTTGCCTGGTATGGAGGGCATTAGCTATGAGGAGAGGTTGGAGAAACTTGGTTTGTTCTCACTGGAATGATGGAGGTTGAGGGGCGACCTGATAGAAGTCTACAAGATTATGAGGGGCATGGACAAAGTGGATAGTCAGAAACTTTTTCCCAGGGTGGAAGAGTCAATTACAAGGGGGCATAGGTTTAAGGTGCGAGGGGCAAGGTTTAAAGGAGATGTACAAGGCAAAGTTTTTACACAGAGGATGGCGGGTGCCTGGAACTAGCTGCCGGGGGAGGTAGTGGAAGCAGATACGATAGTGACTTTTAAGGGGCGTCTTGACAAACACATGAATAGGATGGGAGTAGAGGGATATGGTTCCTGTAAGGGGCAGGGGTTTTAGTTCAGTTGGGCAGCATGGTCGGTGCAGGCTTGGAGGGCCGAAGGGCCTGTTCCTATTCTTTGTTCTTTGGATATGGGGGAAGGCGGGATCAGGATATTGAATTTGATGATAGGCATGATTTAATTGATAAATGAATGGCGAAGCAGGCTCGAAGGGCCAAATGACCTACTCCTGCTTCTAGTTTCTATGTTTCTATGAAAACATATACATATTTTCTAGTCAACAAAGAAAACATTTAAAAGTTTTGAAGTTTATTTATTTGTGTGACAAGTAGGCTTACATTAACACTGCAATGAAGTTACTGTGAATCCCCTAGTCGCCAATGCATCTAACCAGCACGTCTTTTAGACTGTGGGAGGAAACCTGAGCACACGAGGAGAACCACACAGACACGCGGAGAGCGTGTAGACTCTGCACAGACAGTGACCCAAGCCGGGAATTGAATCCGGGTCCCTGGCGCTGTGAGGCAGCAGTGCCACCGTACCACTTTGTTATTAATTAAAGGCCTTGTTGCTTTCAATTCAACCAATTGTATTTTTTTTAATCAATTAAGATGAGGAAAGTACCCTGCCTTACTATTCCTGCCTCAACAGGATCGGGCTTCCCAAGAGGAAGTGACATGGGACTCTTGTTGGCTCTCCAGCTGAAGGGCAAGACTCCTGTCACCTCCAGTAAATACCACCCAGTGTAACTGTTATTAAATAAATGTCTTGGTTTTGGCATGTGTAACAACTTCAGCGAGGCATGTGAGGGTGGCCTCTTGGAGTATAAGCTCCCTGATTGGACAGGCAATTATGTCCTCAATCAGGGAGTTCATACTCCAAGAGGCCAACCTCATGTGCTTCGTTGAACTCATTTCAGTATAGGCCTGTCTTTAGCACTGCTCTGCCTTGATGTTCATTGTTGGCGTCAATCAAAGTTCAAGAGGGCAGACAGAATATTCCAGGAACCCCATGCAGCTTTTGCTGCCTATTGTAGAACACAAATCATGAAATGTCCCAGATTGCCTCAGATTAAAATGGGAGATATTTAAGTTGACATCATAAATTATCTGTGCATTGACCGAAAGATATCCTTTTCCATTTTGTATCTCATGTAGTCTGATTGTGGTTAAAAGGCCATGTGCGTAAAATCAAAGGCACCTTACACCTTTAGCATTGCTGTCTGCATTCCTACCGTCGAGGCTCACTGATAGACTGAAGGTTCATGCCTTCCAAAGCTTCAGCGATGCTCTGGATGGAGTGATGAACTGAGGAATTGGCTCACTTCTGTTGGGTCTCTCCACTGTAATGCAAATGCTTTGAGCCTTAAAAATCTGCAGCCACTTTTAAGAATCAGAGATGTACTTGTGATAGACTGTGCTCACAGCTTGAGTCCCATGCGATATCACAACTCAGTGACTATCTTCCAAGGTGTTGTACGGAGTGCCCTTCTGTTATGTTCAAGTAATTGTCGCCGAGACAGTAGAGGTGTCTCCACAGGCTTTGCTGCTATGAATGTTCGAGCTCTGTATGTGAACTGCTTTTCATGACAATGCAATGAACACAAACATTACCAATGCTATTCTTTCAGAGGTCACAGCAGTGACCTTATTTCTATATTATCGGGCAAAACGGTGCCAACTGAAATTATCCAGCAACAAGTTTCGGATCTAACAGTGAGGAAAGCAGAAATCATGCTGAAAATTCCTACTCTTAGTTGGAATTGATAATAAATTTTGACCCCTGCAATCTGTGTCAATCAATTCTCACCGTTCCTCACCAGATTAAAGGTGTAAGGTGCCTTTGATTTTACACACATGGCATTTCAACCATAATCGAACCACATGAGGTAGAAATCAGTGATTGGAGATTGGGGTAGAGAGCAGGGCCTCAGGACAGTGTTATCTTGAGATGTCAATGCTAAAGTGGTTCTTTTAACCTTTGGTGCCAATGTTCTTTTAACCTTCGACCTCTAAAATGTGTGGCATGTTGATAAAATAATTGTTGTTCCAATTGTTTTGCAGCATTTCTGAATGCCCATAGATGATTTTGATGTTAAAATCCCCTTTCTGTTGGAAAATAAAGCAAGACTTTCAATTTTATAGTGCTTTCCACAACTGTGAGACGTCTCAAAGCATGTTACAGTCAACTAAGTACTTTCTGAAGTGTATATTGTAAAGTAGGAAACACAACAGCCAACATACTCAAGGTAAGCTTCCAGTTCCAAATAATTTTTAACATAATTTTTGTTACAATGGTCAATAACAGCAATATGTTGTAGACCAGAGAAGGCCATAACTTCCTCGATCAGCGATGGATTGCCTCTCCCTCCCCACTTACAGGAGGGGGCCAGGTCAGACCGGGGGAGGAAGGGTTTGGTTGGAGGTTCAAGTCGGAGTGGGTGGGGAGTGGGAAATCCTGTGCGGGTGGGATGTCGGGGTGGGGGATACATGGGGTGGGGTGATGGTGCTTAATTTGGGGGGGGGCGGGTAGCGGAGAGTCACCAGGTGCTGGGGTGTTGGGGAGGGGGAGGTTCCGTGTGGGCTCCGTCTGGGTTTTTAAACAGTTATGCTGAAGTTAGACATCCTTTTATTTCTTCTAAACCTTTCAGGCTGGCTATTAATGCAACACTGGCAGAACCTGAAGTCCGAGATTTTAATTGCTTTGTTGGATGGTTCCCAGCACAGTGCAATTGTCCAGGGGAAGTTAATGCTTCTGGACAATTGTCACATATGCTGTTACCTGGGAACAGCCGAGAGAGATTCCCCAACACGTCTTTGGGGTGCTCCCCAGATCTGACGCTGAGGAGCCAGGAGGTTATGGGTCATTATCTTTTTTTGTGATGTTGACAGAGTGATAAACATCATCAGGACAACTCCCTTGCTCTTTTTTTCAACATACGGTAATTCTTCACTTAACATTGCGCTTGCGTTCCTGTAAAAGAGTGTGAGCATTTTTTGATCTTTACACTCAGGCTTGGATTGGAACTTAACCCCAGAAACTTGGTACCCAATGCGGCCAACCGAGCCACAGCTATATTACCTTGACCTTACCTCAAGAACCATTTACCATACAACAACTGCTTCATGGACATTATGCCTTGAATTTTGCATGATTTCATCCATAATTAATGCCATTGAACATTCTTTTGGACCAATATTGTTTTAACAAGCAATAGCATTACGAAATGAAAACTAGATTCATTGCTGCAGGAGCCTGTCAATGCACGACTGCGGTACAACAAGAAACTCTGCATTATTCTCTTTTCCTCTTCAGTTTTGCATTGCTCTGCCTCACTGTCCCCCTTACTACTTCTTAAAATCTAGCTCTTTGATCAAGGTAGCTTGGTGTCAAATTTTGTCTCAAATGCCTTGGCACGTTTTATTATGCGAAAGGTGTTGTACAAATATAAGATGTTCTTGTTATTTTTAAAATATTGACCATTTGGCAATAGAATTACCGAACTGGCTAAATTTCAGAAATTAAGGATTATATAAACACTATGGTAAGTACCAGGTGGCACGGTGGCTCAGTGGTTAGCACTGCTGCCTCACAGTGCCAGGATCCTGGGATCGATTCCCGGCTTGGGTCACTGTCTGTGCGGAGACTGCACATTCTCCCAGTGTCAGTGTGGATTTCCTCCGGGTGCTCCAGTTTCCTCCCACAGTCCAAAAGACGTGCTGGTTAGGTGCATTGGCCATGCTAAATTCTCCCTCAGTGTACCCAAACAGGCACCCTAGGGGATATTAACAGTAACAGCATTGCAGTGTTAATGTAAGCCTACTTGTGAAATAAATTCTACAAGAAGTGAAAATGGTACTTGTGTACCAAAGCTATCAAGGAATTCACCAGGGTCATTTAAACAAGTCTCTTAAATGTGTACTTCCAGCTAATCAATGACAGGAAGCCATATCAAACTCAAATGTTATTTTTTGTGCGCTTGTACAGATTTATCAGCCATCAAAATAACGCACTATTCTGGACCAGACACTACTTAGATTTTATTTATCTTGATCGTCATTTTATCCATCCCTACTTTGAGATATTAACTGCTGCCTACATATCAAGTCCTGGAGCGTCAAATGCCATCTGAATTCTACACCAAGAGTAGGTGGCACAATATTAATAGACCGGTAATCCAGAGGCCCAAGCTAATGGTCTGGAGTCATGTGTTCAAATGCCACCACGACAGCGAGGGGAATGTAGGACTTAGGAGCAGGCCTTTCAAGCCTTTGTCCCTATTTCTTATGATCATGGCTAATCTGTAGTCTCAACCCTACTTTCCTGTCTGCCTCCCTTGGCTATCAAAATCTTCTGCCTAAATCTGCTGTGAATAAATTCATTGATTCAACCTCCACTGCTTTCTTGGAAATAGAATTCCACATACTAATGAGCCTTGGAGAGAAAACATTTTTTCCCTTCTCTGCCTTAAATGAGAAACCTCTTATTCTTAAACTGGGTTCCCTAGTTCTAGTCTGTCCCACATTTCCTTCCTGCTTTCCACCCTGCCAAGCCCCTCAGGATCTCATACTTTTCAGTAAGATCACCTCTCATTCTTCTAAGCTCCAATGGCCAAAGTTGTTCAACCTTTCTTCATGAGGTAAGCCCTTCAGTAATGGTGATCATGAAAATATTGTCAATTATTGTTAAAAATCCATGTCCTTCAGGGTAGGAAATCTGCTGTCCTTACCTGGTCTGCCCTTGATTTATGTGACACCAGACCACAGCAATGTGGCTGGCTCTTAAATGCCCTCAGAAGTGGCCTTGCAACTACCCAATCCTATCAACTGCTGCAGGAAAGTCAAGAAGGAACTAAACCAGATGGACCACCTGAACTCGACCTGGACACCAGATCTGCCAATGGCACGCCCAGCCCTGCCGACCCTGCAAAGTCCTTATTAACATTTGAAGACTTGTGCCAAAATCAGAAGAACTGTCCAACAGCTAGTCAAGCCATAGCCTGACATAGTCATATTCACTGAATCATACCTTACCATGTCTCAGTCACCGCTTTCATCATCCCTGGGTACATCCTGTCCCATCCGCAGGATGGATACAACAGATGATGTAGTAAATATCCATGATTGAGCTGACAAGAGGCAACTAACATCCACACCACTCAAGTGCCAAACAATAACCATCTCCAACAAGAGAGAATCATCGAATCCCTACAGTGCAGAAGGAAGCCATTTGGCCCATTGGGCCTACACCAACACCAATCGCACCCAGGCCCGATCCCCGTAATCCTTGACACTAAGGGGCAATTTAGCATGGCCAATCAACCCAACTCGCACATCTTTAGAGTGTGGGATGAAACCGCAGCATCTGGAGGAAATCCACACAGATACGGGGAGAATGTGCAAACTCCACACAGACAGTGACCTGAAGCCGGAATTGAACCCGGGTCTCTGGCGCTGCGAGGCAGCAGTGCTAACCACTGTGCTACCATGCTGCCCCCACTATATCACCATTCTTCACTGTCGATCAAAATCCTGGAACTCCCTTCCGAACAGCAGTCTGGATGTACCGACACCAGATGGGCTGCAGTAGGCAACTTACCATCGTCTTTTCACAGGTAAATATTGATGGATAATAAATCCTGGACTAGGCAGCAATGCCCACGTACTGTGGAAGAGTAAATAAAAAGACAATCCTCTATGTGAGATTGGAGAGTGAATGTTGGCAGTCTATTTGATCGTTGGGAGAGCCTGATACTGCCTTTACCTCTCATCCATATGGATAAGTTCCTCAGGGCTTGCTGGAGGGCAATTTGAAGCAAGAACTTTGTCAATTTATCCCTCCCTTAGCCAAGAAGTTAAGGGTATACGACCATTTCCACTTCCCTGGCTGAGAGCAACGAACTCAAAAGGGGGATACATCTTTGTCACTCACTGGCTAAACTCAAATACAGCCATCGGTGGAGTGGAGGTGGGGGCGAGAAACAAAGTTCTGAACATTTTAGCCCCACTTCTAACCAAAGTCAAGCAGCGGGAATGGGATAGATTCAGGTCAGATGGCCATCTTACTCTGTTGAATTGCAGAATGCAGAATGACAAACCTCAGTGAGACATAACTTCAATGTGATTGTTCCCTACATAAAGCATGGATTTGCACGGTAGGTCACCTGTTTATTGTAGATTTGATTTGATTTATTATTGTCACATGTATTAACATACAGTGAAAAGTATTGTTTCTTGCGCACTATAGAGACAAAGCACACCGTTTGTAGAGAAGGGAAGGAGAGAGTGCAGAATGTAGTGTTACAGTCATAGCTAGGGTGTAGAGAAAGATCAACTTAATGCAAAGTAAATCCATTCAAAAGTCTGACAGCAGCAGGAAAGAAGCTGTTCTTGAGTCGGTTGGTAAGTGACCTCAGACATTTGTACCTTTTTCTCGACAGAAGAAGGTGGAAGAGAGAATGTCCGGGGTGCGTAGGGTCCTTAATTATGCTGGCTGCTTTGCCGAGGCAGCGGGAAGTGGAGACAGAGTCAATGGATGGGAGGCTGGAAGTAAATCAGGTGGTCATTAGCCAAAAAAAGAACGGAGGAATATGCGTGCTTCAAGAGCTCCCTTCATTTTGATATCAATCATACCTGGATATGGTTTTGTTGGATGGATGAGAGCAGCAGTGTCGGAGGCGTCTGCTGCAAACAGATTAGCGTCTCATTGACATTATCATTTGGAAAGAGTGCCCATCTTGGACTTCATTTCCTGGCAGTTCCAATGCCCAAGATGTTGAAATCAAAGGGATGTCCCTGTGACATTGAAACCAGATATTCTCAGGCAATGAATGGGGAAAAGTGACAGATAAACTGATCAGATTCTTTTGGAGATGGCAGGGGTCCTGCCACTGGGATTGATAGCTGGGTGGTCAGCCAATGAAGTGGCTGCCACCAGGGCTGCTGTCCAATCAGACGGCCGGCAGCTCACCAGCTTCAGCTGGTGGAGGGGGCATCAATGGCTGTGCACTTTGAAAGTCAGGTAAGTGGGGTCTTTGTGGGGGGGGGGGGGGGGGGGGGGGGCGGGGGGGTGCACCATGGCCTGTCAGACAGGCCCAGCGTGAATTTAAGTCACTGAGGGCAGGCAGTACCATTGCCCTGGGGGGCCTCCATTTGCACCAGGGGCCAAAAAGTGCCCAAGAAGAATGCTACCACCCTCCATCCACCACCCCGCAGTCCCAACACACACTCACCCTCGGCATACTGGGAAGCCACAAAGATTTACCTGGTGGTATCCCCATGTAGCTGCAGGCTTCTTCCTCCACCTTCCGCCCCTACTAGTAAAATGCCAGTAGAGCTGGAAAATGACCCTTGATTGGTCAGTCAAATAGCTTAATTGTGCTGTGAGTGGGTAAGTATGCTGCCACCTTACCTGCCATGGCAAAATGGCATTGTGACAGCAAGGAGATGGGCAGGCTAACCAATGTTTTCTTGTGTTATTTTGCCAGCCTTGTCGCACCCACTCCGGCCCCTATCTCACAGACCAGATAAGTGCGTGTTAGAATCATAGAATCCCTACAGTGCACAAGGAGGCCATTTAGCCCATCGAGCCTGCACCGACAACAATCCTACCCCACTTACCTGACTATCCCTGTAACCCCACGTATTTACCCTGTTAATTTCCCTGACACTAAGGGACAATTTAGCATGGCCAATCCACCAACCTTGCCATCTGTTTGGAGTGTGGCGAAAAACTAGAGCACCCGTTGGAAACCCACGCAGACCCGGGGAGAACGTGCAGACTCCGCACAGGCAGTCACCCAAGCTGGAATCGAACCCGAGTCCCTGGAGCTGTGAGGCATCAGTGCTAACCACTGTGCCACCGTGCTGTGTTAAACTGAACAGGAGGACAGATCTTTTACCTGTCCTCTGGCTGCACATAAATGTGGCCCACGTGACCATATCTGCTACAGTGGATAATGGCTTTGCTCATCACTGCTAGAGTTTCAAAGGTCACAGCATTTAGTACTCAGAGTGTATAACAAACTAACTCTCAGACACACAGAGGGTCTGATCGGCTTGTGAAATAAAAATAAATACAGCTACACTGAAAAGAATCCACACAGATTATTGTAAATCTGAAACCTCATCACAGCACAAGGAATCTAAGAGAAACAAAGGAGCTCAGTACCCTCGGGAGAATACGAAAATAGCGACATGTATTCACAACAAATATTTTGAATTCACAACATTTCAGAGTTTAAGGCCGAAATCTCCTGTCCTGGAATCTAAGTTCAGTGCCGGCTACGGAAGTGGGAATGATTTCCATTGGGATTGGGATGGCGAACCTCGCGCAAAAGGGACACCCCCCCCCGCACCCCCCCTCGCCGACAGCCTGAACTATCCCTTCCACCCATGCTCAGTCGCTGCTCCATCTTTCACCGCTGATCCTTCTTCCCGTCCTTGGCCAACTTGCACTGCCACCTCCCAGCCTCAAGCACAGGCAGACATTTGCAGCAACTCCCCAAAGAGGGCAATGCAGCTGCAATTCATCGTTAGTCGTGGAAGAGGTCAACTTTAGCAGGTGCACGCCGCTTAATGCAGTCATTACGGTGAATGTTCTCATTTCTTGCTGGCAGTGAACTTAATTTGGCGGGGGATCTTAATCCCGGCTGGGTGGCCTTTTAACGAGCATGCATGACTTGCTAATGCATGGAATAGGGCTTCCCGACATTGTTCATCAAAAAGTTTGACCCACCTTTCACCTGCTCTGAAAGTCCCAAGAACTAAATGACTTAATTGCTAAAGTTTATCTGACTGTCGGCAAACTGGTTTTTGGTCTCCCAAACCCCTCCTTTCCCCTCTCCACCCATCTCTGCCAAAATTCCCATGCTGGTGGGACCAGAAGGTTTCTCCCCAAATTTTGTAGGTTGAACAATCCTACATGCAAACATCCCTTAGGCCTTAAAATTACACCATGGGATATTCATGTGAGGGTGGCACGGTGGTACAGTCATTAGAACTGCTGCCTCACAGTGCCAGGGACCCGGGTTCAATTCCCGGCTTGAGTCACTGTCTGTGCGGAGTCCGTACGTTCTCCCCGTGTCTGCGTGGGTTTCCTCCAGGTGCTCCGGTTTCCTCCCACAGTCCGAAAGACGTACTGGTTAGGTGCATTGGCCATGCTAAATTCTCCCTTAGTGTACCCTAACAGGCGTCGGAGTTTGGCGACTCAGGAATTTTCACAGTAACTTCATTGCAGTGTTAATGTAAGTCTACTTGTGACACTAATAAATAAATATAAATGAATTTTAGTGCAACTAGAGATGGACAATAACTGTTGGCCTAGCCAGCAATGCCCATATCTTGTAAAGTGAATTAAATTATCTGGGGCTAAAACAGGAGAAAGAAAGTTTGCTTTGACCTAGCATAGTGTACGAAACACACGGTGGAGTGTAACAGGTCATTCGGGGAGTTCAAGTTGCTATGGTAACATACACTTTTAAAGTTTATTTACTATTGTCACAAGTAGGCTTATATTAACACTGCAATGAAGTTACTGTGAAAATCCCCTAGTCGCCACACTCCGGCGTCTGTTCGGGTACACTGAAGGAGAATTTAGCATGGGCAATGCACCTAACCAGCACGTCTTTCAGACTGTGGAAGGAAACCAGAGCACCCAGAAGAAACCCACACAGACACAGGGAGAACGTGCAGTCTTCGCACAGACAGTTACCCAAGCTGGGAATCGAACGCAGGTCCCTGATGCTGTGAGGCAGCAGTGCTAACCACTGTGCCACTGTGCCGCCCCACATATTGCAATCTGCAGCAATAGACAATGATAGTTGAGGCTCCAACTTCCTTTCCATCACATTGCTGACCAGGTATTCCTCCTGCTCTTACCACCAGCCAGTGCTGGAAGGATTTGCAGATTGATATTAACCTGTTTGTCCACATTACAACCACTCCTTCCTTGTGCTCCTCAAGTGCTGGGGAGGACTTGAATCCAGACTCAGAGGCAGGGACATTACCTGCTGTGTCCCAGGGCCTCCTAGGGAACTAAGTCGGTACTTTATTTATACTGATGCACTAATTGTAATAAAGGAAACTGTGCACTTACTTCACACAAAGTTACGCAAGATTAAGACTTCAGTATTGATGCATGGCCAATGAACTTTCTAGTGATGTGTGTGCTGACTTTCACAACAATGGAAAAGCAGATGAGCCCTTGGATGATCTGGCAAGTTAGTTACATTAGACTTTCCCGGGACAGCCCATTTTCATATCCACTGGGATGACAATACCTAAAATGGAGGTATAATACTCTGGTGCATCGAAGCAGGAGTTCAACATTTAGAAAGCCTGACTGTAAACTGTAGCTGAAGATAATGGGAGTGGCAGTGCTCAAGGAAAGAGCAGTGCTTGACTCACCAACCGTGTCTGCTGATGCATTTTCTCTCCTCCACGGGTGGCACAAGTGAAACTTTGCTCACCTTTTCCAGGGAGATTCAGGACGCAGCCTCGGCTGGTGGGGTGCTGGGCTCCTTGTCACCAGGTATCATGAGGGAAGGTTCAGGAACCCCAAACATTCCAACCCTTTCCATGAGGATTGCAAAGGTCAACTATCGACAGGCGGCTGACAATGCTTGCTGCACTCACAAATGAAAACAACATCTGAACACATGCATTTTTATAAGGGTTATAGAGGAACAGCAGATTGGACATATGAAGCAGTATTTGAGATAGATACAAACTGAAATATTTAGCTCTAACTGACAGCATATGTAATTTTCCTTGTAGTGACTGATGACAAGTCTGAAATGTGTAGTTGTTTTTAAAATGACAGGCTCAATAGAATCTTTAGGTTTGCCAGAGCCAGCCTCTGCTTCTCTCCTTCTTTGCCCTGAATCCTAATAGCTTTGTTATCATCCAAATGCATTTGTATTTTTAAAAATGATCCAGCCTTCCCAAGCTTCATTTTGCATTCACTTTTTATCAATTATTTTACAGCATTGCTTGATTCCCTCACAAAGGTCAAATAATCAATAACCGCGCAAAGTGCGCTTGTCTTTGATTGGACATCTAAATTTACCATCAGCTTATTTCTGCCTTGGTAGTAATGCAAAATCCCACAAATGTACTTTGACACAAACATTGTCCATTTAGTATCATGCGTATAAAATCCACACCCAAAACTGAGCTAAGAATAAATCTAAGAAACATCTTTGCAAAGTAAAGATCTCACTTGCCTCATTTGCAGGTCTAGCACCTTTTATTTTCCCCTAAATACGCTGAGATATTTTGGCACCGAACCTATATTCATAAATAATGGAGGACTTAAATTTTCCATTCAAATTGGATTAGAACCAATTGCATCTTTTAACTGTTCCATCCCTTCATTGCATTTGTTACTAATCATCATTTACTCTGTGTGGATTCGTCTCCAATGCAGATGAGGCTATTTATATCAAATTATGATTTATACGCAAATGTATTTGAAATGCAACACATGCAAATTATGCAGGATTAATCTCTAATGTCACTGTTTTATTCAGATATATCCATTTTTAATTGAAATATTTCCATCCTCCTTGTTAATCCTTCCACAGAGTTTCATGATTTTTGACAATATAATTGTCAGTAATTTTTGCCTTGCATTGAAATAATCCCACTTTTACACAGCACTGGAAGCCTGCCAAAATAATTCTTCAGGTTCGCAGTAAGGCAGGGCTCGATACACCTTTTATTTTGACCCTTTACTGTAGGTTTGAAACTGGCAATAACATTTGTTTTGTCATAAATATGCAATCGGTAGGCTAGATATCGGTTCAAAGTTACTGATCAGCAAACTGGCAAAGCATAATGCTAATGTGATTAGGAAACAATTAGTACAATGATTAGAGATTTAACAGTGAAGCATAAGTTAATCAACAATTTTCAATATCATTTCTATCAATAAATTGGGGCCAAGCTCTACCTGACTCTACTAATACCGCAAGACTGTATAGCATCATCGACTATCAGTGCTGACTCCAGCAGCCACATTGATTTTAGCTTATGTGTGATAGCTGTCGCTGTTTGTAGCAAGGTGAATTGCTGTACTGAAGCAGATGACAACTGGCGTAGTTGCAAGTTCCTGTAGCAGCACCATCTGATGTATAAGATGCCTGCATCTTTATGTTAATAGCAGCAGCTGTTGTGTAGAGCTCCTGGAAATGAAATGATCTTCTTTGGGAAGAATATTCACCACACACTTCTTGATGGCCGAATGAGAGAGGTAAGGTATTACTTGGTTAAACAGCAGGGATAGCACTGAACCAACAGGTTTAACCGAATTTAAAAAATGAATGATCTACAGAAAACCAATGGCTACTGTTAAGGGAGGCAGTGGGGTAGAGGTGTTGTCACTGGATTAGTAAACCAGAGGCCTGGGTTCAAATCCCACCCATGGCAGATGGTGAAATTTAAATTCAATGAAAAAAAATCTGCAATTAAAAGTCTAACGGTTAAACAATTGTCATAAAAGCCCATCTGGTTCACTTAATGTCCTTTAGGAAAGGAAATCTGTCATATTTACCCAGTCTGGCCTACAATCACATTGCTGCGGGTCGAGAGTAACATAGAGTCATAGTCATAGACTCACCTGATGAAGGGGCAGTGCTCCAAAAGCTCGTGCTACCAAATAAACCTGTTGGACTTTAACCTGGTGTTGTGAGACTATTTACTGTGCCCACCCCAGTCCAACGCCGGCATCTCCACATCATCAGTAACCATAGGGAAACAGTGCTCATTTTTAAAAATTAGTTCTTTTACATGTATTATATACATTGGCCGGAATTTTACTGATTCCGGGGCAGGCGAGGCTTGCAGAACGGAATTCCCCGTTGGCCGCTCATTGTATTCAATTCTGTCTGTGAGCACTCATTCATTGAAATTTACCTGTCAGCACCTGTGGTACTTATTGCTTCTCTGAGTTGCACTGTGATAGGCATTTTCACTGCTAAAGGTGGCATGCTGGGTAACACACAACAGCTTTTCTGTTATTGTTAAAGTGTGCTATAAGATCTTCTATGTTACACATGGAGCCATAGGCTGCGATTTAAGGTAGGCTGCTGGAGCTGGATAGATGGGGGGCAATGCAGTTCATTCCTTCCAGTAGGAAAACTGATCTTCATTTTGTCAGCGGTGAGAATGGGCAGGGAACCCACCCCACTAATTAGGCTCATTATTGATCCACTTAAAGGATGTTATCCCTGAATCGAGTGAGATTTAATGGTGGCTCAGGGATTCTCCTGAACTCGTGCGAGTCTCTTGTGTTTCTGGAAGGCAGCCCAGCAAACCCTTTTGGCTTTGCTAGCAGTCTGCCAAGGGGATTTTCTCTTTCAAAGGCAATTAGGGACACAAAGGGTCAAGGGACTAGCATAGGGGAAGGGGATGCCCAGTGTGAGCCATTCATCCGACTCCTCTCTGGCAACCCCCTTCTCTGTGACTCCCCAACCCGCCTGCTCTCACCTGTCTCTGTGGATCCAGTGATGGGGGCCACCAACAGCAGCCAGCACTCCTGGTGACACTGTCATTAATTGAGATCTGCAGGCCTCTAATTTTCAGGCAGCTACCAGGGACTCGCGCCGTACTGGGAACTTATTTCTGTGGGAGACCCATCACAGCCCATCCACTTGCCTGACTGCTCCTCACTCATTACAGCCTTGGTCCAAACATAGATAAGAGAGCTAAACTCCTGAGGTGAGGTGAGAGTGACTGCTCTTGACATCAAGGCAGCATTTGACTGAGTGTGGCATCACGGAGTCCGAAGGAAACTGAAGTCAATAGAAATCCATGGGGGAGTTCTCCACCAGTTAGAGTCATAACTATGCACAAAGTTGTGGTTGTTGGTGGTCATTCATCTCATTTCTAGATATCACTGCAGATGTTCCATAGGGTGATGTCCAAGGCCCAGCCATCTTCAGGTGCTTTATCAATGACCTTCCTTCCATCACAAGGTCAGAAATGGGGATGTTCGCTGATGATTGTACAATGCTCAGCACAATGTGTAACTCCTCAGATACAGAAGCAGTCCACTCTGAAATGCAGCAAGACCTGGAAAATATTCAGACTTGGGTTGACAAGTGGCAAGAAACATTAACACTACGCAAGCATCAGGCATTGACCATTTCTAACGGGAGAAAATCTAGCTATCTCCCTTTGACATTCAATGGCATTACCAACACTAAATCCCCCACTTTTAACATTCTAAGGGTTATTATCAACCAGAAACTGAACTGAACCAGCCATATAAATATCATGGCTACTACAGCAGGTCAGAGGCTACGAATCCTATGTGGAATAATTCACTTTCTGTCTCCACAAAGCCTGTCCACCATCTTCAAGGCATAAGACAGGAGTGTGATGGAGTTCTCTCCACTTGCCTGAATGAGTGCAGCAGCATCAACACCGAAGAAGCTCGACACCATCCAGAACAAAGTAGCCCGCTTGATTGCTACACTTTCCATGAACATTTATTCCTTCCACCACCAACATGCAGTAGCAGCAGTGTGTACCATCTGTAAGATGCACTGCAGTAACTCATGAAAGCTTCTTAGACAGCACCTTCCAACTCACAAACACTACCATCTAGAAGGACAAGGGCAGCAGACACCTTCAAGTTCCCTTCCAAACCACTGATCATCCGAACTTGGAAATATATCACCATTCCTTCCCTGTCGCTGGGTCAAAATCCTGGAACTCCCACCCTAACAGCACTGCGTGGAAATTTTCCACCAGAGCGATTTTGCGCTCCCGCAAAAGTCGACGGACCTTTGAGTGGCAAGCTGAATTTTCCAGCCCCACCCTCTTCATGACAGGGCCATGATATTCAGCTCTATGGCTGTACACCACATGGATCGCAGCAGTTCGAGAAGGCAGCTCACCACCACCTAAACATAGAAACTAGAAGCAGGAGTAGGCCATTCAGCCCTTCAAGCCTGCTCCGTCATTCATTTTGATCATGGACGATCGTCAAATTCAATATCCTGATTCCCCCCTTCCCCCCATACCCCTCGATCCCTTTAGCTCCAAGAGCTATATCTAATTTCTTCTTGAAATCAGACAACGTTTTGGCTTCAACTACTTTCTGTGGTAACGAACTCCATACATTCATCACCCTCTGGGTGAAGAAATTTCTCCTTACCTCATTTCTAAAAGGTTTACCCCTTATCCTCAAACTATGGCCCCTAGTTCTGGACTCCCCACCATTGGGAACATTCTTTCTCCATCTATGCTGTCTAACACTGTTAAAATTTTATAAGTTTCTATGAGATCCCCTCTCATTCTTCTAAACGCCAGTGAATATAATCCGAACTGACTTAGTCTCTCCTCATAAGATAGACCTGCCATCCCAGAAATCAGCCTGGTAAACCTTTGCTGTACTCCCTCTATAGCAAGGACATCCTTCTTCAGATAAGGACACCAAAACTGCACACAATGCTCCAGGTGTGGCCTCACTAACGCCCTATACAATTGCAGAAAATCATCCCTATACGCAAATCCTCTCGCTATGAAGGCCAACATACCATTTGTCTTCTTTACTGCCTGCAGGATCTGCATGCTTACTTTCAGCGACTGATGCACGAGGACTCCAAGATCTCATTGAGTATCCACTTCCTTCAACTTACACCCGTTCAAGTAATAATCTGTCTTCCTATTTTTACAACCAAAGTGGATAACCTCACATTTATCCACATTATACTGCATCTGCCTTGAAGATGCCCACACACTGAGCCTGTCTAAATCACGCTGAAGCATCTCTGAATCCTCCTCACAGCTCACCCTCCCACCCAACTTTGTATCATCTGCAAATTTGGAGATAATACATTCAGTTTCCTTTTCCAAATCATTAATATATCATGTGAACAGTTGGGGTCCGAGCACAGATCCCTGCGGAACCCCACTAGTCACTGACTACCAATCAGAAAAGGACCCATTTATGCCAACTCTTTGCTTCCTATCTGCTAACCAGCTTTCTATCCATCTCAAGACATTACCTGCAATCCCATGTGCTTTAACTTTACATAGTAGTCTGTTATGAGACCTTTTTGAAAGCCTTCTGAAAGTCTAAATAAACCACATCCACTGGTTCTCCTCGGTCAACTCTACTAGTTACATCCTCAAAACATTCCAATAGATTTGTCAAGCATGATTTCCTTTTTGTAAATCCATGCTGACTTTGTCTGATTATATAACTGCCTTCTAAATGTCGAGTTATGAAATCTTTGGTAATAGACTCTCGCAACTTCCCCAGTTCCAACATGAGGCTCACTAGTCTATAGTTCCCTGTTTTCTCTCTACCTCCCTTTTTGAATAGTGGGCTTACATTAGCTACTCTCCAATCTCTAGGAACTATTCCAGAGTCCAAAGAATTTTGGAAGATAACCGCAATGGATCTACTATTTCCAGGGCCACTTCCTTAAGTACTCTGGGATGAAGATTATCAGGACCTGGTAATCGCCTTCAGTCCCATCAATTTCCCCAAAATCATTTCTCTTTTGAGTTAGTTGTAAACTAAAGCCAGGAGACACTGAACAGGACAAGAGAACCAAGGCAGCAGACTTCCCAAGAGGACAAAAGAAAGTCCCAGAAACCAGGGAGTTGGGATAGAACCACGTCTCAGGAAGACAGTTAAATTGAAGGAGCAAAGAACAAGTTGAACAAGGACCTGTTCAGGAGAATTCAAGTAAAAAGCAAAATACTGAGTTAAAGAGACAGTTGCAAGAACCAGATTTAAAATCAGCTTGGTGAGGAGTCAGACACCTAAGATACATCAAAAGTGTGGTGAAATCTTCATACAGACTGTAAAACAGTAATGTTCTGTTGGTGTGGCTGGGTACTTGAGAGATTGTGTGGAAGCTAGAATGCATGTGGCAATCCAAGGCAGAGGAATGTTAAAAGGAGAGATTGAAATCCTGGAGGTAGATCCATGGTGAAAGCATCTGAGAGAAAGCAATGTTTGGGTGATAATTCCAAACATGTTCTTCGAGAGAGGAGTTTGAAAACACTTGCGTGGATGTCAGTGTTCCAGTAAGATCAGTTAGCTCACAGTGTGACAAGGTTTGATGAGAAATCCACAGAAGTTGCACTGCATGGCATCTGTCACTAGGTTTCAGAGTATGGGGTATCTGACCACGTTTCACCTAGTGGTTTACATGGGCTGTGTACCTACTGAGAATATCAGAGCATAAGGTTCTGTGGGATAGTTGTCGATGCGGACTCGAGGGGCTGAATGGCCTCCTTCTGCACTGTAGGGATTCTATGATTCTATGAAGATCAATTTTGTAACTTGTGTGATCCTTATAAATCTGTATGTGTCTGTAAAATATAGATGGGATGAAGGAGTAGTGTATTATTGTTCATTCTTGTTAAAAGTTAATAGGCAGGTGTCCATCCACATTTCTGAACAAAAAAATAAAAGTTACAATCTATCAAGCCAGGGCTACACTCTGGGACTTGTCTGCCCAGGTAGTATGATCAGCTGGGAATGTAATACTCTTTCACATCTTCTCAAGGGCAAATAGGGTAATAAATGTCAGCTTTGCCAGTGCTGCACATGTCCCATAAACAAGTAAAGCAAAATAAATTCTAGGACAAAATTTTGATTTTTTTTTAAACCGTGTTTCCATCATGTAGGACTATATCATGTTTAGAGCGCAGGAAAAGGTTATTCAGCCCATCATTTTCACACTATCTCTCTGCAAGAACAACTCAGCCAGCCCCACTCTCTGGCCTTTTCCCCGTCGCTTTGCAAGATTTTCCTCTTCAGATGATTACATAATTCCTTCCCTTTGAATGCCTTATTTGAATCTGCCACGCCCACTCACCGGCAGTACGTTCCAGATTTCTAATCCCTCGCTGCATAAAAGAAACATTTCTCCATGTCGCCCTCGGCCCTTTTGCTATTCACTATCGTTTAGGGTTAATGATGCAGGAATACATTTGTGCCAGATATGTGTGAGTTCTATTAATATTTGTTTCTTTGTCACAAGGGCAAAACTTACTGCTGGTGCAAAAAGTAGACAACACGAACTGGATACACGCAGCTTTCTTCCATCTGCTATTTCTAACACAGGAATTAATCTAATGTCATGGAGGGAGGCATGTATTGACTAACTCTGCTGACAATAATTTTTAAGCTGCGGTGTCTAAAACCCGAGTCTTGAAATCAAAAACAAAGTTAATTTCGCCTCTTCAGGAGTCGGAGTGCTACTTGGGTATGAAACGAAAGGAAATTGGGAGCTGCTCTTGGTGCTGCCTCCACTTCCTCCGGTGATAGGATGAGTTAGGTGGATCAGGCTGCTGGCTTAGCTGGTGCACTGCAAATGTTGAGCGAGCGGCACTGCCAAAAGCTGCATTGTCAAGACAGTATGAAGCGAGCCCATTAAACTCAAAGTGAACTGCCAGTACCTTCAAACCATTTCCACAGTGTCTGCAGCATAAACCAGCATCTTAATGCAGGTTAGGATGCAACGTTTAACAAAGGCCTAAGCTAATCAAATGATTTGGAATCCTGGCATGACTAATGTGAGGTAAAGATAAGTAATGAGTGCTGGGTGAAGATGATAAAGAAGAAATACTGTGGAATCTGTGCAGTTAACAGTTAGCAGCCTGATACTAAATTTATGTGTTTTCATGCCAACAAATTTAAAATCGTTTGCTGCCAACTGACAGCATCTTTAAAAAACAGTTGTTTAAATTGCACCCAAGCAGATTTTGTACAAAGAGTTTGTCTGTATTTTGGAATTTATTTAACATCAATTTGTGTTTTTCTTTTAATTTGTTTAAGAAATAACATCAGGCAAAATATGAAATAAATATATTTCCTTCTCAGTTAACAAGCTTGGTTCAATACATTCTGGTTGGCAAATTTGAAACCACCCTGGCACCAGTTTTTAAACACATCCTATTTTCACGTGTATTGTTCCTGTTAATGTTGGCTTTGAGTTGAGAGCATTGGCTTATGAGGAGTGACTGAGTAGACTAGGACTATACTCATTGGAATTCAGAAGGGTGAGGGAAGATCTTATAGAAACATATAAAATTATGAAGGGAATAGATGGGATAGAAGCAGGGAAGTTGTTTCCACTGGCAGGTGAAACTAGAACTAGGGGGCATGGCCTCAAAATAAGGGGGAGCAGATTTAGGACTGAGTTGAGGAGGAACTTCTTCACCCAATGGGTTGTGAATCTGTGGAATTCCCTGCTCAGTGAAGCAGTTGAGGCTACCTCATTGAATGTTTTTAAGGCAAAGATGTATAGATATTTGAACAGTAAAGGAATTAAGGGTTGCGGTGAGCAGGCGGGTAAGTGGAGCTGAGTCCACGAAAAGATCAGCCATGACCTTATTGAATGGCGAAACAGGCTTGAGGGGGCCAAATGGCCTACTCCTGCTCCTAATTCTTATGTTCTTTACCACAAGCCATGTAAAAACAAGATTAGTATTATTAAAAGCTGCTGAGCGATGTTTTCTCCTGAAAATCCTTGCAAAAACCTGTGTTACATTCAGAAATGACCTAAAGTTGCCCTGCTCAGTGTTGTAAAATGCCTGATTTGAAACTGCAAGTTACATTGCTCTGAAATAGCATGTTACATTCCATGTTTTAAAGAGTTCTAAAGAAAGCCTTTGAAATCAGTGTTTTATTGAATTGAGATATATTGCAAATTAGCAAGAGCTTGTTGCCTGCAGGAGGTACCTCGGGAGAGGTCAGAACAAAAATAACACAGGGATGTTATTGGACACTGGATTTGCTAATAAAGAATATTAGTTTTGTTTCTTCCATAACAAATTTCTGCTTTGATTACCTGAGGCGCGCTGGTTACAAAGGTTCCTGCTTTAATTAATTGTCTACAGTAAATAAGAAGAGCTTAGCTGAAGGCACCAGTTGAGGTGTGACAATTAATCAGAGCATCCTTGGGACTAGGCAGGGAGTAAGTCATAGGTTAAGCTTCTAGATTCAAGTTGCTGCCCAGTAATTTCTGTATCAATGTACTTTTTTAAAAAAAATTCATGAGATTACAGGCTAATAGGTTGGAGGAAATAGATGTTCGGAGGGAGGATGTCCTGGCAGTTTTGAATAAACTGAAGGTCGATAAGTCCCCTGGGCCTGATGAAATGTATCCTAGGATTCTTTGGGAGGCAAGGGGTGAGATTGCAGAGCCTTTGGCTTTGATTTTGGGTCCTCGCTGTCCACGGGGATGGTGCCAGAGGACTGGAGAATGGCGAATGTTGTTCCTCTGTTTAAGAAAGGGAATAGAAATGACCCTGGTAATTATAGACCGGTTAGTCTTACTTCGGTGGTTGGTAAATTGATGGAAAAGGTCCTTAGAGATGGGATTTACGACCATTTAGAAAGATGCGGATTAATCCGGGATAGTCAGCACGGATTCGTGAAGGGCAAGTCGTGCCTCACAAATTTGATAGAATTTTTTGAGGAGGTAACTAAGTGTGTTGATGAAGGTAGGGCAGTTGATGTCATATACATGGATTTTAGTAAGGCGTTTGATAAGGTCCCCCATGGTCGGCTTATGATGAAAGTGAGGAGGTGTGGGATAGAGGGAAAGTTGGCCGATTGGATAGGTAACTGGCTGTCTGATCGAAGACAGAGGGTGGTGGTGGATGGAAATTTTTCGGATTGGAGGCAGGTTGCTAGCGGAGTGCCGCAGGGATCAGTGCTTGGTCCTCTGCTCTTTGTGATTTTTATTAATGACTTAGAGGAGGGGGCTGAAGGGTGGATCAGTAAATTTGCTGATGACACCAAGATTGGTGGAGTAGTGGATGAGGTGGAGGGCTGTTGTAGGCTGCAAAGAGACATAGATAGGATGCAAAGCTGGGCTGAAAAATGGCAAATGGAGTTTAACCCTGATAAATGTGAGGTGATTCATTTTGGTAGGACTAATTTAAATGTGGATTACAGGGTCAAAGGTAGGGTTCTGAAGACTGTGGAGGAACAGAGAGATCTTGGGGTTCATATCCACAGATCTCTAAAGGTTGCCACTCAAGTGGATAGAGCTGTGAAGAAGGCCTATAGTGTGTTAGCTTTTATTAACAGGGGGTTGGAGTTTAAGAGCCATGGGGTTATGCTGCAACTGTACAGGACCTTGGTGAGACCACATTTGGAATATTGTGTGCAGTTCTGGTCACCTCACTATAAGAAGGATGTGGAAGCGCTGGAAAGAGTGCAGAGGAGATTTACCAGGATGCTGCCTGGTTTGGAGGGTAGGTCTTATGAGGAAAGGTTGAGGGAGCTAGGGCTGTTCTCTCTGGAGGGGAGGAGGCTGAGGGGAGACTTAATAGAGGTTTATAAAATGATGAAGGGGATAGATAGAGTGAACGTTCAAAGACTATTTCCTCGGGTGAATGGAGCTATTACAAGGGGGCATAACTATAGGGTTCGTGGTGGGAGATATAGGAAGGATATCAGAGGTAGGTTCTTTACGCAGAGAGTGGTTGGGGTGTGGAATGGACTGCCTGCAGTGATAGTGGAGTCAGACACTTTAGGAACATTTAAGCGGTTATTGGATAGGCACATGGAGCACACCAGGATGATAGGGAGTGGGATAGCTTGATCTTGGTTTCAGATAAAGCTCGGCACAACATCGTGGGCCGAAGGGCCTGTTCTGTGCTGTACTGTTCGATGTTCTATATAGGTGTTGCTAGCAAAGCCAACATTTATTGCCAATCCCTAATTGTTCCTGAGAAGATGATTTTGATGATTGGATGAGAACATGATCTGTCCTGTAATGGGCAGAATTTATTTATTTTTATTCATTCATGGGACAAGGGTGGTGTTGGCTGGCCAGCCTTTATTGCCCATCCCTGTAGTGAACCATAGATGGTTACCACTATGGGTACTGAACCATAGATGGTTATCACTATGGGTACTTGTACATATGTTACTCTTGTTACTGTTGGGGTTAGGGTTGGGGTGTTCCACCTGTTGGTATTGTTCTGTGGTACACTCCGGTTGGCTCCGCCTACCTATAGGAGTATAAAGGTCACTGCACTGCCTAGTGACCCTTTAGTCTGGGATTGTATTGTTAAGCAGTATGCTCCATTCTTGTTGCTAATAAAAGCCTTTATTTCCCGGGTACGATCCAGCCTCCCGAGTGAATTAATCGCGCATCAATCCCCAACTGACCAAGGTCAGTTGAGAGTCAACCACATTGCTGTGGCTCTGGAGTCACATGCAGGCCAGATCAGGTAAGGACGCAGACTTTCTTCCCTAAAGGACATTAGAGAACCAATGGGTTTTCCATTTTCCATAGTAAATCGGATGGTAGACCAATCAGCAATGGTTTCATGGTCATCTGTAGATTCTTAATTCCAGATTTTTTTTATTGAATTCAAATTCCATTATCTGCTACTGTGTGATTTGAACCCGGATCCCCAGATTAGTTGAGTTTCTAGATTAATATTCTCGCGATAATACCACTAGGCCATCACCTCTACAGAGAACTTGGTGGAGGAGAGAGCATTTCACTGGGCAGAAGGGTGACAGTTGGAGACCCTGCTGCAGTGCCGGGTTTAGGCATAAGCTAAACAAGCTACAGCTTAGGGCCTCACAATCCGCAGGGGCCTCACAAAATTTCAGAAGGTTTACAATGAAGAGAACATTTAAGAGCGGATACCAGAAAAGAAAAAGAAAGCACCAGCTTGAAGAGCAACTCAAAAAAATTACCAAAATTACCAAAATCTGAGAGAGATCAAGCCAGCCAAATGATAAATATGTAATCAGTAAATACATTTATTTGAAAATAATTTGTATTTTTCACTTTAAATACCTTGCTATTAAATAATTAAAAGGCATAATTATATTTTCAATTTTTTTGTGGCGATCCAAGGTCCTGTTTTGGTATGCACCTTTCATAGAATCATATTAACCCTACAATGTAGAAGGAGGCCGTTCGGCCCATCGCATCTACACCAACCACAATCCCACCCAGGCCCTACCCCCATATCCCTACATATTTACCCGCTAATCCCTCTAACCTACCCATCTCAAGACACTAAGGGGCAATTTTAGCATGGCCAATCAACCTAACCCGCACATCTTTGGACTGTGGGAGGAAACCGGAGCACCCGGAGGAAACCCACGCAGACACGAGGAGAATGTGCAAACTCCACACAGACAGTGACCCAAGCCGGGAATCGAACCCAGGTCCCTGGAGCTGTGAAGCAGCAGTGCTAACCACTGTGCTACCGTGCCGCCCTTTGTGAGACCTTTTGGTGTAACTTTTTAACAAGGAGCCTCCAAGCTTTATATAGCTCAGGGCCTCACCAAGTCTAAATCTGGCACTGCCCTGCTGCCTTCCTGCCTCTACCCCAACAAAGTCCATCATGGGAAGGCCCGTGGATGGCCTTGCTGCCCCACGTCAATTAATGTCCAACTAAGGGTCTCTTTAAAACATGGGCCGTAATGGCTTTTCAGAACAATGTAAATCAAAGCTTCATTGCAGGTATTTTACAATGTTGAGCAGCACAATTTCAGATGTCATTTCTGAAGGGAAAGATAGAATAATTCAACGCTGGTTTTACAAGGATGTTTAGGAGAGAACATTATTCAACAGCTTTCTTTTAATATTTCTAAACTTGTTTTTAGAAGACCCAGCATTTGATGGGAATTTGCAGGGACTCACCATGCAGGAAGTCCAAAAGGTAAATCCTTGTGGGATTCTGGAGGCAGTGGGAGGATATTCTTTCAAAGGCACTCAGACAGTGTCTGATTGGGGGACCTGGCATCAGGAAATGGGATGGGAGATGGGGGGGGGGGGGGGGGGGTGCGCAGGGGTGGGTGCAATGAGAGCCACCCCTGCCCTTGCTGTTGACCTTGTCTTCCCATGATTCCACCCCTCATGCCATCACTTAACTGTGCCTGAATCAGTCAGTGATTCTGGACCTCAAGAAGGTGTGGTAACGGCAGCATCCACTGTCTCTCTGAAAGCACTATTGAGCGAGGAAGAGTTGCTGGCTTCTGAGTGTCTGGTAGCTCGCAATGGGCAGGTCCTCTGCCCCCTGGGGTCTTTGATTCCTGGGAAGGTCTACCACTGCCCAGTTAAGTGCCTGATTGGCAGTTAGTTTTGGGGCAACACAGGGCTTTCACTGCTCCTCCAGCCAGTGGATAAGACACCTTTTGCTCCATTAAATACCACCCAATGTGTCTCACGATTAATCACTTAAATTATGAAACCAGCAGAGAATTATTGCCAGAATTCTACTGCCCCGCTGCCACAGAATTGGAGCGGGCAAAGGGCGGACAACAGAAATGTCCATTGACCTCGGGAGGGAAATTCCGGTCTTGCTTAAGTGAGGCTGTAAACTCCCACTCCATGACTCCTTTGTCCTTCATTTCCTTAAATTTCTGATGGTGCTGATAGGGGTGTAGGTACAAATTGGGTCAGGAAGTCATCCCCCCCCCCCCCCCCCCACCGGTCCCCTACTATTTGTATGGTGTCTGGCTTCCCACAAAAACTATGGTGTCAGGCAATTCATCCTCCCATGTCTGGACAGGTGAATTATGTAAATATGGTCAGAAATATGCCCTTTGGATCATTTCCCATCACATGCATCACAATGGCAATGGTTACCAGAGACACCAATTTATCCCAGAATTCCAGATATGCCATGGGCAGTTTAGTGGCCTTTAAATATTTAAATGGTCAATGCTCTATATTTATAGTGAATCACAGATCAATTGCATACGCCTCAGTGTTGTCTTACAAGCCTTGAGTTTTTTAAGTAAAGAATAGCAGCAATGAGGTTGTTTGCCAGGCTCCCTCTGATAGCCTGTTGTAGGCCCTCCAGCAGGCTTGGAATAGCTAACCTCCAACCTTCCTCTCAGGGCAAGTAAAGGCCTGTGCCATAACCTTTATCTCCCTACCAGGCACTTATTAATTAGCATAATGAAACATATATGATTAGCGATTTGTTTTTTCTTTAAAAACCTCCTGTAGCACAGAAAATATTATTACTTTTTACATCATTAGTTCACTTAAGTAAAACGCACCAAGGTTGAGAAATTCATATTGATGTACAAAAAATGCAGAAAGAAATTGGGAGAAGAATCTGAGCTAAACATGAATAACAGATGCTATTGCATGTTAATGATGCTTACTTCCATATTTGAAAGGCATTGAATCCAAATCATATGCAAAACTGAAGCCAAAATATCACAGGAGATAGGAAATAGGAAATACTAAGTGTACTTTAATGAGGAGGAAACTGGCAGTATATAAGTGATAATAAACAAGATAAGCAAAAGATCAGGCACATAATAAAATACCCATTAAAATGGAATGAACACTTATCAATGTTTTAAGAAGATGTCAGAAAATGAATTCAGCTCAGAATGATTGCCTTGTTCGAGTGTAATTATTTCATGTCTATAGATCTCATGCACAAGCCTATTTCTGTCAGTTGAACACTTTTTATCAGACTACTGCGCACCACTTTAAGAAACCCTGGGTAAAAACACTCAGTAACATCAATCAGCCCAATACAATGGAGAAACGGTGAGCAGTGGGAAGATGAGGTTTTTTTTGTTTCTTGGTACAAGTCAACACATTGGCACAGTGTTTAACACTGCTGCCTCACAGCACCAGGGACTTGGGCTCGATTCCCAGCTTGGGTCATTGTCTGTGCAGAGTCTGCACATTCTCGCCATGTCTGTGTGGGTTTCCTCCCAGGCTCCGAAAGACGTGCTGGTTAAATGCATTAGCCATGCTAAATTCTCCCTCAGAGTACCCGAACAGGCATCGGAGTGTGGCGACTAGCGGATTTTCACAGTAACTTCATTGCAGTGTCAATGTAAGCCTACTTGTGACACTAATAAATAAACTTCATGAACATCTAACTTTTGGAGACATTGTGGCAAGACATTGAACTCACTCAAAAATGTAACTGATGAACAAGAAGCTTGCATTTATGTGGCACATTATCAAATCTTTCTGAAATGTCTCCAAACTCTGAACATACGATGAATTATAGTGATTCAGATCGAGAGAGACCGAGGAATGTATGCAATGCTCTGTAATACATGGCAGAATTCTATTAAAGCTACTAACGTCTCACCCCTCTATCCACAGCCATCTGTCCTTAGGATACCATCTGACAGCTGGAGAAAAATATATCTTTTAAAGGTTAGGCATATTGCTGCTAACCTGGCCAAATATTTTTGTAAAGTTTTATGATGGTGAAGGAACAGCAGATAGAAACCATGAGGGCATTCCCTCCTCCTCCATGCACTCATTGGCAAGAGTCATCAACAGTGCCACCTGTGGCTTGCTCTTAGATTGGTTGGCATTAAAAGAAAGTCTGTCAAACATCAAACATTGCATAAATAGGAGTGAAGAGGAGACCATTGAGCTAATTACCATCCACGCAAATATTAGGAAGGTAGTTGACAAGCCCCGCCAATGGCTCCAGGGCTTTTTTCACTGCACACTTGAATAATACCATGCTGGGATGCCCCAGGCTCAATCCCTGATACTACACTGAGTTAACTAATATCCACCGAGACAGTGGTACAACTCCTGTTTCAGATTTTCCAAATGGCAGTAGCTGGCAAAGGTTTACATATACGAGCACTGGGTAATGAAAAATTCTTTGTGTTTAAATACCAATATTCACTGACAACAGCGATGCATGAGTAAGAGGCAACATAGGAAGGTGGCAAGTAGAAGCAGAAGTGGGTCCATCATACCTGCTCCGCCATTCAACTAGATCATGGCTGATCTTCCACCGCAATGACATAGTCCTGCACTATCCCAACATCCCTTGATATCATTAATATCCAGAAGTCCATCAATCTCTGTCTTAAATATACTCACTGACTGACCCTCTTTGAACTCAAAGACCGGACAATGCACTCAAAGACTGAACCTTCTTTGGTAGCGAAGGTTCACCACCCTCGGAGCAAAGAAATCCCTCCTTATTTCAGTCCTAAATTGCCTACCTTTCAATCTGAAACTCTGTCTCCTGGTTCTAGACTTCTATACACCCCCTCCATCCCACCCCACAGCCACGGGAAACATTCTTCCTCCATCTACTACGTTGAACACTTCAATAAGAATGCTTCTCACTCTTTCAAATCCAGGTGGCACGGTGGCACAGTGGTTAGCACTGCTGTCTCACTGCGCCAGGGACCCGGGTTCGATTCCCGGCTTGGGTCACTGTGCGGAATCCGCACATTCTCCCCGTGTCTGCGTGGATTCTCTCCGGGTGCTCCGGTTTCCTCCCACAGTCCAAAGATGTGCAGGCTAGGTTGATTGGCTACGCTAAATAACTCCTTAATGTCAGGGTGAATAGCAGGGTAAATACGTGGGTTATGGGGAGAGGGCCTGAGTGGGATTGTTGTTCGTGCAGGCTCAATGGGCTGAATAGCCTCCTTCTGCACTTAGGGACTCTATGATTCTTCTATGATTCTAGAGAATACAGGCCTGGTCTCCTCAGTCTCTCCTTCTAGGATAATCTCGCCATTCCTGGGATAAGTCTGGTGAACTTCATAGCAATCCTTCTGTAGGAAGCATATCCTTCCGTAAGGAGACCAAAACTGCACAGAAGTTTCAAAGACTATTTCCTTGGGTGAATGGAGCGGTAATGGGGCCTCAATTGTTTACCATTTACATAGATGATCTGGAGGAGGGGACTGAATCTAGGGTATTCAAGTTTGCTGATGACACGAAGGTGAGTGGGAAAGCAAATTGCATGGAGGACGCGGAAAGTCTGCAGAGAGATTTGGATAGGCTGAGCGAGTGGGCGAGGATCTGGCAGATGGAATATAACGTTAGCAAATGTGAGGTTATCCACTTTGGAAGAAATAATAGTAAATTGGAATATTATTTAAATGGAGAAAAATTACATCGTGCGACTGTGCAGAGGGACCTGGGGGTCCTTGTGCACGAATCGCAAAAACTCAGTCTGCAGGTGCAGCAGGTGATCAAGAAGGCGAATGGAATGTTGGCCTTTATCGCAAGGGGGATAGAATATAAAAGCAGGGAGGTCTTGCTGCAACTGTACAAGGCACTGGTGAGGCCGCAACTGGGGTACTGTGTGCAGTTTTGGTCCCCTTATTTGCGAAAGGATATATTGGCCTTGGAGGGAGTGCAGAGAAGGTTCACCAGGTTGATACCGGAGATGAGGGGTGTAGCTTATGAGGAGAGATTAAACCGATTGGGTCTGTACTCGTTGGAGTTTAGAAGGATGAGGGGTGATCTTATAGAGACATATAAGATAATGAAGGGGCTGGATAGGGTAGAGGTGGAGAGATTCTTTCCACTTAGAAGGGAAACCAGAACTAGAGGGCACAGCCTCAAAATAAGGGGGGGGCCGGTTCAGAACAGAGTTGAGGGGGAACTTCTTCTCTCAGAGGGTAGTGAATCTCTGGAATTCTCTGCCCATTGAAGTGCTGGAGGCTTCCTCGTTGAATATGTTTAAATCACGGGTAGATAGTTTTCTGATCGATAAGGGAATTAGGGGATATGGGGAGCAGGCGGGTAAGTGGAACTGATTCGCTTCAGATCAGCCATGGTCTTGTTGAATGGCGGGGCAGGCTCGAAGGGCTAGATGGCCTACTCCTGCTCCTATTTCTTATGTTCTTATGTTCTTATGTAACTAGGGGGCATAGCTATAGGGTTCATGGTGGAAGATATAGGAAGGATGTCCGAGGTAGGTTTTTTACTCAGAGAGTGGTTGGGGTGTGGAATGGACTGCCTGCAGGGACAGTGGAGTCAGGCACTTTAGGAACATTTAAGAAGCTATTGGATAGGCACATGGAGTACTTCGGGATGATAGGGAGGAAATAGCTTGATCTGGGTTCCAGACAAAGCTCGGCACAACATCGTGGGCCGAAGGGCCTGTTCTGTGCTGTACTGTTCTATGTTCTATGTTCTAGAAAACTCCAGGTGCGATCTCACCAAGGCTCCATACAAATGCAGAAAGACTTCATTTCTCCTGTACTCAAATCACCTTGAAATAAAGGCCAACATACCATTTGCCTTCCTCATTGCTTAGTGTGACTTATAACAATATCTAGGACTCTTTGGACATCAATACTTCCCCGTCTCTCACCATTTACGCAATACAGTATTTTGCAGTTTTATTTTTCCTACCAAGGTGAATAACTTCAGATTTTCCCACATTGTATCCCATTTGTCATGTTCTTTTGCATTCGCTTAATCTGTCTAAATCCCTTTGAAGCCTCCTTGCATCTTCCTCACTGCTCGCATTCCCACTACCCCAGGTTCTTTTCATTTTTTGCCAATCTTTCCTAAATGTCGAAAATCCTTGAACATTTAGTTCCCGGCCTTGGTCACCCTGCAGCCACATCTCCATGAAGCAATTAGATCATACCTGTTTACTTTCATGTACATGGAGTACATGGAGCTTAATAGGATGGAGGGTTATAGGTAGGTCTAGAAGGTAGGGATGTGTTCGGCACAACTTGTGGGCCGGAGGGCCTGTTTGTGCTGTAGTTTTTCTATGTTTCTATGTGTGCCATCAATTCAACTACATTTTGCAAATGCTGTGCGTATTTAGTGAGAGTGCCTTTAATTCTGTCCTTTCATTAATTTCACACCCTGTAGCCTAATCTGCGGATGCACTCTCAACTTTGTCCACTCTGTCCCTTTCTGCCACACTCAGATTATCAATTCCCTTATTGCTACCTTGCTGCCTTGCCTTGTCCTCTCTCTTTAACGTGTCACATTTTCTCTCACGATCCCACCCCCGCTGAACCTCTCACTATTTACTGACTCCTAGATGAAATCACCAGCTGGTCCAACAGTACTGCAGCAAGAGGTCAAACAGGTGAGAATATTAATGAAAAGAAATACAATTTTACTAGTAGAATGTACAGGAATAGAAAAATTCCACAAGCAAAGACAGATTGGAAATTGCTCTGAAATGTTGTGGTTGCCTGAAGCACAAACTCCAACCACTGCAAATAAAATCAAAATACTGCGGATGCTGAAACCTGAAACAAAAACAAAAAGTGCTGGAACAACTCAGTCAGTGTGGCAGCATCTGTGGAGAGAGAAACAGAGTTACAGGGCGGGATTTTACCACCTCGCCCGGGCGAGACCAGCAATTCCCACCCAAGGCCATTGTTGGACCCTCGCCCGCTCTGATTCAGTGGGGGCGGCACGGTGGCACCATAGTTCGCTGCCTCACAGCACCAGGGACCCGGTTCGATTCCCGGCTTGGGTCACTGTGCGCAGCAGTCTGCATGTTCTCCCCGTGTCTGCGTGGGTTTCCCCCGGGTGCTCCGGTTTCCTCCCACAGTCCAAAAGACGTGCTGGTTAGGTGCATTGGCCATGCTAAATTCTCCATCAGTGTACCCGAACAGGCGCCGGAGTGTGACTGTGGGATTTTCACAGTAACTTCATTGAAGTGTTAATGTAAGCCTACTTGTGACTAATAAATAAATTTTAAAAGGTGGTAGAGTTCCGGCCAATGTTTCAAGTCCGTATGACTTTTCTTCAGAGCTGAAGAGAGGGAGAAATATGTTGGATTATATACTGTATGAGGTGGGTGGAGCCATTGGAACAGAGTAGGAGGTCAATGATTGGTGGGAGCTAGGAGAGATTGCAACAAAGATGTGTAGGTCACGAGACAGAGGAAGTGTTAATGGCAGGAGAAAGTGCCAGTAGTTGCATAAAGGTAAGATAGCAGAATGTGTTAGCAGGGGAATAAAGGTCAGCGCTCAGCGAAAGCAAAACTTAAGAACAAGTGATGGATGGCCCGGTGGGGGAGGTTTTTTTTTGCATCGGGGCAAAAGAATTGTGGGATATAAAAACAAAATATAATCTGCCTTACAGTTTCTCTCCTTCATCGACCTAAAGAAAGATTGCCTCACCCTCCTAAAACATTTCATTACGCATACACATAATCCATGCATTTGTACACAGAGTTCTAATGGGGTCCTTACATCCAGCAATTTAAACAGTCCACAACACATATAAGCACCCGCCCAAGGATTGGACTTTGGATCGTGAAGGGCATAGCTTTAGACTCGGACAATAGTGAAAAATGGGCAATATTGAATCAGACAACCAGTGCTTGCTGTTCACCTCCGTGGCAACCAATGGAATTAAATATCTGGTGTTATGAATAACAGGTGGTGAATGCAATATTGTTCATTTTCTGCCACTATCTGAGATGAATTTCTAACCCCAAAGGTTCCAACCTAATTTTCCTCCAGCTTTTCAGGCAGGAAACAGGGGGCCAACAGTTAAAAATCACCCCAATGTTCACGTGTTGACCTTGGCAAGTTGGTCGCAAACAGCCACCAATTACAAATTGCATTATCACTTGATCATGTCACACAAAAAAATGAAATCTGAGTGAAAGCCAATAATTTCCAATTTGAAAATAACCTTCCACGTGGAACCACATAATTTTGCAGCACAGAAAGAGGTCACTGGCAGATCAGGTGGAATTTTATCTGCCACATGGAGGCAGATTTGGAGTTGGGGGGGGGGCGGATTTTAGAAAATCTCACACTGCGGCAGTTCCTCCACGTATCACACCTATGAGTGGTTTGTTACAAAAGAACATAAGAACTAGGAGCAAGAGTAGGCCATCGGGCCCCTCGAGCCTGCTCCGTCATTCAATAAGATCATGGCTGATCTTTTCCTGGACTCAACTCCACTTATCCGCCCGCTCACCATAGCCCTTAATTCATTTACTGTTCAAAAACTTATCTATCCTTGCCTTAAAAACATTCAATGAGGTAGCCTCAACTGCTTCACTGGGCAGGGAATTCCACAGATTCACAACCCTTTCGGTGAAGAAGTTCCTCCTCAACTCAGTCCTAAACTTGGTCCCCCTTATTTTGAGGCCATGCCCCCTAGTTCTAGTTTCATCCGCCAATGGAAACAACTTCCCTGCTTCTATCTTATCTATTCCCTTCATACTCTTATATGTTTCCATAATATCTCCCCTCATTCTTCTGAATTTCAATGAGTGTGGCCCCAGTCTACTCAGTCTCTCCTCATAAGCCAAGGAGGCAAGGGTGAGCGAAGCAGCAGCAGGTAGCAACCAGCAGCAATTAAATGCCCTCTTAGGTGCAGATTGGTGACAGCAACAGAACCTTCCTGCAAGTTGATCATCCCTTTGGTGAGTCCAAAGCCCAACAGGTGACTGGAGGTAGCCTCCTTTTAACAGGCCGACGCTGCCTACCTTTAATTCCCCTCTCCAGCTGTGGATGCCGGAAGGCCGCAGGCTTTTCTGTGGAAAGGCTTCCCCTCCACAATCATCATCATCTGCCAGCTGTGGCCGCGGTTTATTTTAATCTTTTTTTTGCAGTCCAAAGAGGCAACCTCAACGTGACACCCCCAAGGTCTCCCTCTTCCACTGCAATTCCCAACTGCCCAGATCCACAAGCTTTCCAATTGGCCCTCCCGCCTGAACAACCCACCCACCAGCACCAATTGGATGTAATTCCTGAAGGCAACCTCTGCTTTCAGGAAGATCGCACAGGTGAATGGATCTCAAAAACCATCATGATTAGGATCCAGAATGGCCTAACCAGTGATGAAAACTTAAGACAGCAAAATCTGCTCATCGTGTCTGCACCAATCTGATATCTTCCTCTGCTCTCTCATGTTTTCTATGTATCTTCCACTGCTTTCAAATGTTTGTCCCGTTTTCTCTTAAACAATACAATGGTCTCTACTTTAAACAATCCCTCCGGCAGTGACATCAATTATTCAACAATCTTCTGCATAAAGAAATTTCTCTTGACTTGCATCCACATTCAAAAAAGGCAATTTTAAATTGATAGCCCTTTAACATTGAGCACCCAACCAGAAAGAATAGTCTTTCTCCATTCACGCTAGCAAAAACCCCTTCATATATTTTGAAAATTTTTATTCAATCTATTCTTACTCTTCTCTGCCACAGTGGAAATAATCAGTGTGTGTTAAATGCCTTCTTATAATTACAATTTCTCATCCATGGCATCACCCAAAAGCATGAATGACCTCCTGGTGAAACTCAAATGACCAGAATTTATATCAGCCTGTTGGCTTCAATGCATTCATCTTAAGTAGATTAATGTTGGCATTAAGATAGCAAACTTCAGGAAACCTAAACTCAGATGTCACACTTTTGAGAATGGTAATAAAAATCTAGCCATTGCTTATCCATGCGCAAACTTTCTAGCCGTAAATAATAATGTCCAGTTTTCTTATTCATTCTCAGGATATGGACATTGCTGGAAAAGTTGGCATTTGATGCCCATCACCAGTTGCCCTGGAGGAGGTGATAATGGGCCTTCTCAAACTGCTGCTAACTGTGCAGTGAAGGTGCTCCCACAATGCAGTTAGCCAGGAGATTCCGTAATTTTGCCATAGGGCGGAATTTTGCCGGCACGTCCGCCCGAGGTTCGTACGATCCCGCCCAAGGCCAAAGGAGAATGCCGTTCTCCCACCCTCGCCCGCCCCCGGAATTGGGGCGGGCGTGCCAGTAAAATTCCAGCCATTTTGTTGAAGGATTGTGTGTGACCTGGGGGAATTGGAAGGTCAAAGTATCCCCAAGCATGTGCTGCCCTTGTCCATCAGGGTAACACAGGTTACAGTTTTGGGAGGCCCTGCCAAAGAAGTTGCAGCAGTGCATCTGGCAGATTATACGCATTGCAGCCACAATAATGTTGATGGTAGAGAAGATAAAAGTTTAGATATAGTTGAGCTCAAACCACAGGGATCATCATTCCATGCCCTCTCTCCACCAATTTTTCAGCCTAAGTGGTTTCGATCAGAGATATGCTCTCTGCATTTTCACATTCCCAAGTTCCTATAAACCAGTCTGTTGTTATGCATGAAAACTCCTAATATATTGGTGAATGTAGAGCAATAGAATGCAAATCAGGAAATACACCCTGCACATATCTCATCATTAGCGCTGCAGCAACTCTGGATGCCTGCTGATTTTTTTTAGTCGAAGAAACCAGTGCAATCCATCACTCTACAATCAATTGCATAGCTACACCAGGAATTTAAATGTTTTAAAAAAGAAAAGTTTCACAGGCAACCTTGAGTACAACTCTACCCCATTCTGCAGACGCCCTGTCAGTGGCAGAGGAACCTGCAGAAAATATAACAATGACCCCAAGGCCAGGAAATCAATCAGGATCAGGGGTGTATCTTTGTGTGGGAAAGAATTCTTGCCACATTATGGGTGTGTCCAGCAATGAGAGGTAACATGAAGGTATTCTGAAACACCTTAAGAGCTCTAATCGATGTCAAGTATTTCTATTTCCATCATTGATCTTGGAATGTGAAACATATCTTGCCTATCTCTGGACACCTTGGTACTGTAGTGATGGGCTCTCTCCTTCAAATTAGAGTACAACTGAGAAGCTCACTAGGTCACTTCAGAGGACATTCATTGTCACCCATTCCATAAGCTGTTTATAGGCCTAGACTCTAGAAATTCCTGACTAAACCTCTCTGCCTCTCTACCTCTTCATTAAGGTGATCCTTAAAATCTATGCCTTAACCAAGCCCTAATATATCCGTATGTAGCTTTCTGTCAAATTTTGTTTGATAATGATCGTGTGAAGTGCCTTTGGATACTTTACTACATTGTTCAGCTTGTATAAATGCAGGTTTGTTGTTGTTAAGAGACAGTTCGAGTGGAACCTCAAAGGGCATTAATAAAGAATGTCAGTTTTTATGGCAATGTAACTGCTTTCATGGTAAATTTTCTGTTGCTAAATCACAAATTGCCAGGTTTATTGAATTCAGTTTCACAGTTTATCACTGCAATTTGGGGAGGCAGTGGCGTAGTGGTATTGTCATTGAGTTATATTCCAGAGACTGAGAGTTATGCACTGGGGACCCAAGTTTGAATCCCACCAAGGCAAATGGTGGAATTTGAATTCAATTCAATAAAAAATATCTGGAATTAAGAATATACTGATGACCATGAAACCATTGTCGATTGTCGGAGAAACCCATCTGGTTCACTAACCAGTTTGTGAAGGAAATCTGCCGTCCTTACCTGGTCTGACCTACATGTGACTCCAGACCCACGGCAATGTTGTTGACTCTTAATTTCCCCCTCAATTAGGGATGGGCAATAAATGCGGAACCAGCCAGTGACATCCACATCCCATGAATGAATTTTTTAAAATTTGAACTCAAAGGCCAGGATTTTATGCCCCCTCCAGTCCAGCAGGATATTGTGGTCCCACCAAACTGCAAGGAGATTTAACTGGTTCATCGCATATGCTGGGGGGAGACACACCACACAAGGCCATAAAGTCCTGGCCATAACCTTTAGGCCACAGGTCCCCCATCATAATCTTACACTCAAATCCCTGGGGGGAATTTTCCCATCCCGCCCACCACGGGAATTGTAGCGGGCAGGGGATGGACCATGCAAAGGTCCGTTGACCTCGGACGGGACTTTGCGGTTTTGGGGCGCCCGCAGCTGGAAAATACCGCCCTCTGTTACAGCAATTAGATGGTGTGGTCTTAAAGGAGCAGGCCAGAACATACATTATCATTACTTCTGTGCTTTCTATTTCATGCTTGCACCAAGTGCTGCAGGATTTACATTGCACAAAATTCAGATACTTGTTGCCAATCTTTTGGGCACTGCAAATCACTTTGGAGGTCCAAAATGGTGTCTGCGTGCTGTGCTAGAATGTGCAGTGAGTGTCACCCAGGGGTATGTAGATCAGGAAAACCATGCCATTAATCAGCACCTCATCCGATTTGACATGAGGGCTGCCACTTTGAAACTCAGATTTCCACCTCACGCCTTTCCTTAACACAAGTTCAGCAGCACGGTGCTACAGTGGTTAGCACTGCTGCCTCACAGTGCCAGGGACTCGAGTTCGATTCCGACCTTGGGTGACTGTGTGGAGTTTGCACGTTCTCCCTGTGTCTGCGCGGGTTACCTCCGGGCGTTTCGGTTTCCTCCCACAGTCCAAAGATGTGTGGGTTAGATGGATTGGCTGGGCTAAATTGCCCCTAAGTGTCTGAAGATGTGCAGGTTATGGGGTTTAGCCATGGGAAATGTGCAGGGTTACGAGGATAAAACAGGGTAGAGGGCCTGGGTAAGTGTAATAAGTTCACGGAGGCAGAAGTCCTTTCACCAGAATCCTTTTATTTCCAATTCCAACAGCAGTACACAGAGTGCTGTCAGTCGGCAGTCTACCTTCAGGAGTGTCAGAGGAACTGACACTCCCGGTTATATACAAAGTAAAACCTCCCTGATTGGCCCATCAATTGGCCCCTTAATCAAGGAGTTTGTATTCTAATAGGTCAACTTCATTGGCCTGATTAAAGTCATTACAGTAAGATACTCTGCCAGAGAGTCGGTGCAGACTCGATGGCCCGAATGGTCTCTTTCTGCACTGTAGGGATTCTCTGGATTCTACATGGAAGAACAACCCTCACCAACGCTTTAAAGGGATCACCTTTTCAGCTGGGTTGCTAATTGATTTCTATTGGCTGTTCTAAGACTGTGTAGTAATTTCTAGAGATCTTTAAAGTGCTCAAGCCTACAGCGACTAGCATTGTAGATGCTGAGGAACATGATCCTCACTTCAAGGTGTCTGCACAAAGCAGTTTCTCCTAGATATGGGTCACCAGTAGGCATTTCCCTTAGAAAACAGCAAGACAAAGAACATGTGCAGAGCACACAAAGAACAGGGTAAACTGTTAGAGCAGGAAAGAGAGGGAGAGGGAGCAGGAGGCTAAATTTGCCTTGGATGTTCAGAGAGCAATTCTATGACCTGCGTCTCAGTAAGGAGCAACATATAATCCATCCGCATATCAATAAGGACATGCTCACTGAAACGTGTCACGACAATTGCAACTTCCAAACATTGTCATAGAGTCATAGAGTACGCACTGTGCGGAAGGAGGTCATTTAGCCCATCGAGCCTGCACCGACAACAATTCCACCCAGGCCTCATCCCCCTCACATATTTACCCTGCCTGTCCCTCTGACACTAATAGGCAATTTAACATGGCCAATCAACCTAACCTGCACATCGTTGGACTGTGGGAAGAAACCAGAGCACCCGAAGGAAACCCACGCAGGCACAGGAAAAGATGCAAACTCCACACAGACTGTCACCCAGGGCTGAAATTGAACCGGGTCCTTGACGCTGTGAGGCAGCAGTGCTAACCATTGTGCTACCGTGCCATGTGACTGTGAAGGTGACTGTAGCCATAAACATTTATGGTTTTCCCCAGGCTGGAGTTGAAGAGATTTGCAACCTTTTACAGTTTGCCATCTATTGTTGTATAAATGAGGTCACTGAAGCTCTGTATTCAAAGAGAGATGACAACATTTCACTCTCTCTTGTCATATATGTATATAATATTTGGTAACATAACTTATGTTCATAGTGGGTAAGTATTAATGTTAATGTTTAAAGTTAATTTTTGCACTATTGAATTTTGCACTATTGTATTGTCTCCAGACAGGACAGTTAGTGAGATTTTGCAAGTCCAGGCAAATCGTGGGGATTACAGATAGTGTGACATGAACCCAAGATCCCAGTTGAGGCCGTCCGCATGTGTGCAGAACTTGGCTATCAGTCTCTGCTCAGTGACTCTGCGCTGTCGTGTGTCGTGAAGGCCGCCTTGGAGGACACTTACCCGAAGATCAGAGGCCGAATGCCCGTGACCGCTGAAGTGTTCCCCAACAGGAAGAGAACACTCTTGCCTGGTGATTGTCGAGCGGTGTTCATTCATCCGTTGTCGTAGCGTCTGCATGATCTCCCTAATGTACCATGCCTCGGGACATCCTTTCCTGCAGCGTATCAGCTAGACAACGTTGGCCGAGTTGCAAGAGTATGTACCGTGTACCTGGTGGATGGTGTTCTCACGTGAGATGATGGCATCCGTGTCGATGATCCGGCACGTCTTGCAGAGGTTGCTGTGGCAGGGTTGTGTGGTGTCGTGGTCACTGTTCTCCTGAAGGCTGGGTAATTTGCTGCGGACAATGGTCTGTTTGAGGTTGTGCAGTTGTTTGAACGCAAGAAGTGGGGGTGTGGGGATGGCCCTGGCGAGATGTTCGTCTTTATCAATGACATGTTGAAGGCTCCGGAGAAGATGTCGTAGCTTCTCCGCTCCGGGGAAGTACTGGACGACGAAGGGTACTCTGTCCACCGTGTCCCGTGTTTGTCTTCTGAGGAGGTCGGTGCGGTTTTTCACTGTGGCGCGTCGGAACTGTCGATCGATGAGTCGAGCGCCATATCCTGTTCTTATGAGGGCATCTTTCAGCGTCTGGAGGTGTCTGTTGCGATCCTCCTCATCTGAGCAGATCCTGTGTATACAGAGGGCTTGGCCATAGAGGATAGCTTCTTTAATGTGTTTAGGGTGGAAGCTGGAGAAGTGGAGCATCGTGAGGTTATCCGTGGGCTTGCGGTACAGTGAAGTGCTGAGGTGACCGTCCTTAATGGAGATGCGTGTGTCCAAGAATGCAACTGATTCCGGAGAGTAGTCCATGGTGAGTCTGATGGTGGGATGGAACTTGTTGATGTTATCATATCGTTGTTTCAGTGATTGTTCACCATGAGTCCAAAGGAAGAAAATGTCATCGATGTATCTAGTGCATAGCATCGGTTGAAGGTCCTGTGCAGTGAAGAGGTCTTGTTCGAATCTGTGCATGAAGATGTTGGCATATTGAGGTGTGAATTTTGTCCCCATGGCTGTTCTGTGTGTCTGGATGAAGAACTGGTTGTTGAAGGTGAAGACATTGTGGTCCAGGATGAAGCGGATGAGTTGTAAAATTGCATCTGGAAACTGGCAGTTGTCGGCGTTGAGTACTGAGGGAGTTGCGGCAATGCCATCGTCGTGGGGGATGCTGGCGAATGAGGCTACGGGAGTTCTTCCACAAACCCCAAGAGGCCAACAGCGAACACAATGAGACAGCCAATGAACCAGAACAGCCGACAGAGAAATCCGCAGTGCAGCAACCGAGGAGGAAAGAGTCGAATTGGACTCCTCCGCAAGGCCACTGCCCTCGACTTGACATGTATGCCCAAGCCATCAGGTGCATCAACACCAGATTCATCAGCCACACTCACAAGACAGCCCGGAACATCACCCAAGCACAACGCAACGCCATCCGCGCTCTCAAGACCAACCGCAACATTGTCATCAAACCAACAGACAAAGCAGGGGCCATCATCATACTGAACAGAACAGACTACTACAAAGAGGTGTACCGACAACTGAACAACGGGGAACACTACAGACAGTTACCCTCAGATCCAACCAAAGAACACACCCATCAACTCAACTCTCTAATCAAGACCTTTGATCCAGACCTTCAGAGTACCCTCCGTGCTCTCATCCCACGTACTCCCCGCGTTGGAGATCTCTACTGCCTCCCGAAGATACACAAGGCAAACATTCCCGGCCGTCCCATCGTATCGGGCAATGGGACCCTGTGCGAGAACCTCTCCAGCTACGTCAAGGGCATCCTGAAACCCATTGTACAAAGAACCCCCAGCTTTTGTCGCAACACTACGGACTTCCTACAGAAACTCAGCACACATGGAGCAGTTGAACCAGGAGCACTCCTCGTCACAATGGATGTCTCAACACTCTACACCAGCATCCCCCATGACGATGGCATTGCTGCAACTCCCTCAGTACTCAACGCCGACAACTGCCAGTTTCCAGATGCAATTTTACAACTCATCCGCTTCATCCTGGACCACAATGTCTTCACCTTCAACAAACAGTTCTTCATCCAGACACACAGAACAGCCATGGGGACCAAATTCGCACCTCAATTTGCCAACATCTTCATGCACATGTTCGAAGAAGACTTCTTCACCGCACAGGACCTTCAACCGATGCTATACACTAGATACATCGATGACATTTTCTTCCTTTGGACTCATGGTGAACAATCACTGAAACAACTATATGATGACATCAACAAGTTCCATCCCACCATCAGACTCACCATGGACTACTCTCCGGAATCAGTTGCATTCTTGGACACACGCATCTCCATTAAGGACGGTCACCTCAGCACTTCACTGTACCGCAAGCCCACGGATAACCTCACGATGCTCCACTTCTCCAGCTTCCAGCCTAAACACATTAAAGAAGCTATCCCCTATGGTCAAGCCCTCCGTATACACAGGATCTGCTCAGATGAGGAGGATCGCAACAGACACCTCCAGACGCTGAAAGATGCCCTCATAAGAACAGGATATGACACTCGATTCATCGATCGACAGTTCCGCCGCGCCACAGCGAAAAACCGCACCGACCTCCTCAGAAGACAAACACGGGACACGGTGGACAGAGTACCCTTCGTCGTCCAGTACTTCCCCGGAGCGGAGAAGCTACGACATCTTCTCCGGAGCCTTCAACATGTCATTGATGAAGACGAACATCTCGCCAGGGCCATCCCCACACCCCCACTTCTTGCCTTCAAACAACCGCACAATCTCAAACAGACTATTGTCTGCAGCAAATTACCCAGCCTTCAGGAGAACAGTGACCACGACACCACACAACCCTGCGACAGCAACCTCTGCAAGATGTGCCGGATCATCGACACGGATGCCATCATCTCATGTGAGAACACCATCCACCAGGTACACGGTACATACTCTTGCAACTCGGCCAATGTTGTCTAGCTGATACGCTGCAGGAAAGGATGTCCCGAGGCATGGTACATTAGGGAGACCATGCAGACGCTACGACAATGGATGAATGAACACCGCTCGACAATCACCAGGCAAGAGTGTTCTCTTCCTGTTGGGGAGCACTTCAGCGGTCACGGGCATTCGGCCTCTGATCTTCGGGTAAGCGTTCTCCAAGGCGGCCTTCACGACACACGACAGCGCAGAGTCACTGAGCAGAAACTGATAGCCAAGTTCCGCACACATGAGGACGGCCTCAACTGGGATCTTGGGTTCATGTCACACTATCTGTAATTCCCACGACTTGCCTGGACTTGCAAAATCTCACTAACTGTCCTGTCTGGAGACAGGACACATCTCTTTAACCTGTGCTTAACCCTCTCTCCACTCACATTGTCTGTACCTTTAAGACTTGATTACCTGTAAAGACTCGCATTCCAATCATTATTTTGTAAATTGAGTTTGTGTCTTTATATGCCCTGTTTGTGAACAGAACTCCCACTCACCTGACGAAGGGGCAGCAAGCACTCCGAAAGCTAGTGGCTTTTACTACCAAATAAACCTGTTGGACTTTAACCTGGTGTTGTGAGACTTCTTACTGCGTTACCCCAGTCCAACGCCGGCATCTCCACATCATGTTTTATTGTACGCAGGTATTAAGTAACCACCTTTGTACATTCTCCTGATGCCTGTCTTCCAAGTGCTTTTGTCTGTCCTTCTGAGGAACTGTCAAGGACTCTGGAAAATGTCCCCCATTCTGTGCATTATGAATACCCGGTACACTCACAAATAAAGACACATTTTGAAAGGCAAAGTAATGGTGCTGAATTTTCTTGCTTATCGTTAAAGTGATCGTTCCATATTACTTCTTAATATCATTAAACTGAAAGACATTTTATTAACGCTCTTTGTGCTTTGGGGGCTGTTCTACTTCATGCTGGACACTGAGAACAAAGATTTTCTGAGCAGTGTTGATTTTCATTTAAGAATCTCCCGTGGCACGGTGCACAATAAGGTGTTAGAGAGGGACTGGGTTTGCTGATATAGAAAGACTTCAGCATTATGGTATGTTACTCACAATATCATTGAATTTCAAATACAGTAATCCAATTTAAAAATGTACTTTTTTTTTACGAGAGTTAGTGGAGGAAAAAAAAACAGGCAATGGTAACCAAAGTTCATTTTGATGCAAGAAGGGCACGGCATGAAAATCCTACATTCGAACTGAATGTAATTTTCAATCTCACCCTCATTAGATCTTACTTTCAACTTAAGGTAACAACTGAAAGATAATAGTGTGTTGATAACAGTGAACAGAAGTCAGGAAAATTATTAAAGATATATCCCTGCCGTTTAAGCAAAGTGAGTCATACTCAACTGCAGCAGTAATTTCCTTCTCCTTCCAACCTTCCATCTTGATGTCTTTACTTCGCTTTAGTGTTCAAATTATAGCCATTGATTTTCCCTCTCAGATGGCAGGGCTGGTTTTCTATAAACATACGGCAATCACTCTTCCTGCTCTGTTGTCCCTTTGATTACCATTTCTGCTCAACAATTTCATTTAGCCCAGAGCTCACTTTTCCATCTAAAATATAAAGGATCTTTTGGGAAACATAGGTATCAATGCCTTTGGGCCTCACTTCTGTATTGGGCTCGATACTCGTTCGATAAAGACAGACATTCACCCTGGTGCATTCAATAGTATTGAACCATTGCTGCGTCTGAAACTTATGACAAATGTTGGGGAATTTCAAATTAATTTTGAGAGTGCAGGACAATGTTCTTCAAGGCTACCTTACAACACATGATGTAGCTTCATCATGTAATATCTACTGGATTGATTCTGTGTGCAGACAGTAATGGTGATTGTTATGAAGACAGATACGAGCAAAATAAAGAGCCAGAAAACAATACAGTTATCCCCTGAGGGAACATTACAGCGGTGTTACACCATTACTCTATTTGCTGCAAAAGAATCTTAGCAGCAACATTTAGTCCAATGACCACATTCATTCAAACCTTTAGAATAGAATTTATTTTCTTTCTCTTCAGCTTTCTCTGCACTGGGACTGCAACTGCCATCCACTTTGTGATGGTCATCTGTGCCATAATAATCCATCAGTTCTTCATTCATTCAATTACCTCTAAGCTCTGGAATTCCCTCTCCAAACCACATCGCCTATTCCCATAGCCACCTTCCTCCTTTAAGACTCTCCTTAAAACCTCACCTCTTTCACCAAGATTTTGATCATTTACGCAGGAACACAGGAATTAGGAGCAGAAGTAGGCAAATTCAACCCTTCGAGCTTGCTCCGCCATTCAATCAGGTCATGGCTGACCTCTCCCCAGTATCAAATCCACCTCCTCACCTGTTCCCCATATCCCCTTATCCCTTTCATACCTGTGATCTCTTGTTCGAGGAAACATTTGGTCTACATTTACTTTATCAATCCCTTTTAAAATTTTATGTACCTCGATCAGCCCTCTCATCCTTCTAAACTCCAGTGAGTATTAGCCCAAACTGTCTCCTCATATATCAATTTGTCCTCATAGTTCCTCGTGTGGCTCAGGGTGGAATTGAACAGCCCCTCCCATCAGCGGGATCTTCCGTTCCTGCTGAAGTCAATAGAGTTTGGAATGGCTCGCCGCATTTTACAGTCCCTCTCCAGTCACAACCGGGCCATAAGACTCCGCCCTCAGCGTCAAATTTAGTTCAGTCCTCTAAAGCATCTTTAGATGTTTGACTACATCAAAGGGGCTATATAAATGCAGGTGAAGTTGCTCTTCTTCCTCATTGGTGAAGTCTCCTAATAAAGTGATTGTTTACTCCTTCATGTTATATCACGCAATCCTTTCTCTCCTCAGTTCAATTCTCTCCCAGCCACAGGCTAGTAAAACAAACACATCGTGAAATACTGGGGGAATTTGAACACAACAAAGTGGGATGAGTTTGCAAGCGGACAGCAGGTCAACAGAGCTGAAAATGCCAACATGTTGCGAAGGCAGCATTAACTCAGCAACTTCTGACTTTGAGCTGAGCATGATCTGTTGCGTGCGGCAAATTCCCATGTGGCAGGCAAGTTTGGTCCTTACACACATAAACTCTTAATCATCCATTTCGTTGATCCTGAATTTTAACTTTAACATAATAGTTTGCATGGGTTTCCCAAGCTTACTGGGTATCTCCAGGGGTGGCACAGTGGTTAGCACTGCTGTTTCACATCGCCAGGGACCCGGTTTGAATTCCAACCTCGGGTGACTGCTTGCGTAGAGTCTGCACATTCTCCCCCTGTCTGCATAGGTTTCTTCCGGGGCTCCGGTTTCCTCCTATAGTTGAAAGATGTGCGGGCTAGGTGGATTAACCATGCTAAATTGCCCCTTAGTGTCAGGCCAATTAGTGGGGCAAATACGTGGGGTTATGGGGATAGGGCTTGGGTGGGATTGTTTCTGTGCAGGCTTGATGGGTCAAAAGGCCTCCTCCTGCACTGGAGGGATTCTATGATTCTATGAAAACAAAGTGGGAGGATAGCAGGATTTGAGGGCAAGAAATATTTTAAATACTGAGATCTCCGCTGCCTTGCCTGGGTGAAAGTTATTCGCCCACTGGACCTATTCTGAGAGTAAGCTTCCAATTGCCCTAAAATTTCCAGACTTCCAATATGCTGTCGGTTCTCAACTATGAACAGGTCAGTTCATTAAAATTCAGTTAACTGAGGTGAATTTTCCCATTCTGCCCACCACGGGAATCATAGTGGATGAAGGGTGAACCACGGAAAGTTCTGTTGATCTCAGGCGTGATTTTCCGGTTTCGGGGCTAGTGTGGCCAGAAAATCCCGCTATGTGAGTTCCTCAAAATAAATACCCTCTCATAGAAAGTAGTCAAAAACCTTGAAACTCATCTCCAAATCTTTGGACCCCTCTCCCCACTTGCAGCATGAGGCACCTTGGACATCAGCTGGATGCTTCCCAGATGTTGAAAGGATGTTTGCACCAGTGGCAGAGACTAGAACCAGGCAAAACAGTTTCAGGGCAGAATTCTCCCATGCCGCGGGAACAATGACAGGCAGCGGCAGGAGCTGGGGCGGGGGGGGCATTCAACAGGAGTTCCAAAAATCGGTTTCAGGCCGATTAAAATGACAGCAGGATTTTCTGATGCTGCCCGCCATGGCGAATCGGGAGGCCGGCATAAAAGCAATTTGCACCCCACTACTGGAATACAAATTAAGACCCGACTGAAATCTCCCCCCCTCTGCCCGATTCTCCGTGACGCCAAGGGGAACCCATGCTGATCTAAAACAAAATCTTGATGGGGCGGCATGGTGGCACAGTGGTTAGCACTGCTGCCTCACAGCTCTAGGGACCTGCGTTCGATTCGCAGCTTGGGTCACTGTCTGTGTGGAGTTTGTACGTTCTCCCCGTGTCTGCATGGGTTTCCTCCAGGTGTTCCGGTTTCCGCCTACTGTCCAAAAGTGAGCAGGTTAGGTACGTTGGCCAGGCTAAATTGCCCCTTAGTGTCCCGGGATGTGTAGATTAGAGGGATTAGCGGGTTAAATATGTGGGGTTACGGGGATAGGGCCTAGGTAGGATTGTTGTCAGTGGGCCGAATGGCCTCCTTCTACACTGTAGGGTTTCTGTGGTTTCTATGAGTGCGGCATGCAATGGTCAGGATTTAACGTTAGGAACTTACTCAGCTTGCGGACATCTGATAAGAAGAATACAATGAAGGCCTACAGCCGGCAGGAGTTCCCTGGAGGAACATGTGCATCACATGGTGGGTGCAACCTCATCCACTTGGATCCTCCATGAAGCATATCTCGGAAGGTGCTCCGTCAATATCCATGGCATTTTACGTGACTCGACTGTCTCACCGCCGGGGAACTCACCACAAGGGGTCACCTTCGGAGGGACTGGAAGCTGGCAGGAAGGGCCAGAAAATCCCACCTGCTGTCTTCTCTGAAATAAAAACAGAAATTGCTGGAAAGACTCAGCAGGTCTGGCAACGTCTGCAGAGGGAGGAACAGTTAATGGTTCGAGTCTGTCTGATTCCTCTTCAGGAGCTCAGTTCGAAATGTTAACTCTGCTTCTCTCTCCGCAGGTGCTGCTGGAGTTTTTCCAGAATTTTCTGTTTTATTTCAGATTTCCAGCATCTGCAGTACTTTGCTTTTGCGTGTCTTTTCTGATACATGTTTTAGTTACTCAAAATAATTCTCAGCAGTACATCACCTATTCACTGTTCTTCGCAGAGGAATAATAAAAATGTTCTTATTTTCTGCTCATGTTCTTCTGAAACTGTCAACATTTCCTCTTGATATCAACACAATTCCATGGCTTCTGTGAAAGGGTGTTTACTCTGGCTCCCATTTAGTCAGTGTCCCTTGTTTATTCTCAGTTAATCTATCCCAGATTACCAGAGGCAGTTTTTCCAGAATTTTCTGTTTTATTTCAGATTTCCAGCATCTGCAGTACTTTGCTTTTGCGTGTCTTTTCTGATACATGTTTTAGTTACTCAAAATAATTCTCAGCAGTACATCACCTATTCACTGTTCTTCGCAGAGGAATAATAAAAATGTTCTTATTTTCTGCTCATGTTCTTCTGAAACTGTCAACATTTCCTCTTGATATCAACACAATTCCATGGCTTCTGTGAAAGGGTGTTTACTCTGGCTCCCATTTAGTCAGTGTCCCTTGTTTATTCTCAGTTAATCTATCCCAGATTACCAGAGGCAGGGATTTTTCATTCTATGGTTTTCCTCATGGATTACATGGGTAGTGGAATCTTTGGAGCCACATACTGGGCAGAATTTCTCCATCCTTCCCGCCATTGCAATCCCCCGGCCCCACTGGCGACATATCCCAGCCGCAGTTTTCCTGGGATGGGTGCAATGGGAAATCTCATCGGCAGCTGCAGGACTGGAAGTTTCCGCCATCGGCCAATGGTGGGCCACTTCCTAGTGTCAAGAAACACACCACAGGGTTGGGAGGGGGTTGGGGGCGCAGAGAATCCAGCCCATAATATTTTAATCCATATTCACATTAGTTTGTGTATTTCGTAATTTGATCACGTAAACCAGTTTTGTTATTCACTTGAGACTTGGGCAGCACGGTGGCACAGTGGTTAGCACTGTTGCCTCACAGCATCAGGGACCCGGGTTTGATTCCCGGCTTGGGTTACTGTCTAGTGCGGAGTCTGCACTTTCTCTCCGTGTCTGCGTGCGTTTCCTCTAGGTGCTCCGGTTTCCTCCCTCAATCAGAAAGACGTGCTGGTTAGGTGCATTGGCCATGCTAAATTCTCCCTCAATGTACCCGAACAGGCACCAGAGTGTGGTGACTAGGGGATTTTCACAGTAACTTCATTGCAGTGTTAATGTAAGCTTACTTGTGACTAATGAATAAACTTTACTTTAATGAGGCAACAACATGTAGAACAAACCAACATGTCTGATAACATTCCAAGGACCAGGTAAGTGTGGGTTCCCAGGGCTTGATGGTCTTATGTGACCCACAGGCTTTAACTTGCACACTTCTACCTGAGGCAACAGTGGTATGCAAATAGCAGCCAGCACTGGTATTTGGACTAAGGCCTTCAAATTGACTGGCCCCATTTCTTAATGTTTTCAATCCTTCACACTGTTGAATGTCAGCTGGCAGTTAAAAGTGCTACAGTGGCCATGTCCCCTCTGGCATTCTTCTGCTGCAACTTTTGTGAAGTCCTCAGCTAAGCAGCTGTTTATCCCTTTCCTACAGAGTCAGAAGACAACACTGAGAGATGAGAAGAAACCTGCAAAAAAAATGCTACCCAGCCAGCTTTACTGAAGAGTTGTTTCGAGGGGATTTGCAGTATTTAATATGTGGTAAATACAATGAAGTCAGATTTTTTTTTAACTTATATTCATTCATAAATTAAATATTTGCACATCAGATATCGATTGAAATGCAATCAATTGTGGATGGAAATGGTCATGAAGAATTAATAACACACTGTTTTGCTGGTTCTGTGCTTTGTTGTAGAGTTTATGACACTCAGCATTTTTTAAAATCATTTTTAAAGATATATGACATAATAGACAGATATTGCAAGCATCACAGGAAATTCAGTGCAATAAGGGAAGTGCTCTTAACATCCTGCTGCATTAAAGCCCAGGAATCCAATATCCTCAAACAAATGCTTAATGTGTTTATGCAATCTTCCAATGTCCACTATTCTACAGAGGTGCTGAGGGGAATTTTAACCTGGAGGAGTGCAGGGCTGCGGGAGGAGGTGGAGGGGATTAAAACCAGCAAAAATATCAGCACAAGCTCCAACCGGCCAACTTTCTTTATTGAAGTTCGTTTAAATAAAGTCAGTTTAAATAGGCTTTAATACCTTAAGTTTAAGTTTATTCATTAGTGTCACTAGTAGGCTTACATTAACACTGCAATGAAGTTACCGTGAAAATCCCCTTAGTCACAGTGGCACAGTGGGTTAGCACTGCTGCCTCACAGAGCCAGGGATTCGGATCCGATTCCCGGCTTTGGGTCAATTGTCTGTGCTGAGTTTGCATGTTCTCCCTGTACCTGCGTGGGTTTCTTCCGAGTGCTCCGGTTTCCTCCCACATGCTGAAAGACATGCAGGTTAGGTGCATTGGCCATGCTAAATTCTTCCTCAGTTGTACCCGAACAGGCGCCACAGTGTGGCGACTCGGGGATTTTCACAATAACTTCATTGCAGTGTTAATGTAAGCCGAGCTGTGACACTAATAAATAAACTTAACTTAAAACCACTGCTGTGGTCCTGGAGTCACATGTAGGCCAGATCAGGTGAGAACAGCAGATTTCCTTCCCTAAAGGACATTAGTGAACCAGACGGGTTATTACAACAATCGGCAATGGTCTCACAGTTATCATTAGACCTTCAATTCCAGATTTTTGTTGAATTCAAATTTCACCATCTGCCATGGTGAGATTCGAACCTGGGTCCCCAGAAGATTACCTGGGGTTTCTGGATTACAAGTCCAGCGATAATACCACTACCCCACTGCCTCCCCCGTGGGGTGGAATTTATCAGGAGGCGTATACCCTGCTTTCTTGACCGAAATGTTGATCGTGAGCCCAGTGACTCAGAAGCTGTCTGACCTGCAGTGATATCATGTTGGGAAGCACCTCAATTGAATCCGATTGGGACTTGCACCTCCATCCGGGTGGAGTGCCCCGGCCAATCTGTAGTCCCAGCAACACCAGAATCGAGCGGTGGCCACTACCACAGCCAACACCTGAAAAAGAGGGATCATGGAGCCCAGACACACAGGTTAGTTTAACATTTTGGATGGACCTGGCTGGGAGATTCTAGCAAGGTGGATGAGAGGGATGGGGGGCTGTGTTAGAGAGGCCAGGGGAGGGAGGGTTAAAGGAGGGGAAAGGGGTCTAGTTTTGGCAGGGGGGTGCTTCCAATGGGCAGAGGGAGAGCCCCTTAAGGTGGTAAAGTCACATATTTCCCAACAGTAGCCCAAACAGTGAAAGGCGCCATGCTACCAACTTATCCTCTACCTTCCCTGGCCACACATAAAATAGCGGTGGAGGTGGATCGAGGCCTTTAAGTAGCCATTAGCCTCACTAGGCCGAAGGTTGGGTGGACTGCCTGATTCTTTCTACACCCACTGTAATATGGAAGGCATGTCAGTGTTGGGCGGTAGGCAGTGGGAAAGCTAGCCACTTTATTTTAAGAACCACCCTTCACCTTTAAATATGCCAATGGGGGGGAGGCAGGAGGTGCGGAGTCTTACTCAGTGCATACCGAACACAAAGCTGACAATGAGACGAATTTGAGAAATTAAGGGCTGAAGAACATTGTGCCACATTTTCACAACTCTAAAAACTTGATTTTGAGGAAGACTGAGCAATGTGACAAATGAAGGTTCCACTTTGGTGGAATACAATAGGCTGAAGGAAATTTGATTAAACTGGGCCCCGTTATTTACAGTGGGGATCAGTAAGAGTACATTTGGGGTGGAATTCTCCAACCTCACCCGCGGCTGGATTCCCCAGTCCCACTGCATTAAATTGTGCGCCAAGTTCTCCATTCTTGCTGGAAGCGGTGGCGGGGTGAACGAAATCAGAGAATCCTGGCCCTGATATTAAGGAAGTGTGCAAAGGGTACAATGTAATCTTTGAGTGAGAAGGACCAAAGGACCATTTGACCATCAGTTGAATATTAAATATTGCAATTCAGCACATCAGGCAAATGCAACCATTCTTGAGAGGTTCCCTGTGAAGTCTGATTCATTTCAAGCCGTTAAGTTACCTGTAAATGATTTTCCCTACATAAATCTGCTGCTCTCAATGCAGTCTCCACTACACTTGGGAGACTAAATGCAGACTGGATGACCACTTTGCGGAAAACCTTCACTCAGTCCGCAAACATGATCTCAACCTTCCTGTCACGTGTCATTTCAACTCAGCACCTTGCTGTCATGCTCACAGCCAGCCCATGGCCTGCTGCAATGTTCCACTGAAGACCAAAGCAAACTGGAGAGAAGCATCTCACCTTCCGATTGGGCATGTTATAGCTCTGAGGACTCAACATTGAGTTCAACAACTTTAGACTGACCATTCACCTCCATCTTAAACTTGCCTTTATGGCCTAAACAGCTTTTGTTCTTATGCAAACCACCCCACCCCATCCCACCAGCCCCTCCCCCCTCCCCCCGCCCACCACCACTCCCACTGGGCCACCTGTCCCTTGTTCTTAGGTTCTGCTGCATCCTTGCTGCAACCACTCCCAATTCCCACTAATCACTGTTCCAGCTCTTCCACCCCCCACTTATGCCATATGTAAACCAACACATGTTTTCCTCTGATAAACGCAAAATACCGCTGATGCTGGAATCTGAAACAAAAACAGAAAAATGCTGGAAAATCTCAGCAGGTCTGACAGCATCTGTGGAGAGTGAGTAGAGCCAAGATTTCGAGTCTGGATGACCCTTCATCAGAACTCAGTCGACGTTTTGAGTCTAGATGATCCTTCATCAGAGCATGTTTCCCTCTCCTTAGTTCTGAAGACGAGTCATACAGACTCAAAACGCACCCCAGGTATGCTGCCAGACCTGCTGAGTTTTTCCAGCATCCTCTGTTTTCGCTGCAGATTCCAGCATCCACATTATTTTGCCTTTACTTTAGTAGCATACCAATGTCTGGCAGAGAAATTAGTGAAGAAACTCATAAGGATGTGGTGTTCAATAAAGTGCTAAATTAGTCATGAATCCCTGGCCTATAAAGTGTGATGATGTGAAATTGCAGGAGCGTTTCACAGAAATAAACTTAGCAATAGATCAAGGCTACCTCCTCTGGCTTTTAAGAGTCATTATTCCGCCAAGGTTTAGAGACAGTTTGTGAGAGCAACGTCACCAAGAGCACACTGGGATAGTTCATATGAAGGCAGTAACAAGAATCAATTTTGTTTGGTATCCAAAGGTAGGTAGCGATATTGAAAAGTTGGTGAAAATTTGTTAACTATGACTTGGAGGGAGAAATGATCCAGCCAAGACAAATGGTTAAACACAAGGAAACCAGGGAGACAAGCACATGTTTTTTTTTTCTTTGAAGTGGAAGGGAAAGAATACCTTGGTGAACTGATGTGAGCTCTGCACCACTTCTGTGCAGAAAGCCCACTGCAGTTTAAATGCATTGAGGCAATGCTCCAAGGCCCACCCAGAGGACCAAAGCCAGAACCCTGGACACAGGTGAGCAGGTTCGATTTGGGAAGACAGAAGATATACTCTTAGAGGATGGCTGTTGACACCAGTATGAAACCTGAGGATGGAGGCCAAGCTGAGGTACTGTGTTTCTCTGGTGATTGCAATTTCCCTGAGTTCCTCCCTCTCTTCCATTTCCTGATTTCTTGCTGCTTCTGGGACGTTACTTGTAACCTTTATAGGGAAGAGTGACTCAAAATACATGTTCAATTTATCTGCCACCTCCCTGTTTTCCATTATCAATTCTCATTTCTTTTGTTAACTTTTCTTTTTTAAAATATTTATAGGAACCCTTCCTTTCTGTTTTTACATTACTGGCCATCTTTCTCTCACATTCTAATTTTTCTTCCCTTATTAAGTTTGAGTCATCCTTTGTTGTTTTTTGGGTATTGATGAGTGATGACGAGAGGTTTATCTGCACTTAGAATCATAGAATCCTATGATTCTATGATTATATCCTATGGTTATTGTCGGTGAAGACTCGATGGCCGAAGGGCCTTTCCTGTGCTGTACGACTCTATGGGGGGAATTTCCTCATCCCTTCGCCACGGGTATCGTAGCGGGCGGGGTGGGCGGACCATGCAAAGGTTCATTGACCTCGGGTAGGATTTTCTAGTTTTGGGGTGAGCATGGCCAGAAAATCTTGCCCTATGACTCTGTGACTCTCACACAAGCCTCCTACCCCACCCCACCCCACCCCATCTGTCACTTGTTCTTAAGTTTTACTTTCACTGAGCACTGACTTTTGTTCTCCCAGTAACACGTTCTGCTATCTTACCTTTATGCCACTATTGGCAGCTTCTACAGCCCTTCACACTGCCATTAATACTGCCTCTGTCTTGTGCCCTACACAACTTTGTCAAATTTCTCCTAGTTCCCACCTATCACCTGCTCCACCCCCGCTTAAACAGTATAAAATCCATCACATTTCTTTCTTCTTTTACTTCTGTAGTAGGGTCATATGGACCAGAAACTTTAACTCTCTTCCTCTTTCCACAGATGCTGCTGAGTTTTCCAGCATTTTGTTTTGATTTCAGATTTCCAGCATCTGCAGTATTTTGCTTTTACTTTCTAGGTCACCGCAAAGCTGGTTCTGTGCAGTTCCTTCTGATTTTTCCCAGGTTTACTGAAGATCCACCTACAGAACAATGATTCTGGACATGAATAGAAATGGCAGACTTCAAAAGTAAAACGAACTTTACTTCGAACGAAACGAACGGAAAGGCGCAGTCACTATGTTGGGGGTATACTACAGGCCCCCCAACAGCCCAAGGGAAGTGGAAGAATGGATATGTCAGGAGATACTGGATAGGTGCAGGAAAAATAGGGTTGTTGTAGTGGGAGACTTCAATTTCCCCGGTATAGACTGGAAATCACTGAGGGCAGGGACTCTGGATGGGGAGGAATTTGTAAAATGTGTACAGGAGGGTTCGTTGGAACAATATGTAGACAGCCCGACTAGAGAGGGGGCTATACTGGACCTGGTACTGGGGAATGAGCCCGGTCAGGTCTTCAAAGTTTTGGTAGGGGAACAAGGATGAGAGGTGACCTGATAGAGGTTTACAAGATGTTGAGAGGTCTGGATAGGGTAGACTCTCAGAGGCTATTTCCAAGGGCTGAAATGGTTGCTACGAGAGGACACAGGTTTAAGGTGCTGGGGGGTAGGTACAGAGGAGATGTCAGGGGTAAGTTTTTCACTCAGAGGGTGGTGGGTGAGTGAAATCGGCTGACGTCGGTGGTGGTGGAGGCAAACTCGTTGGGGTCTTTTAAGAGACTTCTGGATGAGTACATGGGATTTAATGGGATTGAGGGCTATAGATAGGCCTAGAGGTAGGGATATGATCGGCGCAACTTGTGGGCCGAAGGGCCTGTTTGTGCTGTGGCTTTCTATGTTCTATGTGGCAAATAGTGACCACAATTCTGTTAGCTTTAGGATAGTGATGGAAAAGGATGTGTGTTGTCCCAAGGGTAAGGTGTTGGATTGGGGGAAGGCTAACTTTAGTGGGATCAGGCAGAAATTGGCAGCTCTTGATTGGGAGAGGCTGTTTGAGGGTAAATCCACATCTGGTATGTGGCAGTCTTTTAAGGAACGGCTGTTAGGGCTACAGGACAAGCATGTGCCTGTAAAAAAGAAGGATAGGAAGGGTAGGATTAGAGAACCGTGGATAACCAGGGAAATTGAGGGACTGGTCAAAAAGAAAAGAGAGGTGTATGTTAGGTCCAAGCAGCTAAAAACGGAGGGAGCTCTGGAGGAGTACAAAGAAAGTAGGAAAGTACTCAAACGGGGAATTAGAAGAGCAAAAAGGGGTCACGAAATGTTCTTGGCAGACAGGATTAAGGAGAATCCCAAGGCATTTTATTCATACGTTAGGAACAAAAGGGTTGTTAGGGAAAAAATCGGACCTCTCAGGGACAATAGTGGGGACTTATGCTTGGAGCCCAAAGAAATAGGGGAGATCCTAAATGAATACTTTGCGTCGGTATTCACAAAGGAGAGGGATGTGTTGACTGGGAGTGTCTCTGAGGGGAGTGTTGAACCGTTGGAGAAAATCTCCATTACAAAGGAGGAAGTGTTAGGTTTGTTAGAGAATATAAAGACTGACAAATCCCCAGGGCCTGATGGAATCTATCCAAGGCTGCTCAGGGAGACGAGAGGTGAAATCGTTGGGCCTCTGACGCAAATCTTTGTCTCGTCACTGGACGCAGGTGAGGTCCCAGAGGATTGGAGGATAGCCAATGTGGTCCCGTTATTTAAGAAGGGTAGGAAGGATAACCCGGGTAATTATAGGCCGGTGAGCTTGACGTCCGTGGTGGGGAAGTTGTTGGAGAAGATTCTTAGAGATAGGATGTATGCGCATTTAGAAAGGAATAAACTCATTAACGATAGTCAGCATGGTTTTGTGAGAGGGAGGTCATGCCTCACTAACCTGGTGGTGTTTTTCGAAGAAGTGACCAAAATGGTTGACGAAGGAAGGGCCGTGGATGTTGTCTACATGGACTTTAGTAAAGCGTTTGACAAAGTCCCTCATGGTAGGCTAGTGAAAAAGGTTGGATCTCATGGGATAAAGGGGGAGGTGGCTAGATGGGTGGAGAACTGGCTTGGTCATAGAAGACAGAGGGTGGTAGTGGAAGGGTCTTTTTCCGGCTGGAGGCCTGTGACTAGTGGTGTACCGCAGGGCTCTGTATTGGGACCTCTGCTTTTTGTGATTTATATGAATGATCTGGAAGAAGGAGTAACTGGGGTGATCAGTAAGTTTGCGGACGACACAAAACTGGCAGGACTTGCAGATAGTGAGGAACATTGTCAGAGGCTACAGAAGGATGTAGATAGACTGGAAATTTGGGCAAAGAAATGGCAGATGGAGTTCAATCCTGATAAATGCGAAGTGATGCATTTTGGTGGGAATAATGTAGGGAGGAGCTACACGATAAATGGAAGAATTATAAAGGGTGTAGAGACGCAGAGGGACCTGGGTGTGCAAGTCCACAGATCTTTGAAGGTGACGTCACAGGTGGAGAAGGTGGTGAAGAAGGCATATGGCATGCTTGCCTTTATAGGACGGGGCATAGAGTATAAAAGTTGGGGTCTGATGTTGCAGATGTATAGAACGTTGGTTCGGCCGCATTTGGAATACTGCGTCCAGTTCTGGTCGCCACACTACCAGAAGGACGTGGAGGCTTTGGAGAGAGTACAGAGGAGGTTTACCAGGATGTTGCCTGGTATGGAGGGACTTGGTTATGAGGAGAGATTGGGGAAACTGGGGTTGTTCTCCTTGGAAAGACGGAGGATGAGGGGAGACTTAATAGAGGTGTATAAAATTATGAAAGGCATAGATAGGGTGAACGGTGGGAAGCTTTTCCCTGGGTCGGTGGTGACGTTCACGAGGGGTCATGGGTTCAAGGTGAAGGGGGGGAGGTTTAACACAGATATCAGAAGGACATATTTTACACAGAGGGTCGTGGGGGCCTGGAATGGGTTGCCGGGCAAGGTGGTGGAGGCGGACACACTGGGAACGTTTAAGACTTATCTAGACAGCTATATGAACGGAGTGGGAATGGAGGGATACAAAAGAGTGGTCTAGTTTGGACCAGGGAGCGGCGCGGGCTAATTGTTCTTTGTTTCTCGTTTCAAGGCTTCATTCTATGATCATCTTGCTGGTGCCAGTACAGAGCGAGACTGCAGATAGTTGGGAACCTGTCTCGGGGGCAGGGAATTCATATGGTGTTCGTGGAAGTGGAAATGAATAGGGTTGGGAAGCATTTTCCGATCAGGGCCAGTGTGATCTCCTGGACTCGTTTCGATCGCCTCAGGGGGTCGGAGAGGAATTTCCCAGATTTTTTTTTTCCCCATATTGGCCCTGGGGTTTTCACTCTGGGTTTTCGCCTCTCCCTGGAGATCACATGGTCTGGAATGCGGGGGTAGGGGTGAGTTAATAGGTTGTGTTGAACAAAGCATCATAGCTGTGAGGGACAGCTCGGGGATAGGATATTAGTATGTAGATAGGCTGGAAAATTGGGCGGGGATCCTGGATTCAGGATTCAATCCTGGACCGGGGAGCGGCGCGGGCTTGGAGGGCCGAAGGGCCTGTTCCTGTGCTGTATTGTTCTTTGTTCTTGTTGTTCTTTGAACAGTAAAATGAAACTACAAAATGTCGTGAACAAAGCCCAGTCCATCACTCAAACCAGCCTCCCATCCATTGACTCTGTCTACACTTCCCACAGCCTCGGAAAAGCAGCCGGCATTATTAAGGACTCCACGTACCCTGGACATTCTCCCTTCCATCTTCTTCCATCGGAATAAAGATACAAAAGTCTGAGGACACATACCAACCGACACAAGAACAGCTTCTTCCCTGCTGCCATCAGACTTTTGAATGGGCCTGCCTCGCATTAAGTTGATCTTTCTCTACACCCTAGCTATGACTGTAACACAACATTCTGCACTCTCTCCTCTTCTTCTCTATGAACGGTCTGCTTTGTCTGTATAGCGTGCAAGAAACAATACCTTTCAGTGTGTACTAATACATGTGACAATAATAAATCAAATCAAATCAAATCGAACAGTAAAAAAAGCTTTTCACAGGCTCCGCCTAGCTGTTATGAATTGTTCATACTTGGATTGTTCTGCCCAGCCCAGTCTGCAGTATTTTAACTTTCCCTGGCCTCCTGTAATGATAGCAAGCAGCAGTGATGGAGTCTCTCCTGTCTGTGAATTCTGCTTAAAGTTAGATTTTCTAGACTCAGTTGTTTAATTTCTGTTTGTGCTTAAACCTCGCAGCATGTAGACTTATACTCTTTAAGCTCTCCTAAGTTCAAACCATCTTACTAGGACCTGGTGCCTACCAGCTGCCAGGTGCAGCAATGTCCTAGAATGAAGGTAGAGAGTGTAGGGTTCTGACATTGCTGCAGAATCACTTGCACACGGTGAGGCTTGATAGTTGCTACGCTTTCACACCAGGTCTTTTCATCTGCTGTGTGTGAAAGGTTGAGGCTTGTAATTTGATTTATCAGTCAAATCTTCAAAAGACATGCTGCCACCATATTATGTTCTTCCCTTAGAAGCAAGAATTGGTGAAACAATAGTATGGATTTTTATTTGAATATAAAACCAAATGCACATAGTTAACTGGGAGGCTATGGTACATCTTGCTGCTACTCCTGCTGTTTGTAGACTGACTACAGGTCATGGACTGATAGATCATATAGTGTCGAGGTGGTAGTGATTGACAGCAGTTTGAGATTTGCTCCATAAAAGAACTTTTTTAAATGCATTTGTGGGACGTGGGCGTTGCTGGCTGGCCAGCATTTATTGCCCATCCCTCGTTGCCCTTGAGAAGGTGGTGGTAAGCTGCCTTCTTGAATCCCAGGAAGAAGTCTCACAACACCAGGTTAAAGTCCAACAGGTTTATTTGGCAGCACAAGCCACAAGCTTTCGGAGGACTTTAACCTGGTGTTGTGAGACTTCTGACTGTGCTTACCCTAGTCCAACGCCGGCATCTCCACTTCTTGAATCGCTGCAGTCCATGTGCTGTGGGTTGACCCACAAACACGTTAGGGAGAGGTTTTGACCCAGTGACTGCGAAGGAACGGAGAGATATTTCCAAGTCAGGATGGTGAGTGACTTGGAGGGGAACTTGCAGGTGGTGGTGTTCCCATGTATCTGCTGCCCTTGATCTTCGAGATGAAAATGGTCGTGGGTCTGGAAGATGCTGTTTAAGGATCTTTGGTGAATTGCTGCAGTGCACCTTGTAGATAGTGCATATTGCTGCTACTGAGCATCGGTGGTGGAGGGAGTGGATGTTTGTAGATTCAGTGTCAATCAAGCGGGCTGCTTGTATATCACAATGTCCTCATATCACAATATCCACCTCTGGCCTTGGTGGTCCTTTTCCTCTCATTGTGCACCCTCCTCCTGGATGTGAGAAAGTACTTTCTATGATCATCTTGCTGGTGCCAGTACAGAGCGAGACTGCGGATAGTTGGGAACCTGTCTCGGGGGCAGGGAATTCATAAGGTGTTCGTGGAAGTGGAAATGAATAGGGTTGGGAAGCATTTTCCGATCAGGGCCAGTGTGATCTCCTGGACTCGTTTTGATCGCCTCAGGGGGTCGGAGAGGAATTTCCCAGATTTTTTTTCCCCATATTGGCCCTGGGGTTTTCACTCTGGGTTTTCGCCTCTCCCTGGAGATCACATGGTCTGGAATGGGGGGGTGGGGGTGAGTCAATAGGTTGTAATGAACAAAGCATCGTAGCTGTGAGGGACAGCTCGGTGGATAGGATATTAGTATGTAGATAGGCTGGAAAATTGGGCGGGGATCCTGGATTCAGGATTCAATCCTGGACCCGGGAGCGGCGCGGGCTTGGAGGGCCGAAGGGCCTGTTCCTGTGCTGTATTGTTCTTTGTTCTTTGTTGTTCTTTGTAATGATTATGCTTTGCTATACTCATGACTTCAAATATTTGGCCAAAATGTAGTTTGTTGGTGAATAACCTTTCTCAATGCTCCTATCCAGCTAACAGGAGTTGTCAGTCAAACCTCCACACCTTCCCACCCCCGCCAAACACTGTTGCTGTGCAGAGTGATATGTCTGTGTAATGCCACTCTCTACTGTTGGGCAATCTCGCAGGCAATCCCATATTCTTGCCACTTTACGCCTTCACACCATTTCATCTAGGTGCATTTCTGAAATTGTTAGACTCCCACCCTGGCAGATTTCAAGAGATCACTGAGTCATTTCTGGCACTGCAGCCAGGTTCTCTGGACAACCACACATCTGCCGCCCTCACTGCTACCTCCAATAGGCCCACCTGAATATCACACATGGCCTGGAGGAGGATTCACAGTGGTGACATCATCAAACCATTGGCCATCTGGTTCTGGGCCCCTGTCCAGCTGGTGCGTATATTCTGTTCTCTATCTACGTAGAGACCAAGAGAGTTAAAGGGCAGAATTTGAGTGTTCTCATGCACCCATGTCATTCATAAGGGGAATGGATCAGATGGATTCAAATGTACTTTCCTTCCAGGAAACAAATGTCATCCACATTTAAAACAAGCTCTTGCCGCTTAGCAATAATTCAAAAGATTTAAAGTCTTGGTGAAAGCAAGACTCCATCTCCAAAATTTGCTTTCTGAGGCAGCAGCCACAGTCCCATTGCAGAGGTGCCTCTAAGTGGGTGGCTATGAACAGCTTCCAGGTCACGGCCTGCCCTTTTGCTCCTGGATGTCCAGTCTTTCCATTGCTGGTTAGGCACACTGCTCATCGTTCCTTGAGGCAGTTGGCTGTCTTCCCACCAAGCGGCTATCCATTGGATGAAAGATCCATTATTGGGGTTCTTTCAAAAACAGGGGCAGGAGACGACCCACTTCTGGGTCACCACCACCTCACTCCCCTGCCCCATCCCGCCAGCGAGCAAAATACAATTCATAAGGAGAGGCGATGGCCTAGTGGTATTATTGCTAAACTATTAATCCAGAAACTCAGCTAATGTTCTGGGGACCTGAGTTCAAATTTGAATTCAATTTAAAAAATCTGGAAATAAGAACCTTCTGATGACCATGAAACTATTGTCAGTTGTCAGAATAAAAAAAACCCATGTGGTTCACTAATGTCATTCAGAGCAGGAAATCTGCCGTCCTTACCTGGTCTGGCCTACATGTGACTCCAGAGCCACAGCAATGTGGTTGATTCTCAACTGCTCTCCAAGGGCAGTTAGGGATAGGCTGGCTAGCCAGCTATGCTCATGTTCCATGAATGAATAAAAAAAATCTCCATTGCTTTTTATTTCTGACTTCAATTTACAAGATGTCCATGCAATTGCTTTTTTTTTAAAGCTAAATCTGTATTGCAACATTTATATATATTTATGTGGGTGTACAGAATTTAATCAAGGAACCATATCCTGTTTTCAAATCTGTATTCTTGATATTTTTCAAGCCAGGTTTCTTATCAAGATTCTAATTTAATTCTTCTGAGTGCATTGCAATTAGATCCAGCAGACCTACAAGCGAATGAACCTGTTCTGGAGTTAATGGCTGCAGCCTATTTTATGTGTAGTGATTAATGGGTCTCTGAGCAAGAGAAGCAGGTTATGGAAACACTTAGTATGGTAGTATTTGGGTGCAAGGCAAGGGCAGTTGTCGGTGTTAAATCCTTCATTCTGAACTTGGAGCTGAAAGGATTCCACAATGGCTGCTGCAGGACTATATAAGTTCATCCTGCAGTTAAAAATTCAGTCTGTTCAACCGGAAATACAGCCTGCGCAACTGGAAATTGAAGCCACAGTTTCGGAGTCCTGAATCTGGTGTGGTGGAGTATCCACTTAGCCCTGCTAGAAATCAAAACTGAGTGACATATGGCAGCGGAATTCAATGCCACATGTTGCAACGCCACCAGAGAGAAATTCATTATAATAACTTGCTGCTACATGAACTTGTGAACAATTCCAACAGAGCAATGATGTTTCCTGACACTCAGTTCCAAAGTTGCATTGAGCAATGCACCCTGGTGAATGAGTGCCATCACCAGATTTAATGAATACAGTTCCATTGCCAGCCTAATTTTTTTTTTTATTCCTTCGTGGGACATGGGTGTCGCTGGCTAGGGCAGCATTTATTGCCCATTCCTGGTTGCCCTTGAGAAGGTGGTGGTGAGCTGCCTTCTTGAATCGCTGCAGTCCACGTGCTGTGGGTTGACCCACAATGCCGTTAGAGAGGGAATTCCAGGATTTTGACCCAGCGACTGCGAAGGAACGGCGCGATATTTCCAAGACAGAATGATAAGTGACTTGGAGGAGAACTTAAACATTTGATTTAAAAATGGAAAATGCTGGAAAATCTCAGCAGGTCTGACAGCATCTGTGGGGAGAGAATAGAGCCAATAGAACCCGACTCCCCAGGCTTCATCAGAGCAGCTCTGACAAAGGGTCATCTAGACTCAAAACGTTGGCTTGATACTCTCCCCACAGATGTCGTCAGACCTGCTGAGATTTTCCAGCATTTTCTGTTTCAGATTCCAGCATCCACAGTATTTTGCTTTTATCTTAAACATTTGATTATTGTATTGTAACCCCCCCCCCCCCCCCCCCCCCCACCATCCCCCCCCTGCCCCACTTCTCTTCCTCCAACAAATGAACCATGAAGTGGAGAATTATTTCTTTTGTTCTGGGATGCTGCCTCCTGGCTCCAAACAGAACGTCTCCATCCACTGGTCAGTTGTTTCTCCCCATCAGCTTTAGTAGGTGACAGATCAAGGACATGGAGATGAGACTCAGGAGTTAAAACTGCCCAGGCCTCGTGCTGCAGGGATCGGGCCGGTTCCACACTTATCTCAGCCCCCATCTGCCCAATCCCTGTTCTAAGTTGAAATCAGGGCTTTCTATCTCTCTATAGACTCCTTTCTGTCCAACAATGGCAATGAATTTTCTATGAACACATCTCACCAGCCCTCAGACTGCTGCAATAATCTGGACCATAGAGCTAATAAAGCGATTGGAGAATTTCAAGCATTCTAAGTTTTGTCAACTATGCAACACTTGAATATGCCATCCCTACTCATTTTTATGTCTTTGCTCACGTTTACAAAGCTAAGTCCTCGGGGTGAATTTTCCCATTCCGTCCGCCACGGCAAGGGCGGACCATGAAAAGATCCATTGACCTCGAGTGGGATTTTCCAGTTTCGGAGCGAACACGACTGGAAAAACCCCTTCCCACATATCTAAACCGATTTGAAGGCACTGTACAGGCAAAGATTCTCAAATGATCAAATTATGCAGAGACGTGCAGTCAGATTTGAAAACCAATTCAAGTAGAGGGACTGCTTGTTCAGTGAAAGCACATTAAGAAGTCTCACAACACCAGGTTAAAGTCCAACAGGTTTATTTGGTAGCACAAGCCACAAGCTTTCGGAGCGCTGCCCCTTCATCAGGTGAGTGGGAGTTATCATAATCTTTCCTGCAGGAAAGGATGTCCCGAGGCATGGTACATTGGGGAAACCAGGCAGACGCTGTGACAACGGATGAATGAGCACTGCTCGACAATCACCAGGCAAGACTCTTCCTGTTGGGGAGCACTTCAGCGGTCACGGGCATTCGGCCTCTGATATCCGGGTAAGCGTTCTCCAAGGCGGCCTTCACGACACATGATGGCGCAGAGTCACTGAGCAGAAACTGATAGCCAAGTTCCGCACACATGAGGACGGCCTCAACTGGGATATTGGGTTCATGTCACACTATCTGTAATCCCCATAGCTTGCCTGGACCTGCAGAGTCTCACTGGCTGTCCTGTCCGGAGACAATACACATCTCTTTAACCTGTTTTAATGCTCTCTCCACTCACATTGTTTGTACCTTTAAGACTTGATTAGCTGTAAGTATTCGCATTCCAACCATTATTCTGTAAATTGAGTTTGTGTCTTTATATGCCCTGTTTGTGTACAGAATTCCCACTCACCTGAAGAAGGCGCTTAAGGCTCCGAAAGCTTGTGTGGCTTTTGCGACCAAATAAACCTGTTGAACTTTAACCTGGAGTTGTTAAACTTCTTACTGTGCTCCTATGTGGCAGGCTCCTTTCAAGAGGGTGTGGGAGATCTGTTTCATGTTATCTTGAGTGCTCACTTGTATCCAGTAGCCACTAATTTGTTGTTTGTCAGGGCCAGAAGTTTAATCAATTTCTTTCTGGAAAGCCGGCAGCAGCAGGAAAGATGCCTTCACTTCGGTTTTTTGGTCTGATCAGATGAATCATTTGCTGCACTCATGAGGCCAAGTGTGCCTGGCCACTTATGTTGTATGTTGGGGTTTGGGGTGCAGACTGCCCCTTTAAGAGAGCAGGTGAGGTGTCTTAGACATGACTCTGAATCAGTGCACACCCTTAATAAACAGCTCTCAGCGTTCAAGTTATCAAGACTACTTTGTGATTCTTATGCACCCTTGGTGCGTAGGGGCATACACAATACTTCTTTCAGTAAATTGTCACAGGCATCTTCTATAAGTGGTCCTTACAATCAGGAGTTAACTTTACCTAATATCTAGACATATGAGATTGTGATCAAGTGTAAAACAATGAGACATCTCAAAACCCCACCACCCTGTCATATGTACAGATGCCTCCTCTGCATGTGTCCTCTCAAGCAGATTTTCCAAAAAATTAACTGATTAACAAGAGGTGTTTAAGTATCTAATATGGAAAGAGGAATTTCACAGTAATTTCATTGCAGTGTTAATGTAAGCCTTACTTGTGACGAATAAATAAACTTTAACTTTACTTTAGGAAGTTCGTCACCTACTTTGGTAAATGCATCAGTGCATGTATTCAGGCACCCTGCACGGGCAAATATAAAACCTGGTTGAGGTCCAATTCCCGTATTTCACCAAGTTTAGGGCAAACATGGATACACGGAGACTAATTACCACCAAAAGGTGATTTTAAAAATACCAACTGACGTAATACGAAGCCAGAGGAAATGGAACAATGCAACAGTCCCTTGTCCCTTCCTGATCAGCCCCCCCAAATCTGGCCTGAGGGTTGCATATCCTTGTCAAGCCAGCTGTTACTTGGTAATATGGTTAGGACACTGCGCCACAATTTCGGGTCAGCCTCAGGTTTTTCGATTCTGGGGCATCCTCTCAGTGTGCCACTCATTTCAGGCTGAAAAGCAGCCAAATTGACATTCTGCCCCATCAGATCTGGAGGGACTTCCATTGCCTGATCTGAACATTCTTGCGCCTGTCTTACTTTAAACACATCTCTCCCTCCCTACTTCGTATGGCTTAAGGGGATTCTTTAAGGCCATCTAGATTTTGGATTTTCGTCCATGTGTTTTTATAAGTTAGCACCTGGGGAAGTGAGCTTTGGTTGACTTCACAGCTCCAGGGACCTGGGTTCGATTCCCGGCTTGGGTCACTGTCTGTGTGGAGTTTGCACATTCTCCTCGTGTCTGCGTGGGTTTCCTCCGGGTGCTCCGGTTTCCTCCCACAGTCCAAAGATGTGGGGGTTAGGTTGATTGGCCATGCTAAAATTGCGCCTTAGTGTCCTGAGATGCGTCGATTAGAGGGATTAGCGGGTAAAATATGTAGGGATGTGTGGGTAGGGCCTGGGTGGGATTGTGGTCGGTGCAGACTCGATGGGCCGAATGGCCTCTTTCTGTACTGTAAGGTTTCTATGATTTCTATGATTTCTATGACTGGAGATTGTAGAAATCAAGGTATGGAATGTGTCAAGGGCTGTTACATTAGACCATGTCTAAAATCACAGCAGAGAGAGAGAGTTGGGAGATATTCACAAGTCACACAGATCAGTTCAAGGGGCAGACGAACAGCAGCCCATAGGAAACCGACAGAAAGGAAGGTCGGCTCCATGCAGCTATAGTGCTGCTGTTAGCTCTGTGCTGCTGAGGGAACAGCAGCCCATGGTGGGCAGTGATATCTCAAGCGAGTAAAGAGATGGAGGAAACAACAGAAAATTGCTAGCTTCACGCTGCTGGAGTGTTTGGGTTGAAGAGAAGCCCAGAGCAGCTATTAACTCATGAAGCTGAAGTGAACAGCAGTCATTGGCTTGAGGAAGCTGGGAGTTGGGGCCTGAAGTAGCCCGTGGTGTCAGCTTACTGAAGCTGAGGTGCCATGGCTGTTCTGTGAAGCTGAAAGCTGAGAAATTGAAAGCCCAGTGGGGTTCTACTCAGAGCAGCTATTGTGCTAGATTTGTGCAAGTCACTGGATGCAGGATGCAGCCTTATGAATCAGTGGAAGGCAGTCTTAGGAGAAGAGATTGAACAATTGGGAGGTTAACCATCTGACCCATTCAGTGTGGTGGAACCCAGAGGTTTCAACAGCATGGTTGTAAATGGCTTTTTAATGCAGATATTGCATAAGGCTTTCAGATTTGGCCACCAATTAGTGACAGCGGGTTTGATGAAGTATTTGAAAAGATCAGACAGGGATCAGACTTGAAACGTGGTGGAGATCTTACAATCTCAAGCCCCCTCTCTCTGCCTTCCTATGACTTCTGCATCTTCCTCTTCAAAGCAATGCACCTTGCTCTTCCCGATCAGGTATTGCCTCCGATCCCCATCTGACTAATCACCGATTACACTCACCCTCCGCTTAATGTAATGCCACGCCAGTCACTCAAAGGAATCCTCCACAGGTTGTCCTATCCTCTCAAAACATTCCATGGTTCAGCTTCTTTCTGTTCTTGCAGGAGAAGGGGACACACTACACCAGGGAGAGGCAGAGAACTGGAGTTGGCCTTCCCATCAACACCACTTTGACAACAGCAGAGGAGGAGGTGCTGGAGATAAGCTGGATCTCAGCACACATGACCATTGGAGATGGACATATGAGGGTCTCAGCCACAGAAGAAAATATTACGTATCCATCAAGCATCCAACATACTCTCGTGTTGACTTCATGTCAGCAGATAATGAAATTGGTAATGTGCAGAATGAAGATGTGGCATTACTTTGTAAATTCCAATTCATGTCTTCCGTTTCCTTCAGCTTGGCGAAGGAGAAGGAGATATGGGAGGAAGACAAATACACCTCAAAGCAAGTATCTCATGCAATGAAACATGACTCAGCACACCATCTACCGATGCAGATACCAATACTTCAGTGGGACAACCGAGGCAGGGAGTTAAGATGCCACATGGTGCCATAGTGTCTCAGGCCTTTGAGTCTACAAGAAGGATTTTCTGGCCGTGTTCGCCCCAACACCAGAAAATCTTGCCCTTTGCATGGTCCACCCCCCTCCCCTGCCCTCTACGGTTTTCGTGGCAGGCAGGGTGGGAAATTTCTGCAACAAATGTCCATCTGCATGGAGCATCGGACACAGCAGTGGCTTGCAGACCTTAAATGCTGCCTTAAGCAGGATTGAGGAAAACCTTGCCTTGGCCCGTAAATACCTCACTGACATTTAGCGAAGAGCTATCCAGTTTTTAGTTGGCAGAAAAAGATATGTGAGCCAAGAGGAGGAAAAGGGAACATAGAAGAGGGGACTCTGCACAATTGCTCCACTTCTAACCACTTGCTCATCATTTCCCACCAGCCCATGGGCAAGTGCATGTGGCACTGCTGAAGCAGTTTGCCCTCCAGGTGCGTGTGATGCACCACAGCAGTCCTGGCTCAGTCCAAGTGATGAACTACCATGAGAAGGGCAAGCACCAAAAGCAACTGAATGCTTCCTAACATGAGGTCAAACAGCCCAACTGGCTGCTGTGATGATACCCATTTGGACCACACAGGCCCCATTCAATAAATTTGCTCATTATTCACAAAAGTTCAACATTCAACATTCAACACTAACATTACAAAAGAGACAGGCACAGATTATAGAGAGGGATCTCAGACGGAAAGTTTTACACACATGCTGCCAGTAGGTTTTCCTTCCATAGGTTTAAATGATGAATTGGACATGCTTTGTTTCTATAAGTATCCATTGGTTTGATTTTCCTCCATGCACTTTGCTCAAGGAATCATTAACCTCCCAGTCAGCTAATAAAATAAATCTTCCCCATCTATCTGAGACTTTAATAGCAGCCAGAAAATGTAAGTCAGAGTTTTTTTAAAGATTTGCAGGAATATCCGAGTAGATCATTCAGCCCCTCACGCCAGTTCTGCTATTCAATTAAGTAAGCATGGATGATCTGTACCTTATCTCATCTACTTGCCTTGTTTCCATATCTCCCAATTCCCCTGCCTGGCAAAAGCTAGCAAACTCAGCACTGAACTTTTCAATTGATCTAGTCTTAACAGCTTTCTTGGGCGAGAGAATTTGAGATTGCTGCAACACTTTGTGTGAAGAAATAATCTGACAGTGCTGTGAAATATGATAGCTGAGGTGTTTCTAATTCAACTTTGTGATATTATTCAATATTAATAATTTGTTGCAGAGGTTTTTCATGCCATTTTGCGATCAGAATCATTGATTTTAAAAATACCAAAATAACACACTGGATCTCTGAACATTGAAATAGGTGAGGCAGTGGCATAGTGGTACTGTCACTGGACTAGTAATCCAGAGACCCAGGGTAATGTTCTGGGGACCCAGGTTCAAATCCCACCACGGTAGATGGTGGAATTTGAATTCAATAAAAATATCTGGAATTAAAAGTCTAATGGTGACCGTGAAGAAGTCTCAAAACACCAGGTTAAAGTCCAACAGGTTTATTTGGAATCATGACCTTTCGGAGCGCTGCTTCGTCATCAGGTGAGCCACTCTTTAACCCGGTGTTGTGAGACTTCTTACTGTGCGCACCCCAATCCACACTGGTATCTCCACATCATGGTGACCATGAAACCATTGTCAATTGTCGGAAAAACCCATCTGGTTCATTACTGTCCTTTAAGAAGGAAATCTGCTGTCCTTACGGGGTCTGCCCTACATGTGACCTCACAGCAATGTGGTTGACTCTTAAATGCCCTCCAAAATGGCCGAACAAGTCACTCAGTTGAAGGATAATTAGGTATGGACAACAAATGCTGGCCCAGCCAGCGACACCCACATCCCATCAAAGAATTTAAAATATCAGAGCAGGAGTAGACCATGTGGATGATCGACCCTGCTGCACCATTCAATGCCATGATGGCTGATCTGGGGCTTCAACTATACTTCCCTGCCCCTTTCCCATGCCCCTTGATACTCTGAGAGACCAAAAGTCTCTCTGTCTCACGCTTAAATGTATTCAAAGGTGGGACATCGACAACCCTCTGGAGCAGAGAATTTCAAAGATCCACAACCCTTTTAGTGAACTAATTTCCTCACATCTCATGTTAGGTTGGATCTGAATTTTCAGTCACATCAGCTGCACGCCTAGGCTAAAATCCCAGCTGAACATTAATTTTCTTGTCAGTGCACCGATTTTTTTCAATTTCTTATTGATCCACGTGTTCCTTTAAATTCTTCTTCCACACGTACGCATCGGAAGAGGGAGGGTGGAAGAGAAGTCAGAGGGCTGTGATGACTGTGAGGGCTCAATTAAGAAGGCTGTCTCATAGCGTTGAAGAAGAGCATGAAAGAAACGGAAAGGGCGAGAGGGACCTAGGGCAGAGTTCAAGCTTTGAGCAAAATGTGAAATGAAACCATTGAGTGGGTTGGCTGCACACAGTAACTGGAAGATTTCCCATTTCTGTTGTTATGAAATGTTGGACTCTCTGATCTCACCAAAGGATTCGTTCAGAGGTTCTACTGTTTGATTAAAAGCACCACATACACAACAAAGGATCAAAGTGCATTCAGTCAAGATCTTCTTTTCAATTGCAAATATAAGTTCTGCAACTTAATTACTGAAACTATGAAATAATTAAAGAAAGGATAAATTATTATATATTATTGTTATTCAACAGGTCATGCACTTGACAGACACAGCGTGAAGCCCAGGATAAGGCATTTGCTTCTTGCAAGTGGGAGATTATAGCCATTGGGGATGATTAAACCAGTTAAGCTTTTTTTCTTTATGAAGAGTTAGACTCAGACAAGACTGAGGCAGGTCTTTAAGGTTAAGAATGGTTTGGACTGACGCACAGTAGCAGTAGTGTTTACCACCTACAAAGTCCTTCAATAGCACCTTCCAAACCCACAACTTCTACCACATAGAAGGATAAAAGGGGCAGGTGCATGGGCACACTACCATCTGAGAGTTCTCCAAGCCACAGACCATCCTGACTTGGAACTATACCGCCATTCCTTCGCTGTTGCTGGGTCAAAATCCTGGAAAGTCCTTCCTAATAGCATTGTGGGTGTAGCTGCAACACGTGGACTGCAACAGTTCAAGAAGGCAGCTCATTAACACCTTCTCAAGGGCAATTGGGGAAATAACTGCTGGTCCAGCCCCCAATGCCCACATCCCATGAAAGAATTTTAAAAATCAATCCAAACAGCAATCCAACAATCCGCTGCAATCTCTATGATCCAACAACCAATGTCTCACTGTGCCACGCTCTGCAAGAATTAGAGAGGGCTCATAAGCCATCTGTGAACTCACAGTCAACACTGACATCTCACATCAAACCAGCCAGCCACCAGGAAGAATCCTCCTTGATATAAGATATTGCCAGTGATGATGCTAATGGTGATAAGGGGTTTGGGCAGGGTGAATATGGAGAAAAGGTTCCAATTTCTGGAGTAAAACTAAGGGCCATAAATGCAAGTGACAAATAAATCTAATTGGAAAATGATCTCTTCACTCAGAGACCGGTAAGATTCGCTACCATGTGATATAGTTGAGGCAAATAGTTCAGATGCTTTCAAAAGGAAACTAGATACACACATGAGACAAAAGGGAATAAAAAGATTGGTTTAAAGGTTGAGGTGAGATAAGTAGAATGTGAAGAGACTCATGTCAAATATAAACACTACCACATTCCCAATACTGTATATTCCATGTAATTCTATGTAACCTAATCAGGGAGTGGAAGCAATGGCAGCACTGGGTGTAATAGTGACTTTAGTGTTATATCATTCAGTCAGACACACAAAACAACACACAGAAATAAATGGTGGTGGCAACCTTCTGCCTTGTTTGTGCAGTGGTGGCAAACAAAGCAACACACACACACACAAAACCAATCGGTGATATGTAACAGTAATTGGACAAATTGTAGAGTACAAAGCCTGGCAGCCTTAACAACCGAAGCTGCACTTGAAGGTAAATCCGGCAAAAATAAGTTGACATCCTGTGGTGAACCACTGTAGTGTTGTCTGTTTATGTGATATGCCTGGACACGCCCCCGCTGCCTCAATCCGGGGCTCCGCCCTTCTCTGGGTATAAAGGTGACTGCTCTCCGCCCCTTTTGCCTCAGTTCGGATTAGCTATCGGTTCGGGTGTGCTCCAGTTGTTTCGTTAATAAAAGCCTGTTATTTCGCAACAAAGAATCTTTGCGTAATCAATGGTGCATCAATTTTATTAACGAAAGCTTTTGGGATGGAGCAACTCTTAAAACCTGATAAATTGGACTTGGATCCCCAGGCTGTTAGGACCTCAAACTCTTTTGATCACTGGCTGCGCTGCTTCGAGACCTTCATCGCCTCCTCCTCCGCCGTCGTCATAACCGACATCAACAAACTACACGTGCTCCACGCCCGCGTCGGCGCTCACGTCTTCGCGATGATCCGAGACGCGGAAACTTACCAGGAGGCAATCGATCTCCTAAAGAGCCAGTACAACCGGCAGCCGAATGAGGTCTGCGCCAGACATCTGCTGGCCACTCGCAGACAGCAGCCGGGGAAATCGACTGAACAATTCCTGTGCGAACTGCGTGCACTCGGCAGAGCCTGCAGCTGCAAGGCCGTTTCAGCCGCCCAAAACGCCGCGACCTGATCAGAGATGCCTTTGTCGCGGGCATCAGGTCGACCCATATCCGGCAGCGTCTGCTGGAACAAGGTGGGCTGGATCTGAAGAAAACTGTGGAGCTTGCCGGCTCGCTGGAGGTGGCTTTCCGGAATCCCGAGGCCTACACCCCGACCACGAGGGCGCACCATGGACACCACGACCGCAGCCATCTCTGTACCCGGGAGGCACACAAACCTACACCACTCCCCGACCCGACGCCGAACTGACCACTGCGGCAGTCTCCGGAGGCCCGAAGTGCTATTTCTGCGGCCTGGAGAAGCACCCACGATGACGCTGCCCGGCGAAAGACGCGATCTGCTCTGTGGTAAGAAGGGCCAGTACCTGAAAGTTTGCAGGGCAAAATCGGCCTCCAGGCCCAGCAGCGCCCCGTGCGATCCGCGGGCGGCACTGTCTTCGACGCCATTGGCCGCGTGCGATCCGTGGGAGCCGCCATTTTGGATGCCATCAGCCACGTGCGACTCATGGAGGCCGCCATCTTGGACACCATCAGCCACGTGCGACCCACGGGAGCCGCCATCTTGGATGACATCAGCCACGTGCGAGTCATGCAGGCCGCCATTTTGGGAACCGTCCACCGCGTGCAGCTCCTCGCCTAATCCAACGGTGGCCTCGGTCACGTTCGACCAATCCAGGCCTCACCAACTTGCCTGGTCTACAATGGACATCAAGGTAAATGGCCACACTACTAACTGCTTATTTGACAGTGGGAGTACGGAGAGCTTTATCCACCTTAACACGGTGAGTCGCTACGCACTGCCAGTACTGCCAATGCCGCAATCAATCTCCATGGCTTCAACATCCCAGTCGGTGAATGTCCTCGGCTACTGTGTGGCAACTCTGACTGTATGGGGCACGATGTACAAGAAGCGCAGGCTCCTCCTACTGCCACAGCTCTGTGCTGCCGTACTACTGGGGCTAGATTTCATGTGTAACCTTGGGAGCGTCACCATAGTATATAATGGGCCTTTTCCCCCAATCTCCGTCCAAAATCTGCAGCTATTAGACCAGCCACCGGGCACCACCTGTGGTCTCTCGACCCTTAAAGTCGCCCCTCCCTCGCTCTTTGAATACCTCACCCCCGACTGCAAGCCCATTGCCACCAAAAGCAGATGGTACAGTGCTGGAGATAGAGCGTTTATTAAGTCCGAGGTGCGACGCCTCCTGGGGGAGGGAATCATTGAGGCCAGTACCAGCCCCTGGAGAGCCCAAGTGGTGGTTGTTAAGACTGGGGAGAAACATTGAATGGTTATCGACTACAGTTAGACCATTAACCGATACACGCAGTTGGATGCGTATCCCCTTCCCCGCATCTCTGACATTGTCAATCAGATTGCACAATATTGGGTGTTCTCCACCATTGATTTAAAGTCTGCATACCACCAGCTCCCTATCCGCCCAGAAGACTGCCAATACACTGCTTTCGAGGCGGATGGCCGTCTCTATCACTTCCTTCGGGTCCCCTTCGGCATCACCAACGGGTCTCGATTTTCCTGCGTGAGATGGATCGAATGGTGGACCAGAACGGGCTGCAGGCCACCTTCCCGTACCTGGATAACGTCACCATCTGCGGCCATGATCAGCAGGACCACGACTCCAACCTCCAAAAATTTCTCCACACCACGGCACTCCTCAATCTGACCTATAATAAGGAGAAGTGCGTATTCCGCACGTGCCGCCTCGCCATCCTTGGTTGTGTTGTGGAAAACGGGGTCATCGGTCCCGATCCCGACTGCATGCGTCCCCTCCTGGAACTTCCCCTCCCCACCACCCTCAAAGCACTGAGGAGATGCCTAGGCTTCTTCTCATACTCCGCCCAATGTGTCCCCAATTATGCAGACAAAGCTTGTCCGCTCATCAAATCCACATCTTTTCCCCTAGCGGCGGAGGCTCGGCTGGCCTTTGACCGCATCAAAGCAGATATCGTGAAGGGCACGATGCACGCTGTAGACGAATCCACCCCATTTCAGGTGGAGAGCGATACGTCTGACTTTGCCCTAGCCGCCACTCTTAACCAGGCGGGCAGACCCGTGGCCTTCTTCTCGCGCACCCTCCAGGGCCCTGAAATTCAACACTCCTCTGTCGAAAAAGAGGCACAAGCCATCGTGGAGGCTGTGCGGCACTGGCGCCACTACTTAGCTGGCAAACGGTTCACCCTGCTCACAGACCAATGGTCCGTCGCCTTTATGTTCAGTAACGCACAGAGGGGCAAAATCAAGAATGATAAGATTTTGAGGTTGAGGATCGAGCTCTCCACCTACAATTACGACATTTTATACCGGCCTGGGAAGCTCAATGAACCGCCAGACGCCCTGTCCCGGGGGACCTGTGCCAGCACGAACCTAGACCGGTTACAGACTCTCCACGACGACCTCTGCCACCCGGGGGTGACCAGGTTCTTCCACTTCATCAAGGCCCGGAACCTGCCCTATTCCATCGAGGAAATCAGGTCTGTAACCAGGCACTGCCAAGTCTGCGGGGAGTGCGAGCCGCACTTCTATCGGCCAGACAGAGCGCACCTCATCAAAGCCACCCGCCCTTTCGAACGCCTAAGCGTTGACTTCAAAGGCCCCCTCCCCTCTTCTGACCGCAACATATACTTCCTCAACGTCATCGATGAGTATTCGCGGTTCCCCTTCTCTATTCCCTGCCCAGATATGACCTCGGCCACGGTCGTCAGGGCCCTGCACAGCCTCTTCACCCTGTTTGGTTTCCCCAGCTATATCCATAGCGACCGGGGTTCCTCTTTTATGAGTGACAAGCTGCGCCAGTACCTGCTCTCCAAAGGTATAGCCTCGAGTAGGACCACCAGCTACAATCCCAGGGGGAACGGACAGGTGGAGAGGGAGAATGCGACAGTCTGGAAGGCCATTTTATTAGCTCTCCGGTCTGAGGGTCTTCCAGTCTCCCGCTGGCAAGAGGTCCTCCCTGATGCGCTACACTCAATTAGGTCACTACTGTGCGCGGCTACCAACGTCACCCCTCATGAACGAATGTTTGTTTTCCCCAGGAAGTCCTCCGCAGGGATCTCACTACTGTCGTGGCTGACGTCCCCAGGCCCTGTCCTGCTCCGGAAGCACGTGCAGACCCATAAACCGGACCCCCTGGTCGAAATGGTCCAACTCCTCCATGCCAACCCGCAATACGCCTATGTGGCGTATCACGACGGGCGGGAGAACACGGTCTCCATTCGCGACCTGGAACCCGCAGGTACTACGTCCCATGGCCCCTCACCCCCAGCTCCCAACGTTGCCCATGATACACCAGGGTCGCAGCACGCTCATTTAGCCCCTGTGTACGGCACGCCTGAGCCCCAGGAGCAGCCTCCACACACCCGGCAGTCTGAAGGCGCTACGGACGGCTTCACCGATTATGGACTGGCGTCTGACTCAACACCGCAGCCTCCTGAACCGGCATCACGGCCGACACTGCGGCGGTCGCAGCAGCAGATCAAGCCCCCGGAGAGACTTAATTTGTAACTCTGTGACTGTCGTTCCACCACCTCGCCCCGCCAAACTTTTTTTAAACAGGGGGTGAATGTGGTGAACCACTGTAGTATTGTCTGTTTATGTGATATGCCTGGACACGCCCCTGCTGCCTCAATCCGGGGCTCCGCCCTTCTCTGGGTATAAAGGTGACTGCTCTCCACCCCTTTTGCCTCAGTTCGGATTAGCTATCGGTTTGGGTGTGCTCCAGTTCTTTCGTTAATAAAAGCCTGTTATTTCTCAACAACGAGTCTTTGCGTAATCAATGGTGCATCACATCCTTCAAAACATTATAAAATATTATCCTTCAAAAAACATGTCACAGTGCAGACTGACATCCTTCAAAGGCCCACTTCACCAAATTTATCATACTCTATATCACATTCACCACGCAAGGTACACTGAATTTCTTTGTCCTAACATTCCCCCTCAAGGAAATATATCTCAACTGTACCTGAATGATCTCCACTTTAAAGGCTGCCCAATGTTCTGTTACAGTTTTGCTGGCCAATATTTGATTCCAGTTTACCTGGGCCCAATCTTTTCTCAACCCACTGAAGTTAGTCCTTCCCGAATTGATTATTTCTTTTAACCTGGACCATTCTTTGTGTCCTTCCAAAGCTAACCTAAACTGTATGACACAATGATCGCTGTTTACCTTGTTCTCAAGCCGACATCTCTGCCCTTGACCTGCCACACTGTTCCTATGAAGCTCAACATAAACTTCGGAACGTTGAGCTCCATGGGAACATTATGGCAGGCCAAGGGCAGGTTGGTTTTTACAACAATCGACAATGATTTCATTAGATGTAAAACTCCAGATTGCCATTGAATTCAAATCGCACCATAAGATGTGTGAGGAGAGACTGAACAGTTTGAGTTTAGAAGGATGAGAGGGGATCTGATTGAGGTATATAAAATTTTAAAAGGGAACGATAAGGTAAAAGTAAACCAAATGTTCCCTCTTATGGGGCAACCTAGAACAAGAGGTCACAGGCATAGGTTGAGAGATGATAGGTTTAAAACTGAGATGAGGAGGAACTACTTCTCGCAGAGGGTGGTGAGTTTGTAGAATTCGCTGCCCCAGAGTGGAGTCTGAATTGTTGAATGCTTTCAAGAAGGAGATAAATATATTTCTAATTTTAAAAATCTTTAAGGGGATATGGGGAACAGGTGGGGAGGTGGATTTGAGATCAGGGACGGTTCAAGCATGACCTGATTGAATGGCGGAGCAGGCTCGAAGGGCTAAATATACCTACTTCTGCTCCTAATTCCTCTGTTCCTATGTCCCCTAAACAATACCCTAGATTTCTGGATTACTAGTCCAGTGACAATACCACTACTATTAACTTTCTTTGTCTCATTGAAGATGTGTCTGATTTGTAACGTATTCACAGAGTGTTCTTTTTTATAATATATATTGTTACATAATTCAACAATTAACTTTACAGAATATAGGTATTAGCCTGGGCTGGAATTATGCTGTATAAGTTGTTAATAGATATTGCATACCGACATAAACTCAGGCAACACTTGCATAGACTGCTGCAATGGAACATTATTGAAACATTAGAAAATGCACGTTGGCTACACAGAGTTGAGTTATGTTCATGCCCCAGTTAAATTAACAAAAATAAATTGTCACCTCAGTAGAGAATTTTGCATCTTCAAGACTCAGATCAAGTGGTGGAATGAGAGTCAACATAGCAGCAGATGTTAAGTTTGCAACTTGTACTTCTGTAATGTAGTTTGCACATTTTTTGTTTCTTAACACTAGATGCGATAAGTGACAAATCGCAACAGGGAAGGATTATCTCAGTGATAAATCTCTAATTGAAATTTTAAATGGACCTATTTGTAAATAGCATAAAGTCAAATTGATGAACTGGATGTGAGCTTTCATCGATTCAAGATTATTGCTGAGTTAAGGTGCGTTATAATATTTGAAAGTCAGGTTTATAATTACTGGACAAACACAATAACAAGAACCTTGATTTAATCACCTTTAGTGCAGTAGACTTCTCAGAAGCTTCACAGGAACAAAGTTTGATGTCAAGTCATTAGGACAGGTGGCCATATTGGGACAGGTGACCAAAAGCTTGGTCAACAAAATAAGCTTTAAGGAGCATCTTAAAGGAGGTCCGAATGACCTCTTTCTGCACTGTAGAGATTCTATGGTTCCACGGTTCTAAGAGAAGACAGAGGGATGGAGTGGCAGAGAGGTTAAGGGGGAAATTCCAAAGATTAAGGCTTTAGGCAGCTGAAGGCATCATCGCCCATGATGGAGTGATTAAAATCAAGGAGATACGCAAGAGTCAAAAGTGGAGCAGTGCAAATATCCAGGGGGATTTATTGGACTAGGGGAGTGTACTGAGATAGGGAGGGAACAAGGCTTTGAATGGATTTGAAAACAGGAATTAAAGTTGATGCAGAAACCAGCAGAGTAGGCCATTTCATTGAAACCAGTGGACGTTAACATTACTACATTAGTGAAAGGGGTTGCTTTGTTCCGCAAAGAAAGCTTCCAGAACAGAAACATGGAACACATCTATTAGGGTTATAAAACAGGGAATTCAGCATCAAATTCCCAATAATAATATTCCAAACAAGATTCAAAATGTAATTATTCCACAAATAGGAATGTGAGCGCTGGGACGCAGGTTCAATTCCGCTGCCTTGCTGTTGGGTGGTGCCAGACACCCGTACACTGTGGAAAAACAGGAAGGGGGATTGAGATCAAAATAACTGTTTAGAAGTTTAGAAGTTTTGCAGGTTCTTTTATTAGAAAATATGCAAAACTATGAAGGCCGTTATTAAAACTGAAAATGTAAAACAAAATGTGAGTGAATTGAAACTGTCAGTTCTTATTGAATAAACACTGTTTGGAACAACACAAATTACTGCCAACTACTACTAGCTGGCCGCAATAACATTCAGCATTCATTGAGTTGCTTGTAAGGATTTACAAACTTTTTCAACAGGAACTTAATATAGTGCTTTCAGAGGAATTAACCGTACAGAAACAGCTTTGCAAAAGGACCATAGTGTCTTAAATAGCCATTATGACGCAGTCCATAACATCCATGTTCTAACTTACTATGCTGAACGCTCCTTCCATCTTTAATCTTTTATCAACATTAATGGATGTTTGTAGATCAGGATTGAGGTAAGCTGCACAAGATGGTACTGCTTCAATGAGACCAAGTGGAATATCTCCTTCAGTTGCTGAATTATTAATAGCAACAGTTGTTTACCGGAAACACAAAAAATCTAATCTCTTTTTTTCTCTGTGCCCGACTCAAGTGTATCGTTTTCTACCTTTTGGTTCAACCCATAAACTTTTCTATTGCGAACTTGTTTCCAGGCAACGACAATGCACTATACGAAAGCAAAATGCGGCAAATACTGGTAATCTGAACAAAAAAAGACAGAAATTGCTGGAATTACTTAGTAGACCAGGCAGCTTCTGTGGGAAAAAAAACATAGGCCAGTGATCTTTCATTCCAACTGGACAATAATTTCAGATCATAACCACCCCTCCCATTTGTTTAAGAAATCATCTGTTGGCAATAGTTCATTTGCAGCTGCTTTTGGCACATTCTTTGTTGCTTTATTTGTCCTATATTGCTCCCTATCCCCTTGCAACATCTTCCCTTTTTCCGGTTAATCCCTCCTGCCTTCCACTACCGCTAATAGTTCATCAAAATATACCCCTGAAGGAGATGATCCGACTGTCGCCAGAAAAAAATTCCTTTTTCTTTCCTCCCTTTCCATCCTTTCCTTTCCTCTGTACAGCCTAGTGCATCTTGGACATTTTCCAGTTCAGTTGAAAGGTCGTTGGAGTGTTTTGTGCTGCAGAGATATAAAAATAAAGTTTATTTATTAGTGACAAGTTATTAGTCACATTAACACTGCAATGAAGTTACTGTGAAAATCCCCCAGTCGCCACACTCCGGCGCCTGTTCGGGTACACTGAGGGAGAATTTAGCATGGCCAATGCACCTAACCAACACATCTTTCAGACTGTGGGAGGAAACCGGAGCCCCCGGAGGAAACCCACGCAGACACGAGGAGAACATGCAAAGTCCACACAGACAGGGATCCAAGCCAAGAATCAAACCCGGGTCCCTGGCACTGTGAGGCAGGAGTGCTAACCACTGTGCCACCATGCCACACCACTGTGCCACTGTGCCGCCCCAGAGATGACACCAGTTTATATGTCTGACCAGAATCTTTATTTACAATGCATTTAAAATCTCTGTTCGCTCATGCTTCTAGCTGCTTGCTGTTGGTTCAGTTTCTGTTTATCTGTAACAACACCTAAACTTGGCTGAAGCCACAGGGAACAATTAATAGACGTACATAATTGAACACTGAACAACTGATCAATTAAACATTACGGGGGAGGAATTTTGCCATATTTTTGGCAATGCAGAGGGTTTTCATTCCATCGGCAGCATTGGTGGGTTTACCTGCCGTAGTTTAAAACTGATGGGCAAAAAAATGTAAGGGACAGGTCCCGTGATGTAATGCTGGTGGGGCAGGTCCTGTTTGAGCCCACCGTATCAGCAACTTTAGTTTTTAAAAGAATGAGATGCCATTTTTAACAGGTGTCCCAACATAAAAGAATAAAGATTGAAACATTAATCACAACCCCGCAATGCCCCACTATGGAACTTGCTCCACCCCCTCCATCCCATTGAACTCACACCCGCCCCCCGCAACATCAGAACTTCCACCCCCAATGGAACTCCAACCCCCACCATCTCCACGGATCTGCCATAACCTCCCCCATGCAACATCCTCCACAAAGAACACCTTCCTGGCACTGAGCAGACAGTTCCTCAGCAATGCCCCGGCACTGCCTCAGGCAGTGACCCTCGACACGGTGGTCACAGTGGTTATCACTGCTGCCTCACAGCGGCAGGGACCCTGGCTCAATTCCAGCCTCGGGTCACTGTCTGTGTGGAGGTTACACATTCTCCCCATGACTACGTGGGTTTCCTCCCACAGTCCGAAGATATGCAGGTTAGGTGAATTGGCCATGCTAAATTGACCCTAGTGTCAGGGGGATTAGCAGGGTAAATGTGTGGGGTTATGGGATGGGGCCTGGGTGGGATTGTGGTTGGTGCAGTCTCGATGGGCCGAATGGCCTCCTTCTGCACTGCAGGGATTCTATGATTCTATGATTCTATCCAGCCCCAACCTCCAGGACTGTACTCACCTGTATGCCTCTGGCGAGTTCTGTTCACCAGGTGTAGTTTGTGGGGAATCTGTTGTGATCCATGTTGGCGTGAGGGCATGCCAATGTGAATAGATATTTAACAAAAGATCTAGGGGTACATGTTCATAACTCCTTGAAAGTGGAGTCACAGGTGGACAGAATGGTGAAAAAGACATTCAGCATGCTTGGTTTCATTGGTCAGAACATTGAATACAGGAGTTGGGACGTCTTGTTGAAGTTGTATAGGACATTGGTAAGGTCACACTTGGAATACTGTGTGCAGTTCTGGTCGCCCTGTTATAGAAAGGATATTATTAAACTTGAAAGAGTGCAGAAAAGATTTACTAGGATGCTACCGGGACTTGATGGTTTGAGTTAAAAGGAGAGGTTGGATAGATTGGGACTTTTTTGTCTGGAGTGTAGAAGGCTGAGGGGTGATCTTGTAGAGGTCTATAAAATAATGAGGGGCATAGATTAGCTAGAGAGTCAATATATTTTTCCAAAGGTAGGGGAATCTAAAACTAGAGGGCATAGGTTTAAGGTGAGAGGGGAGAGATACAAAAGGGTCCAGAGGGGCAATTTTTTCACACAAAGGGTGGTGAGTGTCTGGAACAAGCTGCCAGAGGTAGTAGTAGAGGTGGGTACAATGTTGTCTTTTAAAAAACATTTAGACAGTTACATGGGTAAAATGGTTATAGAGGAATTTGTGCCAAATGCGGGCAATTGGGACTAGCTTTGGGGTTTTAAAAAAAAGGCGGCATGGAAAAGTTGGGCCGAAGGGCCTGTTTCCATGCTGTAAACCTCTATGACTCCATGACTCTATGAGGGGGATATCAGATGTAATGATCCGAGAATTATATTTAAATGTATGCAAACGGGGATCTCCAAGTTTAAGGTTGGCATTCACATTACATGTTGGGGGGTGCGAAGACAATCGATCAGGGAAATCTCACTGGCGTAAAAGCCATCGTGGAACTCAGACAGGATACTCTACTCCTGCGCTGCGTGCCATCCCAAAACTGGGAGCTGAACCCTGCCACCCCCCCCCCCCCTTTACATCTTTGCCACCCTGTAGCACCCTGTAAAATTAAAGAGCCTTACTTCAAATTGAACTAGTATAAACAACAAATACATGTGAATCAAATCATTTCTTAGAGTTCAGAGTTTCTGTTGTATCTGAGCACGGAAATAATCTTTGAGATTTGCAGGTTGCTGACGCACTGAGAGCTCTGAACTAGGAGGAGTGGTTTTGTGTGATCAGCTCAAATGAAATGGATGAACAACATTGTGGTTGCTCATCAGAAAAAATGTCTCCTCATGATCACTGTCCTTGAATTATCCTGGTCTGCTCACTACCAAGTGACTCGAGTCCCACTTGTAGCGCAGTGGTTAGCACTGCTGCTTCACAGGTCCAGGGTCCTGGGTTCGATTCCCGGCTCGGGTCACTGTCTGTGTGGAGTTTGCACATTCTCCTCGTGTCTGCGTGGGTTTCCTCCGGGTGCTCCGGTTTCCTCCCACAGTCCAAAGATGTGCGGGTTAGGTTGATTGGCCAGGTTAAAAATTGCCCCTTAGAATCCTAAAATGCGTAGGTTAGAGGGATTAGCGGGTAAATATGTGGGGGTAGGGCCTGGGTGGGATTGTGGTCGGTGCAGACTCGATGGGCCAAATGGTCTCCTTCTGCACTGTAGGGTTTCTATGATTCATTCATCCAACGAATGTTTGGTGCTGTGCTAACACTTGGGCTGGAATGTTACGGCCGTTCATGTCAGCGGGATTTTCCCATTCCTGGAGATTTGGTCGGCCTCCAAATTCTCCGACCTCGCTGCAGTGGGAGCATGCTGTGAACAACCGGTAAGATCGCGCCCTTGATCTATTTTGGCCCTGATAGAGATGATACAAGTTGATGATCCTGATTTTGTCCAATTTCAAATTGGGGTTATCTGTCGAAGTTGCTTTACCTTATCGAGGGCGGCACGGTAACGCAGTGGTTAGCACTGCTGCTTCACAGCTCCAGGGTCCCAGGTTCGATTCCCGGCTCGGGTCACTGTCTGTGTGGAGTTTGCACGTTCTCCTCGTGTCTGCGTGGGTTTCCTCCGGGTGCTCCGGTTTCCTCCCACAGTCCAAAGATGTGCGGGTTAGGTTGATTGGCCAGGTTAAAAAAAAAATTGCCCCTTAGAATCCTAAAATGCGTAGGTTAGAGGGATTAGTGGGTAAATATGTGGGGGTAGGGCCTGGGTGGGATTGTGGTCGGTGCAGACTCGATGGGCCGAATGGCCTCCTTCTGCACTGTAGGGATTCTATGATTCTATGATTTCTTCTGCTTTTGCCCTGACATTCCCAATGGATAGTGGTGATGGCTTAACAAAGCATGCATGCAAAACATGTAACCTATCATAATTTCAGCCCGTTTCTTGTTGGTCAGAGAGGGTGGGATGAATTGACATGTGCATAGTAGGAGATGAATGGATTATTCAGATGCTTTCCCTCTGGCATGCTCGCTATCCATTTATCACCCTTTTGAATTGATCAATGCCACCATTCCATTGCAGGTTGTATCGCAATGTCAGAGGGTGGTGAATTCTGTAGCTTGCTTGGAATTCCATGAACTAATGGGAACAAACTGCAGCCCATTGTCTGTAGTGTTAGTCTCCAGCAAACCCCATTTTGTGAATAAGTTTTTTCAAGTTTATTTATTAGTGTCACAAGTAGGTTTACATTAACACTGCAATGAAGTTACTGTGAATAATTTGTCTAGACTATCAATAACTGGAGTGGTTGTTCTAGAATTTGTTACAGAGATAATCCAGCTATTTGCCACGTAGATCATGAACAAAAAACATTGATGCCTGAGGGCTGCATGCACTTTTCCAAAAATATCTACTTGGAGTTGTTGCCATGGTTTTAGTTGGCCATGAGGTAGGTTGTGGAGGTTCAGGACAAGGTTTAAAAGTTTCTCAGAGTGTACAAACTTTGCAGTTTCTAATGAAATCTCTGTGGCCACCAGACTTTTTCACATTGTTTCAACTAAATAATACCCAGATATAGTTCATGAGTGTAATAAGTCCTCGGAGGCAGAAGTCCCTTCACCAAAATCCCTTTATTTACAAGTCTGACAATAGCATAAAGAGTGTTTTCAGTTAGCAATCTACACTAGGAGTTCCAGAGGAACTGACACTCCTGGTTAAATACAAAGCAAGTGACTCCCTGATTGGCCCATCAATTTGGCTCTTAATCGGGGAGTTCATATTCGAACAGGCCCACCTCAATTGCCTGATTAAATTCATTACAATGACAAGATGCGAACATGTTGCAGTAAGCTTTCAGGATAACTATTCAAGTTTCTCAAGCGTTACTATTGTCACCAAACAATGTGAGGTCATTGCACACTCTGTAGTATAAGACCAATTCTTCCTCTATTTCATGAGGCCACTCAGTCTTTAGAATTTGGCTTACTTTCTGCAGGACGCTATCGGTCGCAGATTCTGCCTTTCCTGGTCATGTGTGAAATTACTGTGATCATGTAATCTTCCTGTCACAAGTCGCTTCACTATCACTAACACTGTCTGCATCAGAGAATGGCTAAGCATGTTAGCTACTTAGTTACCTGAACCAGCAAGATACTGGACCTCGATGTTGCACTGAAAAAGAGAGTCTGACCATCTGTAAATACATAGAGGTCATTGACCAGGTCCTGATGTGGCTAGCAATGTAGTCAGTGCTTGGTGATTGGTATGCAGAGTGAACTTTCTGCAAAGAGCTGTATGTGCTAATGTTCATAAGAATAGTTAGGGGCTAGTACTTCCTGGTCTTCACTAGAGTATTTGCTTTCCATTTCTGACAACAGGAGCATGAGAGTTGGGCATTTGCTTTCTTCAATCATTGAATCCCTACAGCACAGTAGAAGGCCATTTGGCCCATCAATTCTGCACCGACTCTCTAACAGAGTATCTTACCCAGGCCCTCTCCCGCACCCTGTAACTTTGCATATTTACCATGGCTAATCCATCTACTCACTTTGGAACACTAAGGGACATTTTAGCATGGCCAATCCATCTAACCTCCACATCTTTGAGCTGTGGGAGTGTGGTGAACCACTGTAACTACATGTGTATGCCTGGACACACCCATGCTGCACCTGGCCTGAGACTCCTCCCTTTCCACCTGAGACTCCGCCCTTTCCACCAGAGCGAGGTATAAAGGTGATGGTTCCTCCTCCTTGCCTCAGTCTGGGCCAGGTCAGCTACAAGGGTGTGCTTCTGTTCTTTGTGAATAAAAGCCTGTTATTTCACTCACTCACTGGAGTCCTCGTATCGTGATTGATAGTGCATCAGGGAGGAAACTGGAGCACCCAGTTGAAACACACGCAGTCACAGGGAGAATGTGCAAACTCCACACAGACAGACACCCAAGGCCAGAATTGAACCTGGGTCTCTGGCGCTGTGAGGCAGCGGTGCTAACCACTGAACTGTGACAGTACAGATCCTGTGACATTTCCTGACACATCTATTGTGATGTACATTTCCACACGTGAAGTGAAGTGCACAAGGACTGCTGGAGATGCTATCTTCAACTTTAACATGTTAAATGCTGTTTGCTGTGTGATTGTCCCATTGTGCATCTGTGTAGTAGCTTCTGAAGATGCTCTGCGCTCCTGAGAACTGAGGAATGAACTCAAAATAAAATTTTGTGGTGCCAAGGAACGATGCCAACTCTTTCACATTAGATGGGGTCAGAGGCATGTGAATAGACACATAGAAAAATAGAAAATAGGAGCAGAAGTAGGCCATTTGGCCCTTCAAGCCTGCTCTGCCATTCAATATGATCATGGCTGATTGTAAAACCAAGTTTTGTGAACAGTTTTACCCCCAGAAGGCTTCTGCCTACGGTTATGTCAAACATGCACCCCTCATGGTATAGTTTGGTAGCCCAATGGAACTCTTACCATTCACAAAGCGTGTGTTCGGCACAACTTGTGGGCCGAAGGGCCTGTTTGTGCTGTAGTTTTTCTACGTTCTTCTATGTTTCTATGAATAATATGGTTGTAAACTTGCGAAGTGTCAATCGTGGGGGTGAGAGAAAATACCAAAAAAACTGATGGCAGAATTTGCCACTCAAGATAGATACTTTCATGCCCACATCAATGAGGATTGATGTTGAGATGCCTGCATCTCAACTGAACATTCCTTCAAATGTCTTGGTACTTTACCATCTGTGATGGTATACAGGTGCCATATTTCACTCTCGGGAAGAGATTCCCCCAAGTCTCAAAGCGATGAAGCCCTCTTCTTGGAAGATATGTATACCTTTGCAAAGTAATTCCACTTTAAGTATCAGTTAAAATTTTTCCCTTAAGTTGGACGTGGTGTTGTGAATCAATGATTCACAACAATTTGAGGGTATTTGACTGATGGACTCTTTAGCATCTCTGACAGAACGTATGTGATTCGATCATCACCCTTTCCTTTGGCCCAAAATCTTTTTGAGAGCACCTACAGCTGTATCAAACATATCTTCTACAAGCAGCTGCAATATTCACTGGCCTTATGCTCCAAGAATAAGACGCAGCTACCTAGACACTGTCCAGATCTGTCACAAGCAAGTATGTCCTGAACCCCAAAATCCATCCATTCCACAGTATGAGTAGATCTCATTGCAAAGAAAGAAAAGGTGCTGGAGCTGGTAAATTTAAACTATTCTCCATCCACTGCGCCATTTGATGTGATTTATGCCTTGGAGATATGCAGAGATTACACCGGTTTCTATGTATTTACAGGAACTTTAATTAAAAGTTAATAAAATACCTGCTCCCTCGTGTTTATGGTTCCTTGTTTTTAGTTTAACTTCTGTTTCACCGTAACCACATCGAGGCTTGACTAATAGTACAAAGTACACAATCAAACACCGAGAAATTAAATAGCTCCATTATCAATATGATATTAACTTTCTCTCTCTGCCCTCAGCTGCTGAGGAAACTCCAGAATTTTTTTAATTTGTTTGCAAGATGTGGGCTTCGCTGGCGAGCGCAGCATTCATTGTCCATCCCTAATTGCTCTTGAGAAGATGATCCGAGCTGCCTTATTGAAACTCTGCAGTGTACATGGTGTAGGTACACCCACAATGCTGCCATAAAGACATTTTGAGGATCTTTATCCACTTATAGTGCAGGAATAATGATATAGTGCAGGTCAGGATGGTGTGTGTGTGACTTGGAGGGGAACTTGCAGGACCTGGGATTCCCATGCATCTGCTGCCCTTGTCCTTTTCACTGGTAGATGTTGTGGGTTTGGAAAGTGGTATTGAAGGAGCCTTGGTCAGTTGCTGCAGTGTAACTTGTAGATGAGTAGTGGGGGGCTGGGGTCGGGAGGGGGGGGGGGGGGGGGGGTGGTCCAATTGCATGGAAAATTAGAAAATCAAAATTAAAGGAGAAGGTAGGAGTGCAGGTTAGTGATGAGACGATTGTCACTAGAAAATAAAAGGAAGGGACAGAACATGTGAATGGTGTTTTGCAACAAGGGATTATACAAGAGTAGGAAAATTTGATAATAGAATAAATGAATAGACGAACCATTCGGAACAAAATTAATGAGTTAACAGCACCAATAGAGACAAAGAGATTTGGTGATGATTACTGAGGCATGGTTTCAAGGAGATCAGGCCTGGGAATTGAATATCCAAGGGTACTCGGTATTTCAGAAGGATAGACAGAAAGGAAAAGGATGTGTGTAACTTTGCTAGTGAAGGAAGGGATCAGTGCCGTAATGAGAAATAATTTAAATACTGGAGATTAAGATGTGGAATCAGTCTGGGTAGAAATAAGAAATAGCAAAGGAAAGAAGTCCCTGGTGGGAGTAATCTATTGGTCCCAAAATAGTAGTTCCACAGCTGGGCACAGTATAAACCAGGAAATAACAGGGGTTTGTAAAAAAAGTATGATAATAATCATGGGTGATTTTAATATCCACATAGACTGGATTAATCAAATTGGCAAGGGTAGCCATTTGAATGCATTAAAGATTGTTTCTTGGAACAATATGTTGTGGAACCAATCAGAGAACAGGCTATTCTGGATTTGGCATTGAGTAATGAGCAGGGATTAATCAATGACCTCATAGTTAAGGATCTTCTAGGGAAGGGTGATCATAGTACGATAGAATTCAAAATTCAGTTTGAGGGCGAGAAACTGGAGTCCCACACACACATTTTGGAGTTAAACAAAAGGAATTACATAGGCATGAGGATAAACACGACCCTATTCACTTGGGTAGGAAGACTAAAAGGTAGGACAGTTGATGAGCAATGGCAGTTGTTTAAGGAGGTAGTGAATTCCTCCCAACTAAAATGGCGTGGTATGGTGGCACAGTGGTTAGCACTGCTGCCTCACGGTGCCAGGGACCCAGGTTCGATTCCTGCCTTGGGAAACTGTCTGTGTGGAATTTGCACATTCTCCCCATGTTTGCGTGGGTTTCCTCCCACAGTCTGAAAGACATGCTGGTTAGGTGCATTGGCCATGCTAAATTCTCCCTCAGTGTAACCAAACAGGCGCCGAAGTGTGGCGACTCAGTGAATTTCAGAGTAACTTCATTGCAGTGTTAATCTAAGCCTTACTTGTGACTAATAAATAAATAAACTTTATTCCAGAGAGGTAGAAAGATTAGAAGAGGGGAAAAATCATCCGTGACTAAGTAAGAAAGTTAACGACAACATAAAGGAAAAAAAAGGTATACAAAATTGCAAAGGCCAATGGCAGGCTGAAAGATTGGGAAACCTTTAAAGACCAACAAAGGGCTACTAAAAAAAGTAATTAAAAAAGTAATAAAAAGAGCAAAGGTAAATTATGAAAGAAAATATTTTTAAAAACACAAGATATAAAAAAGGAGAACAAAAGCTTCTGTAAGTATATAAAAGGGAAGAGAGTAGCTAAAGTGAACATTGGTCCCTTGAAAAATGAGACTGGGATTTAACCATCTCATCTTGACATTCAATGGCATTGCCATCACCAAATTCCCCACTATCGACATTCTGGAGTTTACCATTAACCAGAAACTGAACAGGACTAGCCATGTAAAACCTACGGCTACAAGGGTAAGTCAGAGGCTGGGAATTCTGCAGTGAGTAACTCACATCCTGACTCCTCAAACCCTGTCCACCACCTGCAGGGCGCATGTCAGGAGTGTGATTTTTAAAAAATACATTCACAGAATGCGGGCATCACAGGCTAGGCTAGCATTTGTTGTCAATCCCTCATTGTCATTGAGAAGGTGGTGGTAAGTTGCCTTCTCGAACCACTGTGGTCCATGTGGTGCAGGTACATCCACAGTGCTGTTAGTGAGGGAGTTCCAGGATTTTCACCCAGTGACAGTGAAGGAACGACAATATATTTCCAAGTCAAGATGGAGAATGACTTGAAGAGGGACATCCAGGCGGAGGTATTCCCAGATATTTGCTGCCCTTGTCCTTCAAGATGGTAGCAGTTGTGGATTTGGAAGGTGCTATGTAAAGAGTCTTGATGTGCTCCTGTACCTTGCAGATGGTAAACATAGCTGCCACTGTTCATCAGTGGTGAAGGGATTGAGTGTTTGTGGAAGGTGTACAGATCAAGCAAGCTGCTTTGTTCTGGATGGTGTCAAGCTTATTAAGTATTGTTGGAGCTGTGCCCATCCAGGCAAGTGGAGAGTATTCCATCTATAGTCCAATCTATATCCATATGATTTAAAAGGCAATGATTTTTGTCAAGAAGAGTTGACAAGCTCAGTGAGCTTTCCGTATTTGATTGTAAACACATATGTCATTTTTAACTTATTGGCAGAATGGTAGGTTGTAAATTACACAAGTTGGAACACATCATTACATCATCTCCATCTGACATTATCATGATGAAAATGACTCATGGTCCCAAAAAGCTTTGCACCTAAAATGTTTGTCAAACACTTTTGAAAAAAGATAATTGCATTGCTAAAGATCTTCGATGATGTCAGTGTCAAGCCATTACCACCAGACTATCTATCAAATATTTTGGCAGTGTGCTTGATGAAGATACATATAGAGACAGTAGCTGTCTCTCAGGTCATTTTGGGACAGCAGCATTATGTCATTCAGTTGGTTTAAGAAGGCTCTTGTTTCAGCTCTTGGAATCAAGTTGCGAGTTAACACAAAATACTTGTTTATTTTAAGCGTTTTGCAAGATGAAAGTTAATTCACATTACAACAGAACTTCATGATGATATCAGTTCTCATCTGAAATAGCAACTTAGCATCATGCCATGCAAAATATAGAAGCAATGTTGCATAGTAAACAGTTTGTAAATACTTCTGGACGCATATCATCATTCTGCTGTACGAGGTATAGAGGTAGTGACAGAAATGAGTATGTAAGAGCAGCCAAGAGTGCAACAGAACATTGCATGTGGAATTGCTGAGTCTTCCAAGCAATGTAAGCAGATATGACATTGCCGGTCATGACAAATTTATGAGTACTTAACTGTACAGCTGAGGATTATTAACACCACCTCGGCCTCTCCTACCCCCTGACACACACATACTTATTTTTCAATACAAGGATCCTGTTTATATTTAAACTAATTGGAACTCACGGTCTGTATTTTTTAAAATAATTTTTTAATTTCTTCTCTCACCGGATGTGAGTCTCACTGGCAAAGCCAGGGAGGGCAGCATGGTGGCACGGTGGTTAGCACTGCTGCCTCACAATGCCAGGGACCTGGGTTCAATTCCCAGCTTGGGTCACTGCCTATGTGGAGTTTGCACGTTCTCCCCCTGTCTGCATGGGTTTCCTTCCACAATCTGAAAAATGTGCTGGTTCGGTGTATTGGCCTGAACAGGCGCCGGAGTGTGGTGGCGAGGGGAATTTCACAATAACTTCATTGCAGCGTAAGCCTTACTTGTGACTAATAAATAAACTTTTTTTTAAAGTTTTTGTTACCCATTCCTAATTACCCTTGAACTGAGTATTTAAAAGGGCCAGTTAGGAGTCAACCACGTTACTTGTCGGGCTTTTTTTTACTCATTCGTGGGACATGGGCATCACTGGCTGGCCAGCATTTATTGCCCAACCCTAGTTGCCCTTAAGGAGGTGGTGGTGAGTTGCCTTCTTGGAACGCTGCAGTCCGCATGCTGTGGGTTGACCACAATAATTTGAGTGTTAAACATGAGTGTGAACAACACAGTCAAACTTCAATACTTACAGAGTAAAAGATCCTCTTAAATGTTGATCTGGGAGCACAGATATTCTATGACTGTACAGAGTGCCAGTTTTGGCCATTCAAGACAACCATCATTACATTTATTAGCAATAATACAAATTAACTCCAAAATGATTAACAGGTTGCTTGCCAATGAAAGCAAAACATATATGGGCAGTTCTCTGATGTGTCTGGTGTTGACAGCAGATATGCATGCACTAATATTTGTGTGATTATTAATTCAAATACGAAGTACCCCACTTTTGTTTTAATTTTGCACTCTCCAAATGAATATCTTTTGATTTATTCTTAATTATGGAAATAAGAAAGTTTCAGATTTACAGTACTGACAATCAACTACTTAGGCATAACAAGGCAATCAGCTTCAGGCTGACAGCAGCCATTTGTCAAGTCACACTAGCATTGCTTACCAAAAGCTTCAAACTCAGTTCAATAAGACTGACCTTACATTACAGGATCTATTTTTCTCTTCCTTTTAAGATACTGTATGGAAAATTATGAACATTCCTACCTGCTCTCCTACAGTTTTTATGCGTGCCTGGTGTCTGCACTATGTATTTTGACTCTGCACCTAGGTTTCTCTGAAGAAAACAAGAAGAAGATGGCGGCTCAGTGGCGCAGTGGTTAGCACTGTTGCCTCACAGCACCAAGGACCCGGGTTCAATTCCGGCCATGGGTGACTGTCAATGTGGAGTTTACATATTCTCACCGTGCCCATGTTGGTTGGTTTTCTCTGGGTGTTTCAGTTTCCACCCACAGTCCAAAGACGTGCAGGTTAGATGGATAGGCCATGGTAAATTGACCCTTAGTGTCCCAAGATGTGTAGGTCAGGTGGATTAGCCATGGGTAAATGCGTGGGGTTACGGGGATAAGTTGGGTGGTGGGCCTGGATGGGAAGCTCTGTCAGAGAGTCGGCGCAGACTCGATGGGCGGAATGGCCTCCTTCTGCACTGTAGGCATTCTATGGTAGTGATAATTTATCTGGACTAGTTAGTTAGTTACCTAGATTAATTCTCTGAGAACATAAGCTCAAATACCAGCACTGGAATTTAAAATCAATTAATAAAATCTGGAATTTAAAAACTAGTATTTGGAATGGTGACCATGAAATTCTCGTTGACTGTCATGAAAACACATTTGGTTCACTAACACCTTTTAGGGAAGGAAATCCGCCATCCTTGCCTGGTCTGGCCTACAAGTGACTCTGGACACACAGCAAAGTGCCCTCTGAAATGGCATAACAAGCCACTCAGTTCAAGGGCGATTAGGGACGGGCAATAAATGCTGGCCTTGCCAAGGATACCCACATCCCAAAGAACAAAGAACTGTATACCACAGGAACAGGCCCTTCAGCCCTTCAAGCCTGCGCCAATCACGATGTCTGTCTAAACTAAAACCATATGCACTTATGGTGTCCATATCCTTCCATTCTCATCCTATTCATGTATTCGTCTAGTAGCTCCTTAAATGCCACTATTGTATCTGCTCCCACCACCTCCCTGGGCAGCCCATTCCAGACATTCACCTCCCTCTGTGCAAAAAACTTGCCTTGCACATCTCCTCTAAACCTTTCCCCATGCACCTTAAACTTATGTCCCTGGCTTTTCTACCCTAGGAAAGAGCATCTGACTCTCCACTCTGTCCATGCCACTCATAATCTTGTAAACCTCTATCAGGTCACCCCCTTAACCTCCGTCGTTCCAGTGAGAACAAACCGAGTTTATCCAACCTCTCCTCATAGCTAATACCCTCCAGACCAGGCAACATCCTGGTAAACCTCTTCTGTACCCTCTCCAAAGCGTCCACATCCTTCTGGTAGTGTGGCGACCAGAATTGTACACAATATTCTAAGGTTCTGCACATTCCATGAAAGAATTTTAAAAAATGTAGGCACTATAGTTTTAAATGGCACAGTTCATCTGAACATTTTGAAAAATCTTTCATTCAGAGCTGATCTTTGTAAGTTTAATACCCGTGAATCCGTCAAATATTCCTAGCCTTGTTCCGATTGATCTGAACCTTAAGCAGCTTAATGTTTGCCTTTTTGTAGCTTTTCATTTGATTTTGCCTTTAATTCCCCTGCTACACGACAAGTAACCATTAAACACATTTAGCAGAGTACCGACAGATCTGCATAGAGCAGCTGTAATGAATGTTTCCTTTAAGCTTATGTGTCTATATGTCAAAGCAGCAAAATATTTTTAAAATACCTATTCCATAATGGCAAGGCTTCGCGTGTCTCAACAGAATGAGTACAGCACCATTTGTTCATATTTCTGTGACCATTATTTCTTTATTCTTTGCCATGCAGCGATAGTGTACGTGTATCTGAGGCTCGTTTTTCCAGTGTGTCTTGGAAGTGCAGTGGACTTGAATTTATGATCTATTTTAATCACGAAAATTGATTTTTTTTCCCTACCTCTTACAAAAAAGAAACATATGCACCCAGCATCTTAAAATCTTTACAGATGGCTCAATGTAAAAATCATCCATCATGTTCGCAGAATCCAGGCAAAATGACTCCTCTTGTTATTGAATGTTTCATAGCACATGCAAGTCACTTCGCAAGAAATAAAGGCTGTAAACAAATTATGGCATGGTGCATTATATAAATGGTGCTCATTATAATGATAGCCAAGATGCAGTATTCCCGTGGATTCATGCACCGTACAAGGAGTATGTGTTATTACCACAATTCAGCTTCTTCCAGCTTTCTCCATCTCATTATTCTCTGCTGACAGAAAGGTTCCGCACAGCAGTTGGGGAAATATTAACGCTTTCACTTTCTGCGTGCCAAGTCGATTGTCATCTTCGTGGGCGCAAGTCCGCTACAAACGTGTAAAATATCCCAGTCAGCTGGTGGCAGGGAAAAGAAATATGAAGCAAAATTGTGATCATGGTATGGGTTCAAAACTAAAGCCATCATCCATATTTTTGTCTTTCTGAATCTGTAAGCTTGTTCAGCAAGTGGAGATCACAGCAAATGTTTGCCACCTGCTCTGTCTTCCTGGTGTTTTTGCTCTGTCAGGCTTTGCAACATGGGATGCCAGATCCTGCCAATTCTGCAGACAATAGGAATAGTCACTGATGTGGCATTGGCAATGTTGAGGCAGGGGCTGAGTTTCCCGATGGCATCCGTACAGGTGGTAGATTTGCTTGGTACTGACCAATAGCTGCCCTGCAAATGCTTCTGCTGTGCCTGGGAGTTTCCCTACAGTTTTGACTCTGATATAGCCCAACAGGCCTTCCAAGCATAGGGTCAATTTGGCATGTCAGCTACGATTCTCTCCAACTTTTACAGATGCACCATAGAAAGCATTCTTTCTGGCTGTATCACAGCTTGGTATGGCTCCTCCGCTGCCCAAGACCGCAAGAAACAACAAATGGTCGTGAATGTAGCCCAATCCATCATGCAAACCAGCCTCCCATCCATTGATTCTGTTTACATTTCCTGCTGCCTCAGCAAAGCAGCCAACATAGTTAAGAACCCCACGCACCCCGGACATTCTCTCTTCCACCTTCTTCCACTGGGAAAAAGATACAAAAGTCTGAGGTCACGTACCAACCGACTCAAGAACAGCTTCTTCCCTGCTGTCATCAGACTTTTGAATGGACTTATCTTGCATTAAGTTGATCTTTCTCTGCACCCTCGCTATGATGTAACACTGCATTCTGTACTCTCTTGTTTCCTTCTCTATGCACGGTATGCTTTGTCTGCATAGTGTGCAAGAAACAATACTTTAAACTGTATACTAATATATATGACAATAATAAATCAAATCAGATCAAAGCAAATCAAAGAGACATTGCTCCTCTTGCACAGACCGAGTTCCTGGATCATGTGTCTTTACCACCTTTGCACAAGCTGTATCTTCTCATTTATTTTTTGTTCCCATCTCATTTGTCCCTGAATTAGGAATACCACATTAATTTTCCAAAATATGGACTCCGATCTACTCCCGCTATAGCTAGTGGGCCATTTTGAAAGATAGAAAGTATTTGCATTTATATAGTGACTTTCACAACCTTAGCCCTAAAATGCTTTACAGCCAATTAAATATTTTTGAAGTGCAGTCACTGTTTTCACACAGCAAACTGTCCCAAACAGCAATGAAATAATGACTGGCTATTCTGATTTTAGGTGTTGATTGAAAGGTAAATATTAGCCAAGACACCAAGACGAACTCCACTTCCCTTCTGCTCTGGAATGTTTTATATTCAGTTGAAAGGGAAGCCAGGGGCTCAGTTTAACATCACATCTGAAAATCAGTTAGTGCAGCACTCCTTCCATATTGCACTTGGGTGTAAACCTGGGATATGTGTCCAAACCTTCTAGCTCAGGGGTTAACACACTACCACTGATCCACAGCAGGCATTGCTGTGCTGTTCGTTTATTCTATGAAATTGGGTGTTTTTTTACTCCTTTTTGCTGCCATATTCCTGAGCCTTTTCTCAAATACTATTGACCTGAAATTGTGCCAGCATCCAAATACTTAACATATTTGTCTGAAATGGATTAATGGCTCCATTAAGAAAAAGTGGAAAGAGGAATTTCAAGCAAACACATTAAACATTATTCTGCCAGGAGGTCAAAGTGTAACTTCAGAGCAAATACTTACCAGAAAGCAATGCATTAGACAGCTATTAGAATAGGTAAGATCACGATAAAATATCATTACTTATACCTATGATGCACCTTAAAAACAACGCGCTTTGCAATCCAAATATATTAGTTATGGTTCAATAAACAACAACATTTGAACAGGTGGCCTGCATAATGTAAAAGTTAGGTTAAGGGGGGAACATGACTGAGGTGTATAAGATTATGAGGGGTATGGACAGGGTGAGCAGGAAGCAGCTGTTCCCTTGGTTGAGGGGTCAATTATGAGAGGGCATGGCTTTCTATAGGATTATATTCACTGGAGTTAGGATTATATTCACTGGAGTTTAAAAGAGTCAGAGGGGATCTCATAGAAACGTATAAAATTCTAACAGGGTTAGACAGGGTAGATTCAGGAAGAATGCTCCCAATGGTGGGGGGAGTGTAGAGCTAGGGGTCATAGTTTGAGGAGAAGGGGTAAACCTTTTAGAACCGAGGTGAGGAGAAATTTCTTCACCCAGAGAGTGGTGAATCATGATTTTTTTTGTGATTTTTCATAAGGCATGTCACTACCACCAGTTGTAGTTGAGGCCAAAATGTCTGATTTCAAAAAGAAATTAGATATAGCTCATGGCACTAAAGGGGTCAAAGGGAGAAAGGGGGAATCAGGATATTGAATTTGAAGATCAGCCATGATCAAGATGAATGGCGGAGCAGGCTTGAAGGGCTGAATGGCCTACTCCTGCTTCTAGTTTCTATGTTTAGGGTAAGGGGCAGGAGATTCAGAGGGGATTTGAGAAAAAGTTTTTTCACTCAGAGAGTGGTGGGAATCTGGAATGCACTGCCTGGGAAGGTAGTGGAGTTCAGAAACCTTACAATCCTTAAAAAATACTTGGATGAGCATTCGAAACAGCATAACATTCAAGGATATGGGACAACTGCAAGAAAATGGGATCAGCACAACTTTAGTGATAGTTATTGTCAGTGCAGACTCGATGGGCTGAAGGGCCTTTTCTACACTTCATGACTCTATGTAATACATGCCTTATGAAAAATCACAAAAAAAATTTTGGATAGTTATTTATGCTTTCTGTTTCAAAAAATAGTCATATTTTTAACAACATTTAAACTTAATGCAGAGTTAGAAAAATCTCCCAATAGTGATGAATTCACCTTGAGGGTGTGGCCAATTTTATCGGTGAGTCTGCTTCCAGTGTGATATGCTTTTAAAACTGGCGCGAAAGATCACAGAAACTTAATTTGAGCTGAAAGTAATTTATGCTTCAAATCCTGCAATCTTTTTTGTGTCAGGGACACCAATATCAGGGGAACAGTGCCAGAAAAGCCAATTCAATCGAGTGGAAAATTCAGGATCAAGCCAAAAATGTGTTCAGTTCTGGGCTGATCCTTTGCAGGATCCTATCTCCAAAGCTTAAAACTTTTAAACTGCATTCTAGAAACATGGAAGCATGGAGAATAGGTGCAGGAGTAGGCCATTCAGCCCTTCGAGCTGCACCACCATTCAATATGATCATGGTCATGCACTTTTAGTATCCCACTCCTGCTTTGTCTCCATATCTCCTAATCCCTTTAGCCACAAGGGCTACGTCCAGCTCCTTCTTGAACATATCTCATGAACTGGCCCCAACGAACCAGAATACTTGACTCATCCCAATAGTGGTGCACGCTTGCCTTTGTATCGAACGTTTGCAAGCTGAATGCAGAGCCTTGAGTATGTACTCTGCATTAACAGAGCAGCGAGTTCTGAAGATCCTGAACTCTTCCATATATATAACTGAGACCCTGTCAATCCTCTCAGCCTGAATGTAAAAAATCCCAAGGAGTTCTCCAGATCAATATTTATTCCTCAACTAACACATTCCAAAACAGATTGTCTGGCCACTTACCTTATTGCTATTTGTGGGACCTCGCAGAATGCAAATTTGCTCTGTGTTTTGTCATTACTGTTATGTATGATGGGACATAGCCCCTTTAAGGGTACGGGTGAGCTAGCCGGGAACCATTCTGAGAGGACAGTCAACCTCTGGAGTGTGGAGCGAGTAGAATCATAGATTCCTACAGTGCAGAAGGAGGCCATTCGGCCCATCGAGTCTGCACCGATCACAATTCCACCCAACCCCTATCCCCATGCATTTACCCGAGCTAGTCCCCCTGACAGTAAGGGGCAGTTTAGCATCGCCAATCCACACATCTTTGGACTGTGGGAGGAAACCGGAGCACCCGGAGGAAACCCACGCAGACGCTGGGGAGAACGCGCAGTCTCGACACAGACAGTCACCCAAGCCAGGAATCGAACCCAGGTCCCTGGCGCTGTGAGGCAGCAGTGCTAATCACTGTATGGCCCATCTAGTCTGAATAAAGATCTGTGATCCCTGACGCCCGGCTGTGGAGTATTTCTTGAGGGGGACACCTCGGTTCTAAGGAATTTAACAATTACAGCATTGATTACATTTCTAATTGGCTGCAAACTGCTTTGGGAAATGTTGAGGTCATAAAAAAATACCACGTTCATGTGAATTGTTTCTTTGTCTAACCTGTTTTTTTCAAAAAACGTAATAAATTACAGTATTGCGCACCCAACATTTTAATTTTAATTCTATTGCTGATGATATGTGAAACGGAAAGTTACTAAATTTAAAAACAATATGGCCCTCAACACCATAGGTAGTCATCTGGAAAGTTGAGCACGTAATTGTGATGTAAATATTTACAGCTGCAACAGTTGTCAGAAATCACTGCACCTTTTCTACTTACAGCTTAGAAACTGGAGATTTTTATTTCATGTATTCATGTGGTTTGGCTGCCCCTGGCAAGACAGTCATTTATTACCCATCTCTAATTGCCCTTGAGAAAGTGGTGGAGAGTCACATTCTTGAACTGCTGCAGTCCATGTGGTGTAGGTACACCCACAGTGCAATTAAACAGGGAGTTCCAGGACTTTCATCCAGCCACGGTGAAGGAATGGTGATATATTTCCAGGAATGGCCTGTGGCTTAGAGAGGAACTTGCAGGTGGTGGATGTTCCCATGTATCTGCTGTCCTTGTCCTTCTATGTGGTAGAGGTTGTGGGTTTGGAAGGTGCAGTTGAAAGAGCCTCAGTGAGTTCCTGCAGTGTCTCTTGTGATTGGTACACACTGCTGCCACTGTGCATCTGCGGTGGAAGAAGTGAATATTTAAGGTGGTGGTTTGGGTGCCAATCAAGTGGGTTGCTTTGTCCTGGATGGTGTCGAGTTTCCTGAGTGTTGTTGGAGCTGCACTCATCCAGACAAATGGAGAGTATTCCATCACACTCCTGACTTGTGCCTTGTAGACAGATTGTGGACAGATTGTGGGAAGTCCAGAGTTGAATTACCTGCTGCAGAATTCCCAGCCTCTGACCTGCTCTTGGAGCCACAGTATTTATATGGCTGGTCCAGCTCAGCTTCTGGTAACCCCAGAATGTTGATAGGTTAACATGTTCTGGTTATTATCTCAGTATCCTAATGTAATCGCACAATCTAGGCCAACAGCCTAGTGCAATAATCAGAAAGTGCATTATTGAAGCGCTGCCATGCAAATGAGGCACCTGTTCCACAATGTGTCAAAGGTCATATCACACTATCTGAAGACGAGTAGGGGACGCCTTTAGTAGCCTGACCACCATAACATTCTTCCCTCAGCCAACACCATTGAGCACCGCTTAATTGGTCATCCAACCCATCGCTATTTAAGGGATATTGCGGAGCGCAAAATGGCTGCTATGTTTGTCTTTGAGATGTGACACAATAAGGAATTACATAAACACAAGGACAGAATTTAACAGCACAGGTGTGAGTGCCTGATACACCCAACATGCCATGAAATGGAGCTTGATGACTTCAGGAAGGGTTCCTGACATCAACGCGCCACATCGCAATATTTCGACGGGTGAGCTTGGCCAAATCTCAGCAGTCCAGCCAATGTCAGATGAAGAGGCAATCCATCCAATTAAAAAAGGCAATGCATTGAAATTTGAAACAGTCCATGTGTTTTCACAGTCATCATATAGGCTGGACGAGCAGACAGGGAACTCACAATTAGGACTTTCTAAATCCGGGACAAGATATAAGGCTGAGGTTGGAGCAAAGTGTCTGCAGGTAGGAATAAACATTTCTGTTTAAGTCTGGACTTTCTTGATTGCTAAGTGAACCATATTGCTCACATTGTTCTGAGGTATCATAGAAAGCATCCTTTGCGGATGTGTCACAGCTTGGTACGGCTCCTGCTCTGACCAAGACCACAAGAAACTACAAAGGTTTGTGAACATAGCCCAGTCCATCATGCAAACCAGCCTCCCATCCATTGACTCTGTCTACACTTCCTGTTGCCTTGGAAAAGCAACCAGCATAATCAAGGACCCCATGCACCTCTTCCACCTTCTTCCATTGGGAAAAGAATGCAAAAATCTGAGATCACATTCCCACCGACTCAAGAACAGCTTCTTCCCTGCTGCCATCATACATTTGAATGGACTTACCTTATACAAGGTTGATCTTTCTCTACACCCTAGCTATGACTGTAATACTATATTCTGCACTCTCTCCTTTCCTTCTCCCCTATGTACTCTATGAACAGTATGCTTTGTACAGTGCACAAGAAACCAATGTGACAAAAACAAACCAAATCAAATCAAATCAAAGTAAGGAGGCTTCTGTCCTTAAAGAACTATTTACAGACTGATCATTAAGTTTGCACCTCAACAATCCCATAATTTAATTTAAAAATGGGGATTGTTATGTCAGGCTTCCTCACATTTGCCCCTGTGGACTAAGGGGCATAAAGAATCACAAGGTAGGTTTGAATACTGGGAGCTGTTTATTGAAGGTGTGCAATCATTCACAGTCAGATCTAAGACTGCGCAACAGGGTCCCACACTGGGCGGAGCTAATAGTCCCGGGGTCACCTGACTCCATGCCCACACGCCAACTCTAAAATGTCCTCCTCCATTGGTATCAGCATTGGCAGACTTGGAACTCCATCACCTGTATGGCTGTGTTCCAGCGCACTGTTGTTCCATTTCTCCTGTGAAGACAGAAGCACATCCATGAGTCCCTTTTCCGTATGGGTGATGTGTATATGCTCCTCTCTAACACTACTAGACCATGTGCCCAACACAGGACTTCTCCCTTCTACGTGTGCCTGCCCATCCGACCGAGTCCTAAACAGGCTTGCTGGGCACAGGTCTCCTTTGTGTCTGGAGCCAATCACGTTTTATCTTCCAGCCCCAGAAAATACATGTCTACATATATATATATATATATATATATATATATATACATATACATTGGCTTCCTGATTCACCTTTGCAAAGCAGAGAAAGTCATTCAGCCTCTTCCGACACTGCATCCAGGTCCCACACATGAGCTCATTGTGGCTCACTGTCACCGCCACTTCTGTCCAGGATTTCTTGGTTCAGTGTGGAGGCCTCCTCTTGCCATCATCTGGCAGCAGTACCTCCTATCAGTCACTGATTGCCTTGTAGGAATTGGCTGTTTAAGAGGAGCCTGTCACTGCACGAAGTCCCAAATTTGCCCCCTCGGTCACCCCAATCATGTTCTTGATGTCATAGTAAACCCCCTGCCCATAGCTGGCTTTATGGAGGGACCCACCTTGTTCCTCTCCTCCCCACCCTCCTCCCCACTCTCTTTGACCCTGCCCCAAATTTTTCTCCTGCCAGACCATTTCCCCCCATGTGCCCCCTTCCGATCTCCCTCCCCTCCCCCATCCCCCCGCACTCTCTCAGTGAGTGACTTTCACGTTGGCGGGCTGTAAATTTCCCTCACCAGTTTAAAAGCTCAAAACTTTTACTGAGTCAATAGATAATTTTTTGTCTTCAGCATTTGGCAGTAATTTATCAACATGATTTCCTACCCATTTTAGAGCCTACTTGAAATTAATGGACTGAAAATGTCCACGTTCTATAAAAATTAGTTCCACAGGTTACTGCCCAGATCGGGGAGAAAACCCTCTCCCCCAATATTTCCTCAGAGAGTTTAGCCTGCCACCAATAGCCTCTATTGACAGAACCACTATTTCCTTTGATGTTGGATCTTTGGGAGTGACACTTCCTTTTTCCAGTGGGTTTGCTGCTGCTAAGATGTACATCTTTCTCTGTCTGATTACCCCTTTCTTCAGAATAATTTAGCCTTTCATAAAATTGCCAGAGAGATTCATTAATTCATTCCTGTTCCTCTGACATTTTGATCTCAGATTTGGTTCTGGTTGCTGCTGCTTGAGCCATTAGCATAATAATCCTCCTGGTTTCTTTCCTCTTAATAAGATATTCTGCTGAGCAGACTTTTCACCTTCTTGAAGAGAAGCCTTTTGGCTAAGGTCAAGTGTAGTGTCGACATGCTGTGCTTGGTTGAAGTCATTAGGTTACATTTTAGTTTCATTTGAAGCAATTTTTAAAAGTGGCATCTCGGCCTTTTGGCTAAGATGCAAATGAGATCAAGCCTTGGAGGAGAAGCTATGCCTACTCCAATCAGCTTGGATCATGTAGATCAAGCCCAAGACAGGAGGTGAGAGCCCTGTCTTGTCAGCTTGGATCGGGAATGTCTCAACTTGTTGAGACTCTGAATTGGACTTGATTTGATTGAATTGGAATAAAAACAAAAAAAAAAGAGAAGTGCATCAGGTTTTCATTTTTTATCTGTACAGAGATCAGAATATCTCTTTGAAGTGAGGGTCATTGCGCCCACGCATTCTGTGAAAGGGTCCTCAGAGGGAAGTTGCCGGATTTTTGACCATCAGGCTAATATTACCTCCAGAGTTCTGTATTCCATATTTTAAGTTTAACTTTATTTATTAGGAACACAAGTAGACTTACATTAACAATGCAATGAAGTTACTATGAAAATCTTCTAGCCGCCACACTCTGGGTACAGGTACACTGAGGGAGAATTTAGCACGGCCAACGCACCTAACCGGCACATCTTTGGGAGGAAACTGGAGCACCCGGAGGAAACCCACGATGACACGGGGAGAACGTGCCCTCTGGCTCTAGTTTTTCCTACAGATGGGAACACCCACTCCATGTCCACTCTACCCAGGCCTCGCAGTATCCTGTAAGTTTCAATAAGATCCCCCCTCATCCTTCTAAACTCCAACGAGTACAGACCCAGAGTCCTCAACAGTTCCTCACATGTCAAGCCTGTCATTCCATGGATCATTCTTGTGAACATCCCCTGGTCCCTTTCCAGGGCCAGCACATCGTTCCTTAGATATGGGGCCCTAAACTGCTCACAATACTCCAGATGGGGTCTGACCAGAGCCTTATACAGCCTCAGAAGTACATTCCTGCTCTTGTATTCTAGCCCTCTCGGCATGAATGCTAACATTGCATTTGCCTTCCTAACTGCCGACTGAACCCGCACGTCAACCTTAAGAGAATCTTGAACACGCTCTCTCAAGTCCCTTTGTGTTTCTGATTTCCTGAGCATTTTCCCATTTAGAAAATAATCTTTGCCTCCATTCCTCCTTGCAAAGTGCATGACCTCACACTTTGTATGAGGTTATCCACTTTGACGTTCACCATCCCCAAAGTGCTCTTTGACCAGCACTGGCTCCCAGCTAAGCAACAATTTTTAAATTCTCAACCTGGTTTTCGAACTCCTCCAAGGCCGAGCCCCTCCCTATTTCTGTAATCTCCTCCAGCCCCACAAAGCTCTGACATACCCGCGCTCCTTCAACTCTGAACTCTGTGGGTGGCACGGCGGCACAGTGGTTAGTACTGCTGCCTCACAGTGCCAAGGACCTGGGTTTAATTCTGGCTTCGGGTCACTGCCTGTGTGGAGTTTGCACATTCTCCCTGGGTGTGGGTGGGTTTCCTCCAGGTGCTCCGGTTTCCTCCCGCAGTCCAAAGATGTGCTAGTTAAGTTGATTGGCCATGCTAAATTGTCCCTAGTGTCAGGGGGATTAGCAGGGTAAATATGTGGGGTTATGGAATAGGGCCTTGGTGGGATTGTGGTCGGTGCAGACTTGATGGGCCAAATGACCTCTGTCTGCACTGTAGAGATTCTATAATTCCCTTAATGCTCCTTGACTTTAATCACTCCATTAATGGTGGCCATGCCTTCAGCTGCCTGGCCCCTAAGTTTTGGAATTCCCTCTCTATACTTCTCACCTCTGTTTCTTCCTCCCTTTCTTCCTCTCAAACACTTTTTAAAACCTTTCTCTCTTTTGGTAATCTATCCCAATATCTTCCTCGGTGACAAAGACCAAAGAAAATTACAGCACAAGAACAGGCCCTTCAGCCCTCCAAGCCTTCACTGACCATGCTGTCCGACTGAACTAAAACTCCCTACCCTTCCAGGGACCATATCCCTCTATTCCCATCCTATTCATGTATTTGTCCAGCCGCCCCTTAAAACTCACTATCGTATCTGCTTCCACTACCTCCCCCAGTTGATTTTTTGATTTTGATTTATTATTGTCACATGTATTAACATACAGTGAAAAGTATTGTTTCTTGCGCGCTGTAAGGACAAAACGTATCGTTCATACCAGTAGCAAGTTCCAGGCACCCACTACCCTTTGTGTAAAAAGCTTGCCTCGTACATCTCCTTTAAACCTTGCTCCTCGCACCTTAAACCTATGCCCCCTAGTAATTGACTCTTCCACCTTTGTGCTGTATTTTGTTTTATAATGCCTCTGCAAAGCTGCTTGGAATGTTTTGTTAAGCTGAAGATGTTTTATAAAATGCAAGTTGATGTTGCAGTTGGGATGAAAGAATAGGTAATTGTGGATCCAAGTTTGCAGATAACACAATATTAGGAGGCACAGTAATTTTATACAGTGTGAGAACATTCAATGGGAGAAAGGGAAACCAGAATATTTTCTTGTTAGTGAGAGATAATGAGGAAAACAAGAATATGGGTGTCCACATGTACAGATCTCAAAAAGTTAGCGGCTCAAAGAAGGCTAATGTTGTTTTGGCCATTATTGCGACAGAGTTGGGATATAAAAGTGAGGAAATTATGCTTTTGTTGCACAAAACCTTGGCCTGATCCGATCTGATATACTGTGTTCAATTTTAGGCACTGGATCTCTGGAAGATGTATTGACCTGAAAAAAGTACAATGCGGATGCACCCAAGTGATGCAAGGGCTGAAAGGGTATGATGGCAGTTTACATTAGAAACGGCTTGTGTTCCCTTGAGTTCAGAAGATTGATGGATTATCTACCCAAAGTCTTTGACCCTCTGGTGGGCTAATCCAATCTTAAAATTGGAGCCAGAGCATTTTGGGGTGAAATCAGGAAACACTCTCTTTGCACAAAAGTTTTTTTTAACTTATTCATTCACGGGATGTTGGTGTCACTGGCTAGGTAGCATTTATTGTCCATCCCTAATTGCCCTTGTGAAGGTTGTGGTGAGCTGCCTTCTTGAACACTGTAGTCCATGTGGTTCAAGAAGGCAGTTCACCAACATCTACTCAAGGGCAATTAGGGATGGGCAATAAATGCTGGCTTAGCCAGTGATGCCCACATCCCGTGAACGAATAATTTTTTAAAAAACTCTACCATTTGGTTTACAGGCAAGAATAGTAGCACAAATTATGTGAAAATCAACGCTAAGCTATAATTATTTGGCCCAAAGAACTATGGTTATTTTCCTGATGGCTGAGAATGCTACAAAATTGGATTAATATTTTTTGTAAGTGTAGGTACAGATTATGTCCAGCAAGAGATCACCAAGTGAAATGCATTTATTTAATCCTTTTCAGAATCTCAGTTTGTTCCATGGTGCAATGAAATACCATGAAGTACAGCTGCTGTTGCAGGAAATGTGGCAGCCAATCTGCCTTGCCTTGTGTCAAAGAAAATCCAATTCTGACTGGTAACATTCACTGCATGGGTAATTTTTTATAATAAACATCAGAACAAGGTAACCTTCTCACGTGGTGCCCCGAATGGCTATTGGCTTCTTAATGTTTATTTTCTCAGAACGCCGAACGCTTCCTCATCCGGTGGGTGGTGTCTATGGTTTGGCCTCAGATGCTAATGTTTTGAGAGAATAAGCAGAACTGCCCTGTTCTTGTTCAAAATAAAGCTGTGGGCACTTTTATATTCACCTTAGGCAGGGCCTCAGTTTAATGTCTCACCTGAACGGCAGCATCTCCAGCAGTGCAGCACTGACACTTCAGGCGGGATTTTACGGCATAACTGGGGGGAGATCGTAAAATCCCACCCAAGGCCAATGGAGATTTCCGTTCTGGGAACCTCGCCCGCCCCAGAATCGGGGCGGACGAGTTGGTAGGTTTTCAACCTTCAGTGCTGCACTGAAGTGCCAGCTGAGATTTTGTGCTTAAGCCTCTGAAGTGGGACTTGAATTCACAACCTACTGCCTTTAGAGGAAGCAGCTGACAGCTTAAGTATCCTCATTATCATCTCTGTCTGTATAGCATGCAAGCAACAATACTTTTCACTCTATACTAATACATGTGACAATAATAAATCAAATCAAAAAAGTCTCCTTTTTGATCCCCTTACTTGAGGGGTAACGTGGTGGCACTGGAGGCAGTTCAGAGAAGGTTCACCAGATTGATTCCAGGGATGAAAGGGCTGTCGTATGAGGAGCGGTTGAACGGTTTGGCCTTGGAGTTCAGAAGAGTGAGTGGGGGATCTGATTGAGGTAAATAAAATGCTAAAAGGGATTGAGAAGGCGGAAGTTGAACAGATGTTCCCCCTTGTGGGACAGTCTAGGACAAGAGGTCATAGATATAGAGTGAGAGGAGTTAGGTTCAAAACTGAGATGAGGAGGAACTACTTGTCTCAGAGGGTTATGAATCTGTGGAACTCACTGCCCCAGTGTGCAGTGGGGGCAGAATCAATCAACAGATTCAAGAAAGAGATAGGTATGTTTCTGATGAAAAGCAGAATAAAGGGCTATGGGAGCAGGCAGGAAAATGGAGTTGAGACCAGGATAAGATCAGCCATGAACATGTAAAATGGCAGAACAGGCTCGAAGGACTGAATTGCTTCCTCCTGCTCCTAAGTCCTATGTTCCTATGTTCCTATCCCATTACCACGGCCGTAATACACATTACGCAGAAAGAACGGTTAGCATCTATATGGCACATTTCAGGGCCTCAAGACACCCCAAACTGCTTTACAGCCAACAAGGTGCTTTTGACGTATAGTCAACTGTAATGTTGGAAATGTGGCAGTCAACGTGTCACAAATAGCAATGTGATAATCTGTTTTGTATAAAATCCCAGTAATGTAACATAAAGACTGCAAGAAAAATCATCTTGAATTCTCTTTGAACAAAAACGTTAAGCTCGGAGGAAGTTAACATAGGTCTAATTAACCCAGTTGATAAGAGTGACCATATCCATCATATGTCAGAAGCAATCTCAGGAATAAGTGGAAATAATAATGCAATTTAGCTACAACAAAAACTTCTGAAAAGATAAATTATTCCTCTGCAATCTCATAAACAAGTAGCATCTCCTTAGACTGTGGTTGTGAACAATGCTAATTGCTGAATAAGGTTTGCTACAATCAATAATGAGTGTTGCTTAGAAGCTGACAGACTGAGAACAGATATTCCTCCGTCGGGGTCAGAGAAGAATACTTAAAATACATTGCCCACTGTGGCAAATCAATTTAAACATGCAGCACAACGCTGAAACTTTATACGATAATAAAGAGTATTCAAATCTATATCTCTTCAATCTCCATTCTCATTCTAAATAACTTCATGCAAACATGCAGACATAACTTGAATTAAATCAACTATCTTTTTTGAGTTAGGGCCATTAGTGTGTTAAATGGCAGAATTACGCATTAGATCAAGTCAGCTCCAGCTCATCAACAATGCGGACGGAGTTCTTTATAAAATTTCACTTGTGACTAAGTCTGAACCATCGTCTCTGAATAACATTCCCTCTGTTGTAACATCAGTGAACTGGACTGAAACTGTAAGAAGCTGGTTTTCTTGTAACTGTGAACAATTGTCAGTGAGCGTTGAGGGAATATTTTTATTGTATTGGATCTAAGTTTACACAAATATTTGAATGCATGCTATCTGCACTGCTTATGATTTTTAAAATTTTAAATTCCACCGAATGTATTCATTGCCAAGAATTGAGCTCCATAATTTATCTTGAGCACCGTTGGATATTTGCATGAGGGTCCTGCAGATTAAAACAAAATTAAAATGAAACAAGTCACATCTCAGGACACAATGTTCTTTGCAGCTAGTGTGAGTGTGCAATGTCAGAGAGCTCAATGTTCTTTGTCAGATGTATGTATTTGCAGAAATATATTTGACGGAGATTTTTCTGGTCAGAAACATGGTTAATGAAACAGTACTTTTTTAAAAAATAATGTAAATGGTCAAAATCTGAACTGATGACAGCCTCTACTGGAAATACACCGAAGATTTTATAGGCAACACGTGTAAAGAGAAAAGAAAAAACAGGTCATTTTCCTTTCAGCCTGCCTTATTCATCGGATCTTTATTCTGATGAAAGGTTACACACACTAAAAGTGGGTCTTTTCTCTGTGCTTATGCTGACTGCATCGCAGTACACTTCCAGCATTTTCTGCTTTTGTTAAAGAACTGATTACCACCTAGATTTCCATATACACAACTTAAAGTGCAGCAGTAATAGACTCTGCATCTCACACATACTCAGTGCAACAGCAATTTACAACATTTCGGCAAAGCACACAGAAGTATGCCAAGGGAAGATTCAATGATGATTATTTTGCTTTCAATTATCAGAAATCATGCAGCTGTATCCCTGTCTTTCTGATAAAGTGGGGACCAACACAAAGAAAAACGGAAGGCCTATTCTCTTTGCAAGTTCTCTGTCCAAGTGACACCATTTTAATTGTTCCTTGAAATGTACTGCTAAGCAGAGGCACCTTCAATCCAAGAGAACATGTCCTGGATACTGCTTTAAGCATTGAGAAAGGTGTCAGTGAGGACTGGAAAAAAAATTTTATGGACAGCAATCTTTTACTCAAATATGTAATAAGTTCTGGAATTCCCTCTCTAAAGGGATGTTTTGCCGTAATTGTGTAGGGTGTTGGTGAGTATTGTGTGCATTTTTGCTGTCCTTATCTGAGGAAAGATGTCCTTGCTATAGCGGGAGTACAGTGAAGGTTTACCAGGCTGATTCCTGGGATGGCATGTCTGTCATATGAGGAGAGACAAAGTTGATTAGGATTATGTTCAGAAGAGTGAAAGGAGATTTCATAGAAACTTATAAAATTCTAACAGGATTAGATAGAGTAGATTTAGAAAGAATGCTCCCAATGGTGGGGGAGTCCAGAACTAGGGGTCATAGTTTGAGGATAAGGGGTAAATCTTATAGAACTGAGGTGAGGAGAAATTTCTTCACCCAGAGAATGGTGAATGTGTGGAATTCACTACCACAGGATGTAGTTGAGGTCAAAAATGTTGTCTGATTTCAAGAAGAAATTAGATATAGCTCTTGGAGCTAAAGGGATCAATGGGTATGAGGGGGAGGGATAATTGAATTTGATGATCAGCCATGATCAAAATGAATGGCGGAGCAGGCTTGAAGGGCCGAATGGCCTACTCCTGCTTCTAGATTCTATATTTCTAAACCTTTTCACTGTTAAGTGTATTATTCAGCTTAAGGAAATGCTGGTGGAGAACATTGATTGATTAAGCATCTTGATTAAGTACATATGAAGAGAGAGTTCCTTCTGTGACCAGTGGGCGTTACGGGGGCTGTGGTGCATCATCATCCCCAGTAATGATATTTTGGTTTAGTTAGTTAAGTTTCCTTTCGCAGTATTGTTTTAGTTACATTGTTGCATCTCATTGTTGCTTAATTTACTGGTTTTGTTTTATATTAAAAAAGAGTTCCTTCCGTGACCAATGGGCGTTGCAGGGGCTGGGCTCCATTATCACTCCAAGTAATGATATCTTGGTTCAGTTAATTAAATTTATTTTTGACATTTTGTTTTAGTTACAGTGCCCCCTCTCATTTTTATTCAATTTATTGATATTTTTGTTGTATTCAAAAGAGTATCTGTAAAAGGGTAATGAGAGTTGATGCACAGGGTTAGCAGTCGAAGGGTGAGTTGACATGACTAGCTCTCAGCGAGCGCAGGATGAGAAGGTAGCTGAGAGAGTAGGATGAGGCAACTGAGGTTGCTGCCTCAGAATGAACCAGCATTGAATACTTCAGTGAGAATTTGGAGAACGCTGAGATGCGCAAAGGGAAACTGTGGCTTCTCTAAAAGGGAGAGAGGCCCAGGAGGGCGGCAGCTTCCTGGGATTCCCTCCCTAACAACACCAAGGTAGTCAGTCTCCTTCACCACATGGACTGCAGTGATTCAGGAAAGTGGCTCACCATGATCTTCTCAAGTGCAGCAAAGGATGGATAATAAGTGCTGGCCTTGCCAGCGTGGTCCACATTCTCAGGCTGAGGTAGTATAGAGAAATAGTGGGAAACCAGGGATGGTAACAGTGCACTGAAACGCATCATAATATGATTAAGCAGAGTGAGCATTCATTTATGAAATTGGAATGGTTTTTGGAAGAGAGTATTTTCAGGATGCACCTACTAGGAGAGGTAAGAGTAAAGCAATGGTTGTAGCGCAATTTGATTTTCAAAATGCATTCGATAAGATGCCACACGAAAGGCCAGTGCACAAAATTAGAACTCATGGGATGGTGAGTAATATATTAGAATGGATTAGTTAATATACAGAAAACAGAAAGTGGAATAAATGGGATTTATGTTTGGCAGGTTATAACTCATGAGATATTGCAAATATCAGTACTTGAGCCTCAGCTCTTTACAACTTATATTAATTACTAAGATGAGGGGACTGAGTGGAGTGTATCCAAGTTTGCTGATGACATAAAATTAGATGGGAAGGTAAACATTGAGGACACAAAGTGACCACAAAGGTGAGTGAGCGAGAATATGGCAAGAACATGATTTTCCTTTACGTTTGGGGCGGCTTGGTGGCACAATGGTTAGCACTGCTGTCACAGCGCCAGAGACCCAGGTTCAATTCCAGCCTCAGGTGACTGTCAGTGTGAAGTTTGCACATTCTCCCCATGTCTGCATGTGTTTCCCCCGGGTTCTCCGGTTTCCTCCCTCAGTCCAAAGATGTGCGGGTTAGGTAGATTGGCCATGCTAAATTGCCCCTTAGTGTCAGCGGAACTAACTAGGGTAAATACATTGGGTTATGGATACAGGGCCCGGGTGGGTTTGTGGTTGGTGCAGACCCGACGGGCCGAATGGCCTCTTTCTGCACTGTAGGATTCTATGGCAGATGGAATGCAGCAATGTATGAAGCTATCCCTTTAGTTTGGAAAAATTCAAATCGGAACATTTTTTCAGTTAGTGGGAGACTTAGAAATGTTTGCATTCAGAGGGGCCTTGGTCTCCTTGTGTGTAAATTGCAGGAAGTTAAATACCCAGGTACAGCAATTAGGAAAGCAAATGGCATGGTAGCTTTTTCCACAAAGCGATTAGAGTATAAGAGTATAGGACTCTTGTGAAAATTAAGTATTGGTGAGGCCACACATGGAATATTGTGTGCTCCCAGAAGGAGTTGACAAATGTTCACTGGACTGATTCCTGGGATGAAGGGGAGCTGGGGAGAGATTGGGTAGACTGGGTCCATTTTCCCTGGAATTTAGGAGAATGAGAGATGACCTGATTGAAACATATAAAATTCTACAGAGGCTTGATAGGGTAGATATTGGGAAAATGTTTGCCATGGCTGGGGAAAAGTGAACATGAGGTCACAGATTCAGAATGAGAGGCAAAAACAGAAAATGCTGGAAAATCTCAGCAGGTCTGACAGCTTCTGTGGAGAGAGAACTGAGCCAATGCTTTGAATCTCGATGACCCTTCATCAGAGCTCTGACAAAGGGTCATCCAGACTCGAAGCATTGGCTCAATTCTCTCTCCACTGATGCTGTCAGACCTGCTGAGATTTTCCAGCATTTTCTGTTTTTGTTTCCGATTCCAGCATCCACAGTATTTCGCCTTTATTTCAGAATGAGAGGGTTGATCATTTGAGAAATTTATTTACTCAGAGGGTTGTGAATCTTCGGAATTCTCTGCATCGGAAGGATGTGTGGCTCAATTGTTATGAATATTTAAGATAAAAATTGATAGATTATTGGGAACTAAGGAATATGGAGAGTGCAGGAAGGTGGAGTTAAGGTAGATGGGCCATGATGTTACTGACTGGCAGAGCAGGTTCAAAGGCACCTTTTCCTCATCTTCTGTTTATACATGCCCCCTATTTCAAAGTCTCTTTCAAATCTTTAAACACAAAGTCCAGAAATGATTTATTTTTATATTTTGTTCCAAACCCTTAACATCTTTACTCAACCATCTTCGCTCCAATATTTATTCTAATTTTCATTTTTAGATCCATTTACATAACACAGGAATATCAGAGTAGTTTAACATAAATATTGCAAAGTATTATTTCTCTATCAAAAGCATTTCTGATGTTGGACTAGCACTGAATGATCCACAACTTATTTTTTTTAAATGCAAGTAAGGTTGTACTGACAGTATTAGAGTCATGATGCTAAAGTGCCGGTACAATTTATATTAAATCAGTAATCTTGTTGCAGCAATATGCCATTGTGGCATCGGATGTGAATTAATTTTGGAACTAAAAATATTGCAGAAACTCTGAAAATGTCATTAACAATGTAAGCTCGAGAGGAAATTGCTCTCTCCTCCTTTCTGTGTAACCGCATCCTATGAGGTAAATTAAAATACACGTAGAATATTTTATTTAATTTTTTGTTTTAAAAATGTTCTTCATGAATGAAAACATATTTGTTCAGATTTAATTTCATCCATATCATCCAGGGTGCTAAAAGCTTCATTTTCTTTCCGCATCATTACTGCAAGCAATAAAAAAGCTTATTGACATACGGGCAAAAGTTAAACATGCATCATATATCATTGTAGGGCTTCAGATGGAAGAGAACCCTTTTGGAAGAATTAGAGATGACAATATTGAAAATAGCAACATTCTGACCATATGATGTGTGTTTATTTAACACTAGGGCTAATTGACCTTCAAGTAATCATTGAACCTGTTCTGTCATCTATCATCAACAATTTTGCAGGCACTCATAAATCATTCTTATGGAATATTATTAAATCAGGCGTGTTCCTGGAATCCAAAGCAATTATAATCCTGGTATCATCAAGCTTGGACTGAAAACCCTTAACATGATGCGAAGCCAGAGGCTAAAGTTACACGCTGTCCACGCAAGGATTTTTTTCTAGTATAGTCTGTGATGCAAATTAATGGGTGGGATTTTACGGCCTCGCTCGTCCTGAAATCATAAAATCCCGCCTGAGGTCAACGCACCTTCCCATTGTCCGCCCCTCACCTCCTCCTATTCCCGTGGCGGGCGGGGTAAAATTCCCCGGTGGTAAAATGGCGTGCGGTTACCACCGGTTTACCACTGTGGTGGTGGTAAAATTCCAGCGTGCGGATTTTAAAATGTAATCGCGTCTCATGCTGCAATCTGATCCCAATTTATGAGGAGAACTTCAATTGAACAAAGGTTGAACGCTTCAGACCTCGTCTTCTTTCATTTCTTGAGGACAAAAGCAGGGATCAAGCTCTTTGAAAGAAAGATTTTTCTTCACAATCAAATGGGAATGGAAAGGTTGAAATAAAATGTACATCATGTCCTTTACCCTGCACTATAGCAGTTTTAGAGTTGGAACCAAGTAACTTTGTTGGCTGAAAATCACTTTTTTTCTGTAACTTGTTGATGCCATCACCATTTTAATTTTAGCAATTGAATAAAGCAAATGGAGGAGTGGGGGGTGGGTGGGAAAACTATGCTGGCAAGGACAGGCCAACCAACAGTTGTTGGTTTCATGGTGTCAAGGAAACTTAGACAGCTGATACAGCACAGCCATCTACAAGATCAATAACTGGCAACTGGTTTCCATGTCAGGCCCAGTACTTAGCTAGGCTGCTAGCCAAGTTATAAAGATGTAACAGGGAAAATAAATCAAGCTGCAGATTTTGCCAAGAGTGTTCTGTACAATAAAAAAAATCAAACATTCTTACAAAGTTAATTTCCTTCGAGAACTAATAATTTAATTGCTACAGACTGATTTTGACGATAAAGTTAACTGTTTACTCTAAACAAGGTGAGGCATTTTAAATGATTTACTTTTTTTGAGTGCAAACAACGACTGGCTTTCTAAGGATGTTAACCTTGATGAAGTTTATACTGTTGCTAATGTCAGTGCATGGACCCCAGTGAATTTGTATTATGTTGTTTTAACAGAGCCTTAAACATAAAAGTTCATCAACTGGGTTAATGCCTCCATTCCAATGGAATTTGATACAGGTACCAGTATGTGTTCATGCACTAACATAGCACAGCAGAAACTCCAGGTTACTGTATCTTAATTCCAGATAAATGAGTTAATACGAATCATAACACTTTTCGAAAGCGTGCATTCATGCTCTGATGCATTAGCACTAGAAGAGTTTATGAAAACAAACTGATGGAGAACTCCAAACATCAGATAAGAGGCATGAGAAATGTTACTGCATGCCTTCCATGCTGGCTTTAGGCAATCAACCATGTAAAGCTTTATGTAATACTGCAACTGCAACTTCTGGCTAAGGAGCTCTCTCTTAGTCATTGTTTGTTTTGACTTTTGGTCTCTTCTATTCAGCTGTTCAAATGCAGAGTGAACCGTCACCTGAACACAAAGTTGTGCGAGGAGGCATTTGGAAAGATTTGGGCTTGCATTTTCCAAATCCCTTTGCCCTCAGCATAAATATTAAGAGATATTTCTTTATCTTTAGTATGATTGCTGCTTGTCGGATCATTACATCACACCACACGGTAGACAACAAGCTTTTTTTTAAAATTACCCAATATATTATTGTGACATTTTATTCAGAAAAAGGCATCAGGGTCCCTCATAGCAACTGTCTGGCCCTCATGAATAGGAAAATGCTCGTCCACTATTAATATCAGTGTGGACCACGAAAACATTAAAAAAATATTTTTATCATAGAAGAATCATAGAATCCGTGCAGTGCAGAAAGAGGCCATTTGGCCCATCAAGCTCACACTGGCAACAATCCCATTCAGACTCTATCCCTGTAAACCCATGTATTTACCCTGCTAATCTCTCTGACACTAAGGAACAATTGAGCGTGGCCAGTCAACCTAACCCGCACATCTTTGGACTGTGGGAGGAAACCGGTGCACCCGGAGGAAACTCATGCAGACACGGGGAGAATGTACAAATTCCACACAGACAGTGACCTGAGGCCAGAATTGAACCCGTGATCCTTGGCGCTGTGAGGCAGCAGTGCTATCCACTGTGCCGCCCCATATAAAGATAATCAGAGGCAAATAGAATAGAAGTGTGGGATGTGGACATCACTTATGGGATGTGGACATCACTCCCAAGGCCAGCATTTGTTGCCTATCCCTAATTGCTCTTGAGAAGGTGGTGATGTGCTGTCTTCTTGAACTGCTGCAGTCCACGTAGTTCAGGCACATCCACATTGCCTCTGGGAGGTGAGTTCCATGAGTTTGGTCCTGGATTTTGCACCATGCACAGCCGATATTTGACACATAGACTCATAGAATCCCTACAGTGCAGAAGGAGGCCATTCGGCCCATCGGGTCTGCACCAAACACAATCCCACCCAGGCGCTATTCCCGTAACCCCGCATATTTACCCCTGCTAATCCCCTGACACTGCGGTCAATTTAGCATGACCAACCCACCTAAACTGCACAACCCACCTGTTGCTGAGCAGATGGACAGATAGTATTGAGGAAGCAGGGGGTTTGAAGAAGGACCTGGACAGATTAGGAGAGTGGGTAAAGAAGTAGCAGATGCAATACAATGTGGAAAAGTGTGCGGTTATGCACTTTGGAAGGAGGAATGGAGGCATAGACTACTTTCTAAATGGGGAAATGCTTAGGAAATCAGAGTCCTTGTTCAAGATCCTCTTAAGGTTAACGTGCAGGTTCAGTCGGCAGTTAGGAAGGCAAATGCAATGTTAGCATTCATGTCAAGAGGGCTAGAATACAAGAGCTGGGATGTACTTCTGAGGCTGTATAACGCTCTGGTCAGACCCCATTTGGAGTACTGTGCGTGGTTTTGGGCCCCATATCTAAGGAAAGATGTGCTGGCCCTGGAAAGAGTCCAAAGGAGGTTCACAAGAATGATCCCTGGAATGAAGAGCTTGTCGTATAAGGAACGGTTAAGGACTCTGGGACTGTACTCGTTGGAGTTTAGAAGGATGAGGGGGGATCTTATTGAAACTTACAGGATACTGCGAGGCCTGGATAGAGTGGACGTGGAAAGGATGTTTCCACTAGTAGGAAAAACTAGAACCAGAGGCCACAACCTCAGGCTAAAGGAACAATCCTTTAAAATAGAGATGAGGAGGAATTTCTTCAGCCAGAGAGTGGTGAATCTGTGGAATTCTTTGCCGCAGAAGGCTGTGGAGGCCAGGTCATTGAGTGTCTTTGAGACAGAGATAGATAGCTTCTTGATTAATAAGGGGATCAGGGGTTATGGGGAAAAGGCAGGAGAATGGGGATGAAAAAAATATCAGCCATGATTGAATGGCGGAGCAGACTCAATGGGCCGAGTGACCTAATTCTGCTCCTATGCCTTATGGTTTTATGTTTGCTGAACCATCTGAAGCACATCTTTGCCATCTTCAGAAAACCTAGGCTTTGACGACAAGCAACGCTTTAGCTTAACAGCGTGCTTCTGGCAACGCTCTTTAGAAATGGAATTAAAATGCAAGTCTTTTATCAATGACATTATTAGAACAGAGAGTTGCACCACTGACTTTATTTTCCTATGTGTTGTTGTGGCAGTTTTATTCATAAAAGATCAAATGCTTGTAAAGTGGATAACCATGTGATCTGCAAGCTGTCAGTTTGCAATGTAAATGATTTCTTACCAAAGTTTTGAGATCTCAATCATTAACAAAATTGAGCACTAAAATAAGCAAAGAATTTGATAAAGTATTTTAATCCAATACTTTTACATATCCTTTCATGTACAATGACCAGAGGCAATAAAGTAAGCATTCAAGTATATGAAAATCTGTGGAGAAAGATGACAAAAGGCAGCGGTTATGAGTAAAATTATTGTAGTACATGTCAAAATGAAGTGAGAATCTATTGGAAAATATTGAAGTACCAATGAAAGGAAATAATAAAAGGATTGGCTCAATTGAAGTTTGTTTTATTCATCTGTGATTAGTTTTTTCTTTGTAACTCCCCTCTTCCAACAACCTATGACTATCCCTTCGTGGAAGGATATGTTATCCAAGGTCAATTCTATCAACAGCTCCCCGAAACCCAACTCTGATTTGTTTACCAATCTATCTTTGTAACTGGAGCTTTGCACTATTAAAGGTTAACAATGCTGCTCTTCATTTAGAACACTGAAAATGAAAAAGGAACACGATTTATCAGGTGACTCTCCCCCCACCCAAACATTGACGCGCCGAGGGATGACATAATGCATTTAAAATAGTAACTCGGCAAATTGCATTCCAGCGATGTGTGAGCAATAAGGGGCACGACATATGCAGAAGGTGGGAAAGTTGACAAGTGTGAATAGGGAGCGAGGATCAGACAAATAAAAGATTTAACTGAAAAACACTTGGCTGTGTTTACTTGTTTGTACGTACAGGTGTTGTCTTTGTACCATTGTATAGGTGTTGACCAATTACTCTTAAATTCAACATTTCTAAATGTTATCAGCAGTGGTTTGTGATGTTTTAAACTGATTCGATATCCAATGACAATCACTTCGCTTGCTATTGTGTGTCTCCACCCTTCAAACCTGCAATTGTAACAGCTGCTGAGTACTGTGCTCATAAAACCAGCCTCAGCAGGGGCAATGGCACTTAATGGTGTCTTCATAGTGAATAAGTTATCAAGTTTGATCCTATAAAGTGTTTACTGCAGTTTACAAACATGCTGTGAAAAATTGGCACAAACCTATTTTTGAAAACATTGCGAACCATATTTGACAAAAACACATTAATGTCCAAAGATCCGTGCCATCTTCACCAGAGATGAGTGCCCGGCGACTCAGATCAGCCCATGGTTCAGCGATGACTCCAGGCTGGCAGCAAAAGGCTGGAGATGCTCTTTCCTGAAGATGGCATCAGAAGGCCTTTACCCCAGATCCAAATAGCCTGGAGAGAGGTGGCAGGAGAGGTCAGCAACTGTGGGGTCATGAGCCGAACTTGGATGTGACATAGGAAGCAGGTCAACAACTTGCTCTGACCTGCCAGGGTCAGTTCCAGTGTCGCATCTGCAACAGGGGTTTTCTGGGAGGTCAGCAATAGTGTGTACGTGCAAATGGCAACTTTGCCAGAAGGATGAATGGGTGATCTGCCTTAGCGCCATATGGCAATTGAGGCCAATGTATGTGGAAGTTTGGCTTTTGTGTGCACTTGGATGCAATCACAGGCCCGCGTGTGTGATGGGGATGTATGCAGAGGAGAGAGTTAGACATTACTTGACATGTCACCAACTCTTCACTTTGTCATGCAGGATAACAAAGACATAATTGAATGCATTTAAGACAGAGATAGATAGGTTCTTGATTGGTAATGGATGAGAGTTGCAAATTTCTACCGTCCTTCGCATAAAGAAGTATTTGCTAATTTCACTCCTGAAAGGTCTGGCACTAATTTTGGACGAGATTCTCCAGCCCCCTCAGCCATGTGTTTCCCGCCGGCGGGAGGTGGTATGCTGTTTGCTAGCGGCGGGATCCTCTGGTCCTGCCACTTCCAATGGGAATTCCCATTAATGTCAACCCACGCCGGCGGTAAACCCACGGGCGGGGGTGCACTGCCAGCAGGACAGGGGAATCTCTCCGGCGTGAACGGCCGAAGAATTCCGGCCTTTGTGTCTATGCCCTCCTGGATCTAGACTTGCCCTACTAAAAGAAGTATCTTCTCTCAATCCATCCTATCCCTTAATGTTTTGAAATTCTTTGATTAAATCAACCCATAACTTCCCAAGAAATTATTGTTTTCTAGTTCATTCTTGGGCTGTGAGCATCACGGGCAAGGACTGCCTATTCCAAATTGTCTGTGAGGGGGTGGTGATGAGCCGCCTTCTTGAACCGTCTCAGTTCATGTAGTGTAGATAAGAACATAAGAACTAGGAGCAGGAGTAGGCCATCTGGCCCCTCGAGCCTGCTCCGCCATTCAATAAGATCCTGGCTGATCTTTTTGCGGACTCTAGTTTCACCTGCCAGTGGAAACAACTTCCCTGCTTCTATCTTATCTATTCCCTTCATAATCTTATATGTTTCTATAAGTTCTCCCCTCATTCTTCTGAATTCCAATGAGTATAGCCCCAGTCTACTCAGTCTCTCCTCATAAGCCAACCCTCTCAACTCTGGAATCAACCTAGTGAATCTCCTCTGCACCCCCTATAGTGTCAGTATATCCTTTCTCAAGGAGAGAGACCAAAACTGTACACAGTACTCCAGGTGTGGCCTCACCAGCACTTTATACAGTTGCAACATAACCTCGCTGTTTTTAAACTCCATCCCTCTAGCAATGAAGGACAAAATTCCATTTGCCTTCTTAATTACCTGCTGTACCTGCAAACCAACTCCCTATGATTCTTGCACAAGGACACCCTGGTCCCTCTGCACAGAAGCATGCTGCAATTTTTTACCATGTAAATAATAGTCCATTTTGCTGTTATTCCTACCAAAATGGATAACCTCACATTTACCAACATTGTACTCCATCTGCCAGACCCTCGCCCACTCACTTAGACTATCTATATCCCTTTGCAGACTTTCAGCACACTTTGCTCTGCCACTTGTCTTAGTGTCATCTGCGAATTTTGACACACTACACTCAGACTCCTCACTGCAGTGGAGGAGGAGGCGATGGAGATCACTGGAGAAGAGCGAATGTGATCAGTCACAGGCACATGGAGGAAGTGGCAACCATCCTGGTGCTGGCATCTGGGCACATGGGATGGATGTGATGAAATGTGCATTCAAACTGTGACCATTCTTAATGTGATTCTTTTTGTCCTCCCCTATAGGTCATCACAATCCAAGGACCAGGCTCTGGCCATAGGAGAGACTCCAACTCTGGGACTGGAGAAGCCAGTATCCCAGAAGATGCAGCACCATCTTTCTCATCATCCATCTCCACCACTGCAGTAACACCCACACGGTCCGTGAAGGGGATTCGGGAGCAAAGCCTGGTGAGCACAGCACAGATGTGGCCCAGGAGCTCAGGAAGGGTGTGGCAGCTGTGGCCCCAGATGATCAGAGAGGACTGCTGGGAATCAGTTTCCTGCTGAGCCCCACACTGACGATGGGCTTTGGATTGCACCCACAGGTTGCCTGCTGCACATGCAGCAGAGGCTATGGGAAAATACGCTGGAGGTACCAAGGATTATGCGCAGCTTTATGCGGAACATGGAGGAGTTCATGTATGCCATGAGCTCTGCCATGTCTTGGAAGAGGAGTTCTAAACTTCAGGCTCCTCACAGTGGTCAAGGAGGCACTGATAGAGATCACTGGAGCCTTTGTGCTGCATTTGAATGCATGCCTTCATATATGGACAGTCAAGTGGAGCATCCGACCCAAATGCTCTCTGACCTGAATGCCATCACTCTTGCCATGGGTTTAGTGCAGAGGTGGATAGGTGAAAGGGAGCGAGGCACCTGGAGGTCCCTCCAAAAACTCCCACCCAAACGGAGGAGCAGTTCATGCCAGCTGCCCTGAACCTTCCTCTCAGGGCGGCCACAGGGTTAGCAGTACCTCCTCATCAGAGCCTCTGGCTCTGATCTTCAGGTCGTCGTTGGCCTCTGGTATAGTACCAGAAGATTGGAGGTTAGCGAATGTTGTCCCATTGTTTAAGAAGGGGAACAGAGACTTCCCCGGGAATTATAGACCGGTGAGTCTCACTTCTGTTGTCGGCAAGATGTTGGAAAAAATTATAAGGGATAGGATTTATAGTTATTTGGAGAGTAATGAATTGATAGGTGATAGTCAGCATGGTTTTGTGGCAGGTAGGTCGTGCCTTACTAACCTTATTGAGTTTTTTGAGAAAGTGACCAAGGAGGTGGATGGGGGCAAGGCAGTGGACGTGGTATATATGGATTTTAGTAAGGCGTTTGATAAGGTTCACCATGGTAGGCTTCTGCAGAAAATGCAGATGTATGGGATTGGGGGTGATCTAGGAAATTGGATCAGGAATTGGCTAGCGGATAGGAAACAGAGGGTGGTGGTTGATAGTAAATATTCATCATGGAGTGCGGTTACAAGTGGTGTACCTCAGGGATCTGTTTTGGGGCCACTGCTGTTTGTAATATTTATTAATGATCTGGATGAGGGTATAGTTGGGTGGATTAGCAAATTTGCTGATGACACCAAAGTCGGTGGTGTGGTAGACAGTGAGGAAGGGTGTCGTAGTTTGCAGGAAGACTTAGACAGGTTGCAAAGTTGGGCCGAGAGGTGGCGGATGGAGTTTAATGCGGAGAAGTGTGAGGTAATTCACTTTGGTAGGAATAACAGATGTGTTGAGTATAGGGCTAACGGGAGGACTTTGAATAGTGTGGAGGAGCAGAGGGATCTAGGTGTATGTGTGCATAGATCCCTGAAAGTTGGGAATCAAGTAGATAAGGTTGTTAAGAAGGCATATGGTGTCTTGGCGTTTATTGGTAGGGGGATTGAATTTAGGAGTCGTAGCGTTATGTTGCAACTGTACACAACTCTGGTGCGGCCGCACTTGGAGTACTGTGTGCAGTTCTGGTCCCCACATTACAGGAAGGATGTGGAGGCTTTGGAGAGGGTGCAGAGGAGGTTTACCAGGATGTTGCCTGGTATGGAGGGGAGATCCTATGAGGAGAGGCTGAGGGATTTGGGATTGTTTTCGCTGGAAAGGCGGCGGCTAAGAGGGGATCTTATTGAAACATATAAGATGATTAGAGGTTTAGATAGGGTGGATAGTGATAGCCTTTTTCCTCTGATGGAGAAATCCAGCACGAGGGGGCATGGCTTTAAATTGAGGGGGGGTAGTTATAGAACCGATGTCAGGGGTAGGTTCTTTACCCAGAGGGTGGTGAGGGATTGGAATGCCCTGCCAGCATCAGTAGTAAATGCGCCTAGTTTGGGGGCGTTTAAGAGATCCGTAGATAGGTTCATGGACGAAAAGAAATTGGTTTAGGTTGGAGGGTCACAGTTTTTTTTTTTAACTGGTCGGTGCAACATCGTGGGCCGAAGGGCCTGTTCTGCGCTGTAATGTTCTATGTTCTATGTTCTATCCCTCCTCATTTGAAATAAAATGGATGAATTAGTTGCGCAGATAAATGTAAAGGGGTATGATATTGGGATTATGGAGACATGGCTCCAAAGTGACCAAGGATGGGAACTAAACATTGAGGGCTATTCAATGTTTAGGAAGGACAGACGGAAAGGAAAAGGTGGTGGTGTTGCATTATTGATTAAAGAAGATATTGATACGATATTGAGAAAGGTATTAGCACAGATAATGTGGAATCTGTTTGGGTCAAATTAAGAAACACCAAGGGGCAAAAAACATTTGTGGGAGTTCTATATAGACGACCACCTGTAGTGGTAATGTTGAAAATAGCATTAGACAAGAAATCAGAGATGCATGTGATAAAGGATGACTTAAAATCTGCATATAGATTGGGCAAGTCAAATTAGTCACAGTATAATAGAGGAGGAATTTCTGGAGTGTATACGGGATAGTTTTCTGGTCCAATACATCGTTGGGGAACCAACAAGGGAACAGGCCATCTTGGACTGGGAATTGTGCAATGAGAAAGGATTAGTTGACAATCCAGTTGTATGAGAACCCTTGAGGATGAATGACCATAATATGATAGAACCCTTCATGAAGGTGGATAGTGAGATAGTTGATTCTGAGACTGGGGTCCTGAATCTCAATAAAGGTAACTATAATGGTATGAGACATGAGTTAGCTATGATGGACTGGGAAACATTACTGAAAGAAAGGATAGTAGACAGGCAATGGCAGGCATTCAAGGAATGAATAGGTGAACTCCAAAAGTTGTTTGTTCCTATTTGGCACAAGAGTGGAAAGGGAACTGTAGGCCAAACCATGATGGTATTAAATTCAAAGAAGAAGCATGCAAATTGGCAAGAAAAAGCGGTAGAGCTGAGGATTGGGAACAGTTTAAAGATGGATCAAGGGATTGATTAAGAAGGGGAAAATAGATTATGCAAGGAAGCTGGCAGGGAACATAAAAACTGACTGTAGAAATTTCTATAGGTATGTAAAGAGAAAAAGATTGACAAAAACGAATACAGGTCCCTTACAGTCAGAAATGGGAGAATCCATAACAGGGAATAAAGAAATGGCTGAGGGATTAAATTCATACTTTGCTTTTATCTTCACAAAGGAAGGCGTGAGTTATGTATCAGAAGTTCTGAGAGAAACAAGTTTTGGTGAGGTGCTGAAGGAAATCAGCATTAATAGAGAAATGGTTTTGGGGGAATTAATGGGATTGAAGGCAGATAAATCACCAGGGCCTGATAATCTTCAACCCAGAATACTTAAAGAAATGGCCCTAGAAATAGTAGATCATTTTCCAAAATTCTTTGGACATTGGAATGTTTCCTACATATTGGAGGGTTGCTAATGTAAATCTGTTATTCAAAAAGGGAGGCAGAGAGAAAATAGCAAACTATAGACCAGTGAGCTTAATGCCGGTATTAAGGAAGTTGCCAGACTCCACTATCAAGGATTTCATAGCACAGCATTTGGAAAGCAATGGTATAATCAGACAGAGTCAGCATGGATTTACGGACAGGGAAATCATGCTGGACAAATCTACTGGAATTCTTTGAAGATGTAACTCGATTTTACCATCAACCGTTTTCAGGCGCGAAAACTTGATAAAGTCGGGCACGAGGCGAGTAACGCGATCCGCGCCCGCCTCGGTGCCCGTTTCCTCTTTACCAGTGGCCGAAAATGGCCGCCGCGGGACCACGCCTGAAACGGGTGCAATGTCAATTTAAATGCATTTGCATGCATTTAAATTGACTTAATGGGCTGCACGCCCAAGCTTACCGGCACTTCCCCCTTTACCACTGTGTTCGCCCGTCCAAATTCGGCATGAAACAGACATGGTCCGCAAAGGTCCGACTCAGGCACTCCAGCTTCTGAGGAGGTAAGCTCCGAACTTCCGGCGGCTCTCTGACTCAGATCGGTGGTGGGTGGGGGCAGGTAGGGAGGCGAGTCAGATGGCTCTCTGGTGGGGTGGAGAGGGAGGGAGGCGGGTCAGATGGCTCTTTGGTGAGGGGGGCAGGGGAGGTCCACTGTCACTCTGCGTGTGATCAGTGAGGGGATGGGGGTGTCCGCTGCCACTCTGTGTGTGATCAGTAGGGGGGAAGGGGGATCCGCTGCCACTCTGCATGTGGTCAGTGAGGGAGATGGGGGCTCCGCTGCCGCTCTGCGTGTGATCGGTGGGGGAGATGGGGGGAGTCCGCAGCCACTTTGCGTGTGATCGGTGGGGGAGATGGGGGGATCCACAGCCACTCTGCGTGTGATCAGTGGGGGGGATGGGGGGTTCTGCTGCCACTCTGCATGTGGTCAGTGGGGGGGGGGGGGGAAGGGGGACAGGGGGCCGCAATTGGTCTGGGTGGCGGGGAGAGGTGGGGGGATAAGGGGATCAGTAATGTTGTGGGGGTGGGGTAATGTCTGTGGGGCCCACGGGGGAGACATTATCCGGCCCGGGAGGGATGTGGCAGAGGGGCGTTTCTCTATTGTTTTGTGAACATGCGCAGTTGGAGGCGCCGATCGGAGTTGCTGATTTCAGGCATGTTAAGCCCCCCTCTCAGGCTTGTGCAGTGCGATTCAGAATCACTGCTATTTTCTCAGGTAGAGCGGTATGGGGGTGTCTGAGAACGGGTCTAAAAGTTGGATCTGAAACACTGTCAGTTTCAAGTCCACCCAGCACTTAGAATCAAAATGATAAAATAATGCCTGTAGAGATGACCAGGCAGAACCAGTGGAAGTAGTTTATTTAGACTTTCAGGAGGCTTTCGACAAGGTTTCACATCGCAGATTACTATATACAATTAAAGTGCATGAGATTGTGGGTAGTATCTTGAAATGCACAGAAAGCTGGTTAGCAGACGGGAAGCAAAGGGTTGGCACAAATGGGTCTTTTTCCTATTGGCAGGCAGTGACTAGTGAGGTACCACAGGGATCAGTGCTAGGGCCCCAACTGTTCACATTATATATTAACGATTTGGATGAGGGAACTGAAGGTATTATCCCCAAATTTGTAGATGATACAAAGTTGGGTGGGAGGGTGAGCTGTGAGGAGGATGCAGAGATGCTTCAGCGTTGATTTGGACAGGCTGAGTGAGTAGGCATATGCATGTCAGATGCAGTACAATATGCATAAATGTGAGGTTATCCACTTTGGTAGCAATAATAAGAAGACAGGTTATTATTTGAATGGGTGTAAATTGGGAGAGGTGGATACTCAGCGAGACCGTGGTGTTCTTGTGCATCAGTCGCTGAAAGTAAGCACGCAGATACAGCAGGCAGTAATGAAGGCAAATGGTAAGTTGACCTTCATAGCAAGAGGATTTGAGTATAGGGATAGGGATGTTTTGCTGCAATTGGATAAGGCATTGGTGAGACCATATCTGGAGTATTGTGTCCAGTTTTGGTGTCTAATCTGGGGAAGGATGTCCTTGCTACAGAGGGAGTGCAGCGAAGGCTTACCAGGCTGATTCCTGGGATGGTAGGTCTGTCATATGAGGAGAGAGTAAGTTGGTTAGAATTATATTCACTGGAGTTTAGAAAAGTGAGAGGGAATCTCATAGAAACTTATAAAATTCTAACAGGGTTAGACAGCGTAGATTCAGAAAGAATGTTCCTGATGGTGGGAGAGTCCAGAACTAGGGTTCATAGTTTGAGGATAAGGGATAAACCTTTTAGGACTGAGGTGAGGAAATATTTCTTCACCCAGATGGTGGTGAATCTGTGGAATTCATTAGAACAGACAGTAGTCGAGGCCAAAACGTTGTATGATTTCAGGAAGGAATTAGATATAGCTCTTGGGCTAAGGGATATGGGGAGGGAGGAGTGAGGTGGGATCGGGGCATTGAATTTGATGATTAGCCATGATCATAATGAATGGCAGAGCAAGCTCGAGGGGCAAATGACCTACTTCTGCTTCTATTTCCTATGTTTCTATCCTCTCCACCATTGATCCCAAGAACTCCTGCTAGTGAGTTCAAGGGGGACACGCTGCACCAGTGCAGGAGTCCGCCAGTCGGCCAAGGCCCTCAAGGCCCCATTGCTCCAGAAGACACCCACCATGGTCATCCAAGGCAATGGGGTACGACACTGAGCAGACTCCCTCCACCTCAGCTGCTTATGTCGGGGTTACCACTCGATGCAGTGGTAACAAAGGAAAATTGAGAAAAAGTATGAGCACAAAGTTGGCAAGAGTGATTTTCCATATCGGACTCACTTGTTAAAATCTGCACGATATAATTTGTTTTCTTTATTCATTTGCAATAATTGAGAATTATTGGTGCCTGTCGTAGTATCAGATGGAATGCTAATGGCTCACCCCATGTTTCTCACAATGTGACGAATAGAAAGGAGATAGGAGCACAAACAATGTGCTTTTGTGAATTCTTTATTGAATGTTCATGTTCTGTGATGATCATTCTGTGGAACATGTCTTTAAAGGCAGGCACAGGAGCCCCCCTAGCTTTGGAGTCAAAAGGGCCACTGTACAGTGAGACAGATACAGTTGCACTCAAAGCACTTGAACAATGGTGCTGAACAGAATATATGGACAAGACTGGCTGTTAAATGGATTAAACACAGTAAGAGTTTTAACAACACCAGGCTAAAGTTCCAACAGGTAACCTGTTGGACTTTAACCTGGTGTTGTTAAAACTCTTACTGTGTTTACCCCAGTCCAACGCCGGCATCTCCACATCATGTTAAATGGATGCCCATGTATCCTGAAGATATCCTTGGTACCAGAGTACCTTGGTTATCAGTAGCAAGTGTGGTGACAAAGCTCTGCTCCCCATTCTGGTCTAAGATGCAGGTTTAGAGTTAAATCGACAAGAGACGATGACAGGATTAGGTCTACACACCCTGGAAGGCAATGGAGGTCAGGCAGTAGAACAATAGTTATGCAAAAGTCTCATCCCACTGCTATCCATGACACCCTCTGGTGTGTGTATTGTAGAATGGTCAAGGCAGTGGAAGTGCATTTTAAGAAACCCAGTGGTGTGCTCAATGATGGTTCTAGTGTATCCTTGAGCTTGATTGTAGAGCTCCTCTACCTTGCTTGGGGGATGCCTCACTGGCATCATCAGCTATGTCCCCTGTCACTGAGGATCCATCAATCTGGGCTGGGGCTTCAGAAATCTCCGGGAGCTGTGAGTTGTGTAAGATATATGCACCATGACAGCTCCCTGGGAAACGAGCACAGAGCTACATTATTCTTCTCCTGAAGCCGCACACTGGTTGCACATTTATGGAGTGAAACCTTTTATCATTTACAAAGGCAGCTGGCATTAAAAGCTGTGAGCTTTTATGGTCACATGAGTGCAGTCAATGTCATCCTGCACTAAAGGAAACCCAGTGATAACGTCCTCCAAAGCCTCTCCGCTCTAATCCAGCCAGGTAGAACTGCTCTCACATTATTCCATTCTTATCAAATTGTAGCCAGAGAATCACTAGCAATGTCTTCTCTTCCTCTTCCCACACTATTACCTCTGGAGTCTCCCCGAGGATCACTCCTTGGCTTCCTCATTCCTTAATTACATGCTGCCCCTCTGTGGCATGCAAAGGACACCAAGCTCTACCTCACCACAGCCTTTCTCAACTCCTCTGTCGCTGAAGTGTCAGACTGCTTATCAGGCACCCACTACTGGATGAGCAGAAATTTCCTGCAATTAGTTATTGGGTTGACTTCAGCCATTGCTTTCAGCCCCGATTCCAAACTCCTATCTCTAGCTACCCATGCCTCTTCCAGGTGACAGTCCGGGATTAAGCCAGTAGGTTTGCAACATTGATATTACTTCATCCTGTGATGAGTTTACAACCTCACTCCTGCAATCGTTAAGACCACCGAGTTCCTTCTCTACAGCATCACTCAATTGCTGCTGAGACCCTCATTCATGCCTTCACTACCTTTAGACTTAACTGTTCAAAAACATTCCTGGCTGCCATCCTACTTGCTACACTATATAAATTCAAAGTTCAGATGCCTGTGTGTTTACTGGCAGCATTCTCTTATCACCCCTGTGCTCGCAGACTTACATTGACTCCCAGTCAAGCAATGTCTTGACTTTCAAATTTTCATTCTTTTTTAACAAATTCCTCCATAATTCTGCCCTCTCATTCTATATAACATCCTCTATCCCCACAACCTTATTAGATGGATGCGTGATTCTCTTATTCTGGCTCTAGTACATTCCCAATTGAATATGCTCCACAAAGGTGTTTTTTTTATTCATTGGTGGGACATGGGTGTCGCTGGCTGGCCAGTATTTATTGCCCATCTCCACATCAGTATTTATTGCCCATCCCAAGTTGCCCTTGTTCGGAGGGCAGTTAAGAGTTAACCACGTTGCTGTGGCTCTGGAGTCACATGTAGGCCAGACCCAGGTAAGGACGGCAGATTTCCTTCCCTAAAGGGCCAGATGGAATTTTTTTTTCCAACAATCGACAGTGGTTTCAAGGTCATCAGTAGATCCTTGATTCCAGATATTTTATGAATAATCCAGATCACAGATTCCACCATTTGCTGTGGTGGGATACAAACCCGGGTCCCCAGACATTTCTGGATTAATAATCTGGCAAAAATGCCACTAGGCCATCGCCTCTCCTTCAGTTTCCTCAACTCCCAGCTCCAATCTCTTCCCTAGACCTCCCCATTTCTCTACCTCACACTCCTCCTATAAGACACTCCTTAAAACCTACCTCTTTGACCAAGCTTTTGGTCACCTGACCTATTTGCACAGATTGGAGTGATACTTTGTTTTCTAACGCTCCTGTGAGGCACCTTAGGATGTTTTATTACATTAAAGACACTATGCAAATATAAGTCGTTGTTCAATGGAAGGTCACTGTGTTTGACAAATATGTCCTTATTTGTGCATTCCCGTTTGCCTCTACAAGTGCGTATCACTAAAATATTCTACCTCTTTCACCGTTAATTAGCAGACAGTGTTGACACGTTCAGTTTTATATATAGAGCGTTCGGTCCCTACACATCAATGGAACTCATGTCCTTGAAAACTATTAGCGACGATGGTTCTTGGCCTCAACACTGGTGATCTGCAGCATGAAGGAACTCAAAAGAAGAAGATGAAAATATATTAAAAACAAGGACTGCCAATGTTAATAAAGGGAAAATGCAACCCTTGCTTAATAAATGAACAGCAAGTTTTGTTAAGGTACAGGAAGATGGTAAACAAGCAGGCAGCATTAGAAAATGCAGTCAGCGGGGTGAGTGGGGGGCAGGGAGACACTTTGCACACCGTAAGATATGCCTCTCTTACTAATCTATCTTGAGCTAATCTTCACAGACTCCCCTGTGTCATATTACGGCTCTCCAACTTCCCATTATGCTCAAAAGCATTGATTTCTCGAATCGCTAGTTGTGCAACATAATTGCGGGTTGTGACTTCCAATGGAATAACAGATTTTAAACTCTTTATAAAACAAGGAAGTACAAACCCAATCTCGTGTAAAGGAACTTGATGAAAGAGAGCAGCCTCTTGCTACAGGCAGCACTGGGGAGAACTGAACGCAGCTCTCAAGTCTCCTTGTAAAAGAGCATATAAATTATTCATAAACCATTAATCATTGGACAGCCTCACATTAAATGCATAACAGAATTGTTTCTACTGCCACAGAATCATCAAGAGCAATCTAATTTAAAGTCAATTCGGTATACTGTACAAGAAGTCAAAGCAGATGGAGTAAGCACTTTTATCTTTTTTTATTCTGACCCTGGCTTTAGTCATACACAACCTTTGACTTTCAGAAAAGGACGATTTTAACCCTTCCCACCTTACAGGGAGCACAGTTGTCACTTTTCGCTCTGACAGGATGACTTTTGTAGTATAATCACTGCTACAGGGAATACAGCAGCCAATTTGTACAGAGCAAGATCCCACAAATAGCATTGTGACAAAGAGCAGATAATCTGATTGTCTGATATCAATTAAAGGATAAATATTGGCCAGCACACCGGTCAGAACTCCTTTACAATGGGCAGCACTGTGGCACAGTGGTTAGCACTGCTGCCTCACAGCGCCAGGGACCCGGGTTCAATTCCGATCTCGGATAACTGTCTGTGTGGAGTTTGCACATTCTTCTCACCTCTGTGAGGGTTTCCTCCAGGTGCTCCGGTTTCCTCCCACAGTTCAAAGATGTGCGGGTTAGGTTAATTGGTCATGTTAAATTGCCCCTTAATGTCAGGGAGATTAAATACGTGGGGTTACGGGGATAGGGCCCGAGTGGGATTGTTGTCAGTGCAGGCCTGATGGGCCAAATGGCCTCCTTCTGTACTGTAGGAATTCTATGATTCTGCCTCGCAAAAATGGAACCTTTCACATTCAGCAGACAAGGCCTTAGTTTAATGTCTCATCTAATAGATGGCATCTCCAACAGAGCTGAGCTCCTTCAATACTGCACTGGACTGTCAGCCTAGACTTTTGTGCTGAAGTCCCGGACTCCCTGCTCCTGCCTGTCGGACCCTCCCTTTAGCAAGTGGCCTCCAACCTCCTCAACTTCCACTCTCACCCACCAGGCAACTGACCAATGAAATACAGGTTACCCCTGGGAATTAAATTCACTTAGTCTCTTGCTGCCAAGATTTCATGTGTTTGTTTTTTGTTCTACTCTTCCAGCTGCCCAAAGCCTGCAGCCAGTTAAAATTGCTCTTGAAAACTATGATCACACATAAAAATGTGGTTGACAGGGTCCTCAACCACATCCAACCCATTTCCTGCAGTTCTGCCCTCACCCCTTTCCTCTCCCTCTTAGAACCACAATAAGGTTCACCTTGTCCTCACTTTCCACTCCACCAACCTTCATGTTCACTTGATCAGTCTCCGCCATCTCCACTACCTCTAGCATGAGGTTTGCACCAAACACAACTTCCCCATCCCTCACCTGTCACCATTCTGTAGGGACCGTTCCATCCGTGACACCCTGATCCACCCCTCAAATCACCCCCAACTCTTCATCCTCTTCCCACAGCACAGTGGCACAGTGATTAGCACTGCTGCCTCACAGCGCCAGGGTCCCAGGTTCAATTCTGGCCTCAGGTCACTGACTGTGTGGAGTTTGCACGTTCCCCCCGTGTCTGCGTGGGTTTCCGCCGGATGCTCTGGTTTGCTCCCATAGCCCAAAAATGTGCAGGGTTAGATTGATTGGCCATGCTAAATTGACCCTAGTATCAGGGGGATTAGCAAGGTAAATGCATGGGTTTGCGGGAATACTGCCTGGGTGGGATTGTGGTCGGTACAGACTTGATGAGCGGAATGGCCTCCTTCTGTACTGTACGAATTCTACCATTCCCAATAAGCACTTTACAGACTTCAGGACTCAAAATTTTTTTTGAGTCCTGAAATTGAGTTCAACAATTTCAAACCGTGAACTCTGTCTCACATTTTGATTGGCACATGGCAAGACAAAAGTTTGAATATTGTTTTTCACATTTTTGCTGGTAGACAGAGCTGTCCATTACTCTGCCATTCGCACTCATCCCAGACAGATGCTTTGGGTGGGATTCTCCCAGCCTGTCCACAGTGGGTTTGATAGCGGGCAAGCTCAGTGAATCTGGCGGGAATCAAAGAATTTAAAAGCCCTCAGTCTCAAATCACTTTGAAATTCTCTCAATGGTGGGTTGCTCTTCCCGCTGGCAGGTGGCGCAAATGCCAATTGCATTCATTTGCATCTCACGAAAGCTCATTAAGACAGCTGCCCGCTGGCATCTCATCAGGCCGTTCAGTCTTGCATCACACCAGGTGTCAAACCTGATTGCCAAAGAATGGCTTGCATAAGGCGGTCTTCAGTTTGCCAGAGGCTTCAAGTTGAGTGCAACTTCTTTCTGTCATGGTGCTGTGTTACTCCTGATTTGCTGTTCACCACAGGACAAACCTGCCTCCATCTCCATGCTGAACTGGCCTTCATGGATGGCTCCAAGCTATTGGACCCATGAATTCTCCTGTGTCACTGAGTTAGATCAGAACTGCGCCTGGGGTTGAGGAGTACAGAGGTCTCCTTGCCCCTGGTGCCACAAAGCAGTGTTTACCTGGACAGCCCGATGCTGCGGGATTCATCTTGCCACGGCAACAAAAATTCAAAGTTCATCCGGGGGTTAGAGGGTGTGGTCTGATGAAGACAAGGGGAGCAATGTGGAAGGAGGGCTTTGCAAGAGGGGAGGAGGTTAGGGTAAGGGCTCACAATGGCGGGCAGAGGGACAAGGAGATGGATGAAAAAGGTGAAAAATGGAAGGCAGAGGGGAAATCGAGGGGAGGGAAGCTGGACTCTGACAAGGCTGCATGGACAGCTCACAAACAAGGGAGTCAAAGGGATAGCACATCATTTACTGGAAGAGGGTGGATGAAGACTCCAGATGCAGTTGGGTAGAGATTCAAGTGGGGCATGGGAGCCTCACAACTGATGGGCTCGGGGTGGGGGAGGGTGGTTGAATTGAGGAACAGACTTTTAATTGAGAGTGCTAGCCTTTTCCCTCTGGGTTGCTAACATCCTGCATGGTCTGGTGAAGACAGGTGGGCTGGAGACAGAGAGTGTGTTGGATTGGTTTAAATATGGCGCTGGGATAATTCATACCCATCAGCTGATGATGCGCGCGGATGAATCAGTTGGCAACCCGCCAAGAGAATCGGAGGTAAACTCTCTTGAGCTTCCAAGTACAGAATCTGGCGCCAGATCCTGCTATTCTGGTCAGCGGGATAGATGCCCACTGCCACACTTAGGGCAGAATTTTATGAGAAAAATTCTAAGTGCCTTGTCGATCGACCGGCAGGACGAGCCGGTAAGATTGCAGCCTTTTGTCTTAAAATGGGAGAACTCTGTCCTTTGTTTCTTTACTACAAACATTACCACTTCCTTTTTTTCCATAACACCAGTTATTCAATCTCTCCCGCCCTTTACCCTATCCCAGACTTTCCCTTTTATACAACCCTCCCCCCTTAATTGGCATAAAACTCATCACGTTGCTACCTTTCGATTTGATTTGATTTATTATTGTCACATGCATACAGTGAAAAGTATTGTTTCTTGCACGCTATACAGACAAAACATACCGTTCATAGAGAAGGAAAGAGAGAGTGCAGAATGTAGTGCTACAGTCATAGTTAGGATGTAGAGAAAGATCAACTTAGTGCAAGGTAGGTCCATTCAAAAGTCTGATGGCAGCAGGGAAGAAGCTGTTCTTGAGTCGGTTGGTACGGGACCTTAGACGAAAGGTGGAAGAAGGTGGAAGAGAGAATGTCCGGTAAAGAATCATATTCAATTCGAAACGTTAACTCTGTTTCACTCTCCACAGATGCTGCCATAACTACTGAGCATTTTCTATATTTTCTATTTTCATTCAGACCATCATGCCTGTGTGTCGCTACATTAAGTCAATCCAGAATTATCCTACCGACATGTTTACTCCCTATAACTCTGCAGCTTCTGTTGCTTCAAATGTTTATCTATTTCTTTAAAATATAGTATGGTCTCTGCCTCAGCCATTCCCTACAGATGGTGGTGTAGTGGTATTGTCACTGGAATAGTAATCCAGAGACCCAGGGCAAGATCGGGGGACTCATGTTCAAACCCCACCATGACAGATGGCAAAATTTGAATTCAGTAAAAATCTGGAATTTAAAAAAAGTCTAATGATGTCGATTGTTGTAAAAACCCGTCTGGTTCACTAATGTCCTTTAGGGAAGGAAATCTGCTGTTCTCACCTGGTCTGGTCTACATGTGACTTCAGATCCACAATAATGTTGTTGACTCTCAAATGCCCCCTGAAATGGCCACACTCCCAGAAGGACGTAGAGGCTTTGGAGGGAGTACAGAAAAGGTTTACCAGGATGCTGACTGGTATGCAGGGTATTAGCTATGTGGAGAGATTGAATAAACTGGGATTGTTCTCCTTGGAAAGATGAAGGCTGAAGGGCGACCTAGCAGAAGTTTATAAAATTATGAGGGACGTAGGTAAGGTGAACAGTTGGAAGATTTTTCCCAGGGCAGGAATGACAATTACAAGGGGGCACAAGTTCAAGGTAAGGGGGGAAAAGTTCGGTGGAGATGTGTGGGGAAGTTTTTTACACAGAGGATGGTGGGGGTCTGGAATGCAGTGCCAGGTGAGGTAGTTAAGGCAGACACGTTAGTGACATTTATAGAGAATAGAGGGATACAAGCAGTTGGTTTAAATAGGACAAAGCGAGCCGTGCAGGCTTGGTAGGCCAAAGGGCCTGTTCCTGTGCTGTACAGTTCTTTGTTCTTTGTTCAGTTAGGGATGGGCAATAAATGCTGGTCCAGCCAGTGATGCCCACATCCCATAAATGAATTTTTAAAAATCCATGCTCTGACAGCATTCTGCCTAAAGAAATTTCTCTTAATCTCTTGCCTCACTCCCTTCAGAGCAATTTGAAATTGATGTCCCCGTGACACTGACATTGTTAGTTACCCAATGACTATGGTGGGGGGGGAAAGTAACAAAGATCTCCCTAGAGTAGAAATACATTCAGCAATGACAGATTAGAAATAGGTGCACCCTTTGTAATGGAGTCAGTAACCCAACAGCCAAGCCACGTTAGTCACGTGTCACTCCATGACACTGCTGGTCATTGATCAGCTGACTCAGTCATGGCACTTGGAAGGGTAATGTCAACACTCATGTCAGGGATTTCTTTCACGGCACTCCAGATTACCTTGAAAGCCAGTACCCTAATGAGTTGTGTTGTTGAATTGGGTAAGCAGCGGGAAGTGCATTTAGCTGGTCAAAACACCTTAGCATACTTTTGCTATCAGGAATCCACACTTCAGTTCTCTGAATTTAGCTAAGTCCATGTGCCCTAGAAGCAGAGAATCTACACTCCATATTGGGTAAGCATAAACAACCGCCAAGCCTTTCCGGCCCCTCTGTGTCAGGTTTTCCCGCGATGGATGCAGTGATGCATTTAAAGGCGGCACAGTTGCACAGTGGTTAGTACTGCTGCCTCACAGCGCCAGGGACCCGGGTACAATACCAGCCTTGAGTAACTGTGGAGTCTGCACATTCCTCCGGGTGCTCTGGTTTCCTCCAAAAGTCCGAAAGACGTGCTGGTTAGGTGCATTGACCCAAACATGCGCCGGACTGTGGTGACTAGGGGAATTTCACAGTAACTTCATTGCAGTGTTAATGTAAGCCTTACTTGTGACTAATAAATAAACTTTAAACTTTTTAAACTTTAAACATTAAGAACACCAACGTTATCCCTCTTTAGAAAACTATCTCTTCATAGATCATAGAATCTATCATAGAATCCCTACAGTCCAGAAGGAGGCCATTCAGCCCATTGGGCCTGAACCGATCAGAATCCCACCCTGGCCCTATTCCCATTACCCTCATTTACCCAGCTAATCCCCCTGACACTAGGGTCAATTTAGTTTGGCCAATTAAGCTAACCCGCACATCTTTTGACTGTGGAAGGAAACCGGAGCATCCGGAGGAAACCCACGCAGACACGGGGAGAATGTGCAAACTCCATACAGATAGTAACCCGAGGCTGGAATTGAACCCGGGTCCTTGGCGCTGTGAGGCAGCAGTGTTAACCACTGCACCACCGTGCCGCTCAAACTTTTCAAAAGCTATTGCCAATTAACGCTAAGTTGCAGGCAGTTGTTCTGCTCTGAATGCATGTCTCGTTAACAACTTGATTGGGCCTGAGGGTCTCCATTCCATGTAAAATTACTGGAGCCAGAACAAAGAGAATTTAGCCTCGGCTGCTTCCAATCTCAGATGCCAGACATGACTGAGGGGTGTTTAGATTCACAGCACATGCCCCTGTCCAAGTCTAATTGTGAGGATTTATGTATTCTTGAGTTTAGCAGCTATCGTACCAGAATAGCAACCTGGTGTCCTCAGCTCAAATTCCACTATGGCAAGTTATGACATTGAACTCAACAAAAATCTGCCTATTTCTGGACTGTCACCAAAACAAAAACAGGAAAGATGCCAGATTATTCTGACAACCCAATTGGTTACTGATGCCCATCAGGAACCTGCCAGCTCAAACTGGTCTGTCCTGCGTGCGATCCAAGTTGTACACTAATCAGTAATATCGTTTGAAGTAGTGTAGTCATCCATTCAGTTATTAAGACAACAAAAGATGGCCAATAAATGAGGGCTTGTTGCTCACAGCCCAAGGGGAAATCAAAGAAAAGGGAAGTTCCTGTTATTTGCTAGATGGATCAGTTAACTTTATCCTACCCAGGTAGCTGAGACAGTCCAATTCCTGTTATTTGCTGTAAATATCCTCCATACTTTATTGGCTATTGACTTGTAGGCTGCATAGTTTATTATGAACCACGATTAATTCATTTGAGCTTATAAAGAAGGTCTGTAGGAGTTAGCTACAGATAACTACAGATTCTGACTTAGCTACAGATAACTGCAAGTCAGTGACCCAATAGATGAGAGGTTCATTCCTCCATACTCATGTCTGTTGTCCCCCTCCACGCCCCCATTTTACCAATATTTTATTTTTCTCTCACACCCTAATCTCCCTATGGCAGCTTTTATGAATTAGGCATGGAATATATGAATGGCCAAGAGCAACTGCATAGCCTTCAGCACTAATGTTGATGAAAAAATTGAACATTTGCCCTGCGATGTACTTCATTGATTTAACTTTTATGTTTCTAGTATTTTGAGCTGATGCATGACATGCAGTTTTTTTAAAAAATCATGTGTTGTGCATATCCCCTTCCTAATTTACTTATTCTCTGATGACCATAATCCATTTTGAATTTTAATCTATTACGTTTCCATTTGAACACATTGGAAGACTCACCTGCAACCTACTTTCGTACATCCGTGTACTCCGGTTTCCTCCCACAATCTGAAAGATGTGCTGGTTAGGTGCATTGACTTTGGGGGAGAGTGCTCCAGATTTCCACTAATCTTTGTTTGAAGAAATTCATCCTGATTCATACTTAAATCCTCTTATAGAGTGACACGGTAACATAGTGGTAATGTTACTGGACTAGTACACCAAGAAGCATGGAGTAATGCATTGGAGACAGGAGTTCAAATCCCACCATGTGTCTGCTCCGCCATTCAGTGTGCTTCTGGATTTCCTCCTTCTTACTAGCTCCCAGGTTACCCTCTATTTCTGGCACGTGACTTATGTCCTCAACTGTGAAGACAGACACAAAATATTTGTTCAATGTCCCTGTTGCTGTGTATTGCACTGAGTAACACTGACACATGCTCAACCAGCGATCTGCCATTGTTGAAACTAACTTTACTTACACCTCCCCAACAGAGAGGGCAGCAGAGAGTGCAATATAACAACGTGCTCAGATCTTGTCAATATACTCCACCTGCCATTTCCTCATTCCCCATGATAATTTCTCCTGTCTCTGCCTCAAAGAGATGAACATTAACTTAGGTACTATCTTCCTTGTTATATGCTTGTAAAAACTCCAACAATCAGTTTTTATATTCCTAGATAATTCATGTTCATATTTTATATTTTCCCTTTTGAAGAACTTTTTGATGACGGGTTTCTGAAACACTCCCAATCCTCAGACTTGCTAATGTTCTTTACAACATTGTAAGCCCCTTCTTTTAGTCCTTAACTTCCTTAGTAATACATAGATATATCTTTCTCTGAGTTTTTGTTTCTCAATGTAATATACGTCTGTTCAACATTTTTAATTGTTTCTTTAAATGTTTCCCACTGTTGTAGGCTGCAAAGAGACATTGATAGGATGCAGAGCTGGGCTGAAAAATGGCAAATGGAGTTTAACCCTGACAAATGCGAGGTGATTCATTTTGGTAGGACAAATTTAAATGTGGATTACAGGGTCAAAGGTAGGGTTCTGAAGAATGTGGAGGAACAGAGAGATCTTGGGGTTCATATCCATAGATCTCTGAAGGTTGCCACTCAAGTGGGTAGAGCCGTGAAGAAGGCCTATAGTGTGTTGGCATTCATTAACAGGGGGTTGGAGTTTAAGAGCCGTGGGGTTATGCTGCAACTGTACAGGACCTTGGTGAGACCGCATTTGGAATATTGTGTGCAGTTCTGGTCACGTCACTACAAGAAGGATGTGGAGACACTGGAAAGAGTGCAAAGGAGATTTACCAGGATTCTGCCTGGTTTGGAGGGTAGGTCTTATGAGGAAAGGTTGAGGAAACTTGGGCTTTTCTCTTTGGAGCGGAGGAGGTTGAGAGGAGACTTGATAGAGGTTTATAAGATGATGAGGGGGATAGATAGAGTGAACGTTCAAAGACTATTTCCTCGGGTGAATGGAGCGGTAACTGGGGGGAATACCTATAGGGTTCATGGTGGGAGATATAGGAAGGATGTCCGAGGTAGGTTCTTTACTCAGAGAGTGGTTGGGGTGTGGAATGGACTGCCTGCAGGGATAGTGGAGTCAGAAACTTTAGGAACATTTAAGAAGCTATTGGATAGGCACATGGAGTACTTCGGGATGATAGGGAGGAAATAGCTTGATCTGGGTTTCAGACAAAGCTCGGCACAACATCGTGGGCCGAAGGGCCTGTTCTGTGCTGTACTGTTCTATGTTCTATGTTTATTTACACCATGCATTCTAGTCTATTTACCCAATCAACCTTAGCCAGCTCTCCCTTCATACATTGACTTTATTTCAGCTTAATATTCCCTTTTGTGATTGGATTAAAGTACAAAGACAGGTTGCATAAATTTGACTTGTTTCCCTGAATTTTAGAAAATGGAAAATCAATCTGTTCACTGTGTTTAAAATAATAAGATCCAATAAAGCAGATGGACATGGAGTCCAGAACAAAGGGGCATAAAGCTATGTTGCTTATTTGTTCTTGGAGCGTGAGTGTTGCTGGCAAGGGGATCATTTATTGCCCATCACCAATTAGAGTAGGTGTTGGTACACTGCCTACTTCTGAATGGCTTGCTTGGCTATTTCAGATTGCAGTTAACAGTCAGCCATGTTGGTGTGGGTCTGGAGTTACATGTAGTCCAGGCCAGGTGGGAACAGTAGATTATTTCCCTAAAGGGGCTGCATGAACAAAATGGATTTTTATGGCAATCCCGTGATTTCATAATCAAGTGAGACTAAAATTTTATTCTGGATTTATTAATTAAACTTAAATTCCTCCTGCTGCAATGGTGGGATTTGAACTCATGTCTCCAGTGCATTAATCCATGCTTCTTGGTGTACTAGTCCAGTAACATTACCACTATGTTACTGTGTCACTCTATAAGAGGATTTAAGTATGAATCAGGATGAATTTCTTCAAACAAAGGTTAGTGGAAATCTGGAGCACTCTCCCCCAAAAAACTGGATGTTGTGTCAGTTTTCAAGATTGATAGATGCTTAATTTCAAGGACTATCAAGGGATATGTATTATTTCACTACAGCCCATCTTCTGCTGAAGTCCTCCACCATGCCTTTTCTTTTACCAGATTTTGTTATTCCAAATTCTCCAGTCTCCATAAACAATACCTCATTCAAAGCTTTGCTGCCATTATGCTACCCTGCTCACGTCCTTCTTATCCATCAATCCCATTTGTATTGACCTGCATTGTTTCCTGGTCCTCAAAGTTTCAAATTAACATTCCCATCACTATGTTTAAATCTTCTCATGGTCTTGCCACTCCCGATCTTACTAACCTGCTCCAGCCCTTGAAACCTCTGGCTCTGACCACTTTTGCACCCCTATCCTGAATCCTAGATCAATGGCTGTGTCTTATGCCTCACACTCTAAAAGTTCCTACTTAGGCAACTCCACATCCTTCTCCATCTTCAAAAACCATAAAAACCCATTTCTTTGACCAATGTTTTGATCAACTGTCTATATCTCTTTCTCTGACTCAACACCCTTGCGGTTGCTTGGCATACCGCAGTCAGTCTCTCTGCTTAACATTCCCTCACATCTTGTTATCCAACATTTACCCTTTGAAGCTGTTCTCCCATGCTCAAATATCTGAATGCATCGACTCTTTCACTACAATCTTTCAACGTGGATTGTCAATGGAGATATTAAAAAAAACCTGAGAACACTGCTGTTATTTTCAGATTCATGAAATTCTTCTTGCCGGAGAAGTTGGCACACGGCTCTGGACTGGGGAGGATTGCAGGTGGAGATCTGCCATAGATCAGGCAATTAACCCAGCATGAGGAAGAGGCCATGATTAATCTTGGGGAGCAACTCCTTTAAACCTGTGACAGATGGAGAAGTTGAACCCACAGTCTGCGATGGCCAACTCATTATGCAGAAAGCTTTCATTCTAGAAGAAGAGAACAGCGTGAAGAGAACAGCGTGAAGAGAGCTTGGCACTGAAATCCTCATGTAAGACGATGACGACAGCAGTAAGTGACTGCATGAATCGTGTACAGCAGCATTTCACTTGTCTCTTGGAATCACCCATCAAAGAGGCAGGAAATGAAGAAGAAATTTCAGGTACTTCTGCATCTCACAATTTCTGGAGAAACTCCATTCCTACATCATATCTGCATAAAGTTTATTCATTAGTGTTAGGCTTACATTAACACTGCAGTGGAGTTATTGTGAAAATCCCCTGGTCGCCACACTCCGGTGCCTATTTGGGTACACCAAGGGAGAATTTAGCACGGCCAATGCACTTAACCGGCACGTCTTTCGGACTGTGGGAGGAAACCGGAGCACCCAGAGGAAATCCACACAGACACGGGGAAAACGTGCAAACTCCGCACAGACAGTGGTCCAAACCGGGAATCGAACCCGGGTCTCTGGCGCTGTGAGGTAGCAGTGCCCACCACTGTGCCACTACCAACCACTGCATTTCAATTGTAATCTCTCACTTAAACCCTTATAATGTGCCTATTTCTGTTCCTTGATATAACATTGGAGAACCTGTGGCCATTTACATTCCTCACTAACTGCCCCGGGGATGTGTCTCAAAGGTCGTTAATTATCACAAAGTGTTGCTTAAACATGTTTCTTTCAAAGTGAAAACTGCTGAGAAGTATGTGAATTACAATTCAGTGCAAGCTTTGTCAGGAGCCAACATTACTGCATCCTACCTCTGGGCAGAGAAAGTACCGTTGTATCTAACGCCTTGAGCAGGAAACATAAAGATGTTGTTTCAGAGGAACTGATGCCAATGCCACCGGCTTAAAGCCAGTGAGGGTGTGGATGATCTTCACAAGAAGATAGGATCAAAGAAGGGAATGGTTACAATTAAATCTGTCTTTTAAGCTCAGCAAATATTAAATACAACTACTTTTTTGTATGGCGTACAGTTAAATGTGCAATATATAATCGTGCAATCAACAGCAAATGGAAATCAACATTATTTGGTTAAAGCTGCAGTTCCCCTATCCCAGGGCTTTTCAAGTCCAGTATAATGGATGTTGTATGTGATGATTCTAATGTTGCAATCTTAATCAGGAATTCAGTTGAAATCATTAACTGCAGAAATGAGCCTCAAAGTGTGAGCAGAGCTGTGAAATGACCCTTGCTTATTTTTCAAATGTAGATTAGTCTGAATGTTCTTTGTTGTCAGAAGTAGGTGTTAGGGTCAAAACATGCAATTGATACATGACAACAAATACACTTCAAATCATAGAATCATTGAATCCCTACAGTGCAGAAGGAGGCCATTCAGCCCATCGAGCCCACATCGACAACAATTCCACCCAGACCCTATCCCATCACCCCACATATTTACCCTGCTAGTCCCCCTGACACTAAGGGGCAATTTAGCAGGGCCAATCCACCGAGCCTGCACATCTTTGGAATTTGCGCCCGGAGCAAACCCACAATACAGGGAGAATGCTGGTGATCTTATTGGCTGATAATTAGTAGTTAATTATGAGAACTCAGCATCATTACTTTGAATTATAGGACCATGATATGTAATTGTGTAAAGCAACAGCTTGCCTTCACTAAGGGGGTTATTTCCTTTGAGGTAGTGTCCGTAGTCCAGGTAATAAAGAGCCTGTGAGGAGACCAAGTTGGGGCCTTGAGCTGCATTGCCTGGTTAGCCCATCTTTAGCACACAAAAATGGCCAATCTGAGGATGATAAGGCCTTCGATTATCAATTACATTGGATCCTAATGCCCATTAAAGAGGCTGCATGACATTTCTGCTGGCTCGCAATGCAATTAGCAACTTTTCCTAACAGCAACCAGTTGACCACAAGTGAAGAAGTAATTGTTGAGGATTGCAAGCACTTACTGAAGTGAAATTCAGCTTTCACTGTTTACTTGCTGATTGAGATTTCCCAACTACACTTGGATTGAGCTGGGATGGGGGGAAAGGGGGGTGTGCCCCTTGGAGGAGGAATGACAGGAGCAAATGAGACCAAACTGAGCAACACCCACTGCTGAAGGAGAGAGGTGTAGGCGGTCATATCCAACCAGGTTGTTCAGAAAACAATACTCCTCCATTCACAATTGTGTATAAGCATCATATTACAAACTTTCAGTCAATACTTTAAAAATGAATATAAAGAGGATGTTTAGATGGCCGCCACAAATCATGTGACTTGTGGCATTTTGACGATAGACAGTATCAAGTCTCTGGCAAATAGCTAATTAAACATAGACATAGGTGAGAGCACCTCAGACATCTGCAGAATTCACACATCTCATTGTTTGAGGGTAGGTCAATAGCTACGCATAATGGAATTTCCAGACTGCATGTCTTAACATTTCATACTGGACAAAAAGGAAAACGCAAACTCGATGGCCACTATCAACTCTCCATTATATGATGATGGCCTGGGTGGGCCTCAAGTATTAACCCAGTATTAATCATATGATCAAAACCTTTTTCAGACCCTATTACCCCAGCATCCAGTAGATTCATCAGAAGCATTAGTTATCAAACCAGTCTGAGGACCAGACTCTGAAACTAGCTGCAAGTCATTAAGCAAGCAAAGTACCAAAGCAGTTTACCTGAGAACCAATCTCCTAGATATTCGACAACAAGAAACCTCATAGCCTGCTACAAACACTTTGCTTCACAAGACCCCACTTCAACTTTGCATCATCAAATTCATTCAGGAAGCCAAAGGCCTGTCACATGGGAGGCTGAGCATCGCAAATCAGAGATTGAATTAACCATAATCTGTAAAGGTGCACTATCCTGAACTGTATCCAATGTGTGCAAGGGTGTGATGACAGGTGGTTATTGCCGGACTGCCCAAATCCCAAAGAGAAACTTAGGACAAGCTATCACAAGGATTTCCAATTTGTATTCTCTCATGAGGAGGTATGAGAAGGGCAGCACGGTGGCACAGTGTTTAGCACTGCCTAGTTAAACTCAGAACTAAACATCTTTTTTAGGCAAAAGTACTCATAAATTCTCTCTATAAAAATTTCAGTAAAATTACCACTAATATCCAGTGTTGCTACACTGACTCTGAGGGTGACTGCAGGCTGCTTTCTTCACAGGTCTGTTTTAGCACACATGCTCCTCAGAATCTCATGATCACATTTCTCTGTTCAGACTTCAATCTCTCTTTAAATATGTTTCTCTCATTTCATCTTTAAAGCTATTGTTTTGCATCCCTTTAGAAATGTTCTTTCATGTTATTTTTCTATTGGCGACGACCTTTGGGTAAAAATAAGCATAACACTTTTTCATGCGTTTACAATCTTTGCCATTTTCCTTTCAAAATACAATAGCTAAATTTCAAGCCACCACGCTAATCTTCTTAATGTAAATTTCAATTTATGCTGCTCTCTGGTATTCTGCTTTAGCCCTGCACACAGCCACGTCAAAATACTTGCTTTCACACCTAATCCCTTTTTGATACTTTTAACCCAGCAGTCTGTGTCCAGACTAAGTAAATTTGCTTCACCCACACAGGCATACATGCAGAAACCTGTTTCACAGTATACCAATGACATCAGGAAAATATTGAAAAAAATGTGATAATTTCATCTGTGTGTGTGTGTGTGTTTGTGTGTGTGTGCGTGGGTGCGTGCATGTGTGCGCACATGTGTGTGTAGGTACGTGTGTGTGTTTGCTCGTGAAGCCACATGTGGTCGAAGAACTGTGAGATCTGTCTGAGTAGGGCCTGTGAAGGATGCAACATTGTGGGTTGGGTGAATGTCAGCATCTAATTAAATGGCTAATCTAATCTAATCTAATCTAAATAAGTGTGTTGAGGATGAGATGCTGGTGGTGGCACAAAACTATCAAGTGGTTTGTTTGTGAGATGGGATCTTCCCTTGCCCACTTGTGACAAGCCATTAATTGTTCCTGGTCCTGGAGCCATATCTTGGGGTCAGTGCTCTTGGTTATGACCACCTCTGCGAATCCCTCCAACATCTGGTATTTGTTACCTCTGTGACCTCAAGACAGTATAGGACATCCTTCCTCCACAGTTCCTCTATCACCAGGACAGGTAGTGCCACCTCTATGAAGCTGTGAGACCTCTCCTTCAGTCATCAAGCTGCCCTGAGGGGTGCTGTTACCCTGCTCCTTCAGTTTCACTGTCAGCTAATACACTTCAGTGCATGAAAGGAGGCTATAAATGCCAGAAAGGTTAGTTAATACTAATCGGTATTTGAATGCTAAAGCTGCATGTCTCTATTTTACCACCTCTTGTCATGTTTAAATCATAGTAACCCTAACAATTAGCCTCCCAAGATCGCAGCTTAAATCCAGACCTTTAAACAGACGTGCTTTATGAAAACAACACTAAGGTAGCACCGGCTTGCACCCTTTCCCCAAAATGACCCCTACAGAGATTTTAATGTTGCAAAATATTGCAAACGAACATGAAAAATAGGTGGAGTAGGCCATTCAGCCCCTTGGGCCTTTGCTGCCATTCAATAAGAGCCTGGCTGATTCAATTGTAGCTTTAACTCTTCTTTCCTGCCTGTCTCCCATAACCCTCATCTTCTTTGTCGATCAAAAATATGTCTAACTGAACCTTAAATATATTCAATGACCCAGCCTCCATTGCTGAGGAAGAGAACTCCAAAGACGAATGATTCTCTGAGAGAAGAAATTCCTCCTCATCTCTGTCTGCTTATTTTAAACAGTGTCTCCTAGTTCTAGATTCCCCCAAGAGAGGAAACATCCTCTCAGCATCTACCCTGTTAAACCCCCTCAGAAACCTAAATGTTCCAATAAGATCACCCCCTCATTCCTCTAAATTCCAATGAATTTATTTATTAGTGTCACAAGTAGGCTTACATTAATACTGCAATAAAGTTACTGTGAAGATCCTTAGTCACCACACTCCGCCGCCGCCTGTTCGGGTACACTGAGGGAGAATTTAGCATGGCCAATACACCTAACCAGCACGTCTTTCAGACTGTAGGAGGAAACCAGAGCACCCAGATGAAACCCACACAGACACGGGGAGAATGTGCAGACTCCACACAGACAGTTACCCAAGCTGGGAGTCAAACCTGGGTCTCTGGCGCTGTGAAGCAGCAGTGCTAACCACTGTGCCACCATGAGGCCCAACTGGCACTATCTTTCCTCATAAAACAAACCTTTCATGAATCAGCTTATTGAACTTTTTCTGAACTACTTCCAATGTCTTTCCCTGCTTAAGTAAGGTGACCAAAAGTGTACACAGTACTCTAGTTGTGAGCTCAATGCCTGTACTGTTGTCGCAAATTTTTCCTACTTTTATCCTCAATCCATCTTACAATAATCATTTATAGGCGTATAATGTAGACAGTGGCAAAGGCTTATGTTGGTACCATTGCATTCTTTGATGTTCACAATGCTAAATGCCAGCTCACTTTGTGTTGCATTGGTTTGGTCATCCTTATAGTCTGACCTTTTAACTTGGCGAGATATTTCATGGGTCTCATCTTGATGCTGTTTTGTATCTCTTCTTGATTGATTAGAATGCTGTACCTGTCTGGCTTCTAGTTATGGCTTCTCACAATTCCAAGCCATTTGTTGGGCCCTTGTTAGGGAACAGGAGAGTGAGCCAAAACTGAACTCATTTGCTCTCATGCCATCTGTCCATAAGCAGAGATTTTTTTTGTTTTAAAAATATGCTGTGAAAGGTTATCAGGGATAGGTGGGGTGCAGATTTGAGGTTATTATCAGATTAAACATGATCTTAGTAAATGGTGGGGCAGGCTCGAGGGGCTGAATGGCCTCCTTCTGCACTGTAGGATTCTATGATTCTATATGACTGGGGTCAGCTATGTTAACACAGAGAATTCCAGCTTAGTTTTTCAGATGATGTTTTGAAAGCTGCAGAGAGAGACTTATTCGTTCCTGTTTCTGAAGTCTGAAGGCTGGAAGCTGCGAGAGACTAGGTTTACTTCTGTGTTTTACTTTCTTTAGGATATACCTTCCCTGAAAATGGTGATTTGGATTTCTCTCTTTAGGTGTTAAAAGCTGGAAATCTAGTGTGACGTGAGCATACTTGCTTTAATGCTAACTAATTCTGAAGAAGGACGTATGCCAATGAGGTATTGCTTTTAAATTGGAACAGCAGAGATAGCTAGCTGTTAAGAATTGTACTGTGTCTTGTTAAGCCTTGTAATTGGTAAAGTTATGCTAATTCTTATTGTTATATTGCATTTTTAAATAAACTTTGTTTGATAAAAGCTTCCTAGTGGGTCACTTGAATCATACCTGGCGTGAAACCACTTATGCTCAAATTCAAACGTAAAACCTCGGGTCTAGGCTAACTTCACAAAATAACTTGGAGCTTCCGGCCTGGGTTTTAATACTACTGCCTGCTCTAATGATGTGACAAAAATATTGTATCTTTCTCTCTTTGAAGTTATGCACTAATTTCTTCTTTTCTCCAGCCATTTTCAGCACTTTCTGATTTGTCTTTCCATCTGTGTAGGACATGTGCAACACCCTCCAGTATATCCACACCTCGAATGCATTCAGCTCATAAATAGCCTCGTTGTTTGATGTCCATGCCTCCGAGGTATATAACATAATTGACAAAATGTAGCATCTCATCACTCTTTTCCTAAGATTCAGATTCAATTACTTTGATATTAACACAGCCTTCATGCTGACAAAGCTGGTCTTGGCTGTTCAAAGTATTCCCCTAGAAATCCAAAGTTATATTATCAGGAACGCGTTCATGATTAACTCTGTTTTTAAAGTTTATTTGTTAGTCACAAGTAGGCTTACATAAACACTGCAATGAAGTTACTGTGAAAATCCCTCAGTCGCCACACTGTTCAGGTACACTGAGGGAGAATTTAGTATGGATAATGCATCTAACCAGCACAGCTTTTGGACTGTGGGAGGAAACTGGAGCACCCGGAGGAAATCCATACGGACACGGGGAAAATGTGCAGACTCTGCACAGACAGTGACCCAAGATCGGGAATCGAACACAGATCTCTGGCGCTGTGAGGCAGCAGTGCTAACCACCGTGCCACCATGTCGTCCTGGGGTGCAAAGCCTGGAATTTCAATAGAAGTTCTGTTACTCTGCCAAAATTAGAGTGGGATATTAGAGAAGTGCCTCTCACATATCTCATTAAGTGTAGCTGGAGGAAAGTCAGACTAGATTATTAGCCCATTTATTGTAAATAGTAGAAAATAAAGCCCAAGTGTATAAGGCAAAATAGGGATGAGTTTTAAATTATGATTTAAAGAAGTGGGATCCCAAGGAGCCTGAATCTAATGGTTAACAATTGCAGAAAATAACTATTCAGTGCTAAACATGCATTGGCTTCATCATGGGACAGGAATCTTCATAACAACAGATGGTCATCCTGAAGTGACGTAACTAAGAATCAAAGACAAGCCAGGAACAAGAACGCATGAAGTTGAGGATTAGTTCTAAAAGTATAAAATGAGATTTCAGATGTCTTTTTTCATGCAAAAGTTAAGGATAAAGGATAAACTGCCACTATCAGTTACTGAAGCTGAGCCAATCATGGCACTCAAAAGAGAATTTGATAAGCAATTGAAAGAGAGAAAAACAAGTTTACAGGGAAATTGCAAAAGAAACTAATTTACAATAAATAGCTCAGATGTAGGGTTAGCATGCTGGTGAAAACCCTTCTTGCTTGCTCACATTTTAGGATCCTATGAAGAGCATTAGAATCAGAAGTCAAAAAAATCAAAGGCAAGATTTGTTGGCAGTTTCAACCAACATTCTGTCGGTGGCAAATTGATAAAGCAATGATTGACAGTCAGATGGCTTAAGGGAAATAACCTTGAAGTATTCAGGAAGAGATTCTGCTCTATTTTACACTGTAGCTGGTATTGACTTGTTTAGAAGTTGGCTTTCCCTTTGTCGACACACAACTGAAGTTAGAATTAAAGCCTTAACTGAACACTGAAATTAAAGAAGCACATTAAAGTCAAAAAGACTATGAATATGAAAAGTGACGATGGATGATAAAATATTTAAGGAAAAGTTCATAGAAAACAAAATGAATTCAACTGTAGATCAAGTTTGCATGTGTCAGAAATACAGTAGCAAGGGAGAAATCTGCTGTGAGACAGGAGAGAGTAGGATTGAGGACAAATGGCTAAGAACTTGGATCTGAAACAGGATCAAGAGGGATTCCTTTGGGACAAAGCTGCCATTGAACTAAAAGAGTGATAAGATCTTATTTTTAGTCAATGTTATAAACTTGGACAGGAAGCATACAATTCCGTTCTGCCAAAGTTAACATTTTAGCAATCTTCAACTAAAGCAGTGTTGTTGGAATAATTATATTAACGTGATACAATGAGGGGAATGTCCCAGCTGTAACGGGATTTGCAGCAGGGAGATCTCAGGATGAGATCTTCCCCGCCCCGCACCAGCAACATAATCAGGTCCATGCCCAGAAACGATGTGAACATGCTTTGAATTAATTTAAATTAATTAACATCTGATTAAACAGTTTAACACCGTACCTTTGGGGGACGTCAGATGCTCCCCCCTGCCATTGTGACTTGGAGCCATCACTCTTCTGCAGCAGTTGAGATGGTCACTCTGGAGTGTAGATACCAGTTTAATTCCCAGGTGGTCAGGGACATGACTGGGTAGTGCCCTGGCACTGCCCCTGGGATGCTGGAAGTGCTAACCTCGACCCTCTGAGGGTTGGGGGCCTTCCCCTTGTTTGCAGAGGGTCCAGATGTCCATAGCGAGGGGATGGAGGGGGGGGCCTATCTCTTTATTTTGAGATCGAGGCACTCATTAAAAAGGGCACCCTAACCTCTGTGTCTGTGGTGCTGGGCTTGCCAGTCTTTTTAGACCCTGCCCCTTAGTAATGACAAAACATAGCCCCTGCATTACCTGTCAAAGTGTCGGATGATGTGGAGAGAAGACCTCTCTGTGGAGAAACATCTCAGTTTTCAGTCAGAATCTTTTTGTCATTTTTTGGGAAAATTCTGCCCAAGATGTGAAGATTTGTGACTTGTTGTCATAGCCATATTCGTCAAGGCAGTTTTGAGACAAGGGAAAATCAATGGTTTCCGGACTAAAAAGCATACTTGTCCCATGTTGAGGGAGGTGGCACTGACACTGAGGGGGGAGTTTTCCTGTCCCGCCCACCACGGGAATTGTAGCAGGCGGAGGGTGGACATGAAAAGGTCCATTGACCTCGTGTGGGATTTTCCGGTTTTGGGACAAGCGCGGCCAGAAAACCCCACCTTGCGTATCAACTCTCATAAACATGGACCGCAGACACATGTGACAAAAAGTTCAATGACCTGACAGTGCAGGTAAGTTAACACACTAGCCAACTCTCTCCCTATTTTGGCAGGACACCAGCATACTTGTCACCCTTCAGAGAAACAGTTGTATGACTAATCTTTCATAATGCATCCCGAAAGGAAGAAAGGGAGGAGTTTTCCCATGTTAATATAGCAATGTTGGCAATCATTTTATAAACAAAGTTACAATCAGATTTAGCATCGGGAAACATCAACAAATACGGTCTTACCAGCTCGTCACACCAGTCGATGGGCGGGGCGAGCTGGAAAGATCGCACGGGAGGCGAAAAATCAGGTTCGTGCCTGGTTTCTCACATCTTGCAATCTTACCAGCCTTGTATTTCTGGTGTGATCAGCCTTATGCCCAGGAAGGATCTAAATCAATGTAAATCCTGATTTAAGTATTAATAGTGATTAATAGGGCCAAGATGGTGCGGGGCCTAAGGGGAGGAGGATGGAGGGTGCTGTGCACTCTGCAACCAGGGATCAGATAGGTGGGAAGGGGAGCTGCACACTCTGCAATTGCCAATCAGCTGGGTCAGCAATCGACCGGTCCATTTGTGGGAATAAATCGGGTTGGGGGGTGGGGGGGGGGGGGGGGGGGCAATTGGTGGGTGGGGTCAATGATTGGAGGGGGTGGGCGTGTGATATCTGAGGAGGTGTGTTGCCTGACTGATCTCTCTCTGTTCTGTTGCACTTGCACAATTGCGCCCTCCAGTGTGAGCAGCCAGCTTTTCAGCGAGCTTAGGCTCTGCCCACTCTCTGCTGACGGGAATCAGATTGTGCATCATTTTTGTACTAAGTGCCATAAGATTGCATTTTCAAACTCACCCAAAAAAAGGATCTGAAACTCTCACGTTTTCACGCTCATTCGGCAGTTGGAATTTTTTTGGTAAGATCGCTCTTGTTAGCTTCAAATCTCTGAAAATAATGAAGTAAAATCTCTAGAAATTTTGTCCACAACCTTCCACTTCATGTATTTGCATTTTAAGTTATCTGCTTGCATTCACTTCCACTTTCAAAGTGATTGCCGGTTGTAAAGTTGGGTGTTTTTCACTTGTCAGCTCTCTACATGATACCATCATGATATAGTAACATCAGTGGAGAAAAGGGTCATGTTATTGGCAGGGACATGGTGATGTATGATAGCAATTATAAGCAACAGACATTGATTACTAATAAGAAACCGGACATTTCTGTGACATACCGTATGCCACAATTAAACCGAACTAATTCATATGAGGTGACGTTATAATAAGAAAATGGCGGTAACACAACAGATCTGTAACAATCATTTTCCTGTTATACTTGGGAAAATTGGTGCTTTTTCCCTTTACATTGAGGAGAGAAAACTTGAACAAATAAAAACTGCAGGCTCAAGGGGAAAGAGCAGGGAAATGAGACGAGCTGGGTGGCTCTTGCAAAGAACCAGTTCAAGCACAATGTCTTCCTTATGTGCTGTAGGATTCTATAATTTATAGATTTAATCAGAGGCATAATGTAATGTTCAACAGTCAACATTTTATATTAAGCAGTCAAAATTCATATTATTTATTGTTATGCGACTGGCATTTTGCTATTTACTCTTCAAATTGATTTTGCATCTCCGTTGATTTTGCATCTCCCTATTTCCAACTTATTGTGAATAATCTGACTACATAAATATGCAGAACTACACATCTTGATTCGAATTAAGTTTAATCGATAATGCCATTGCAATTACACAGTATTAAGGAAGGAGTGCAGAGGAAGGATATTGATGTGACCTCTGGTGAATGTAGCAGAAAGATGGGCAGGTAATTTGTGACTTATTCCGGAAACCTACACAATGGACCTTTGGAAGAATTAAAGCTCTTAAGCTTTTGCAGCAGAAATTCAACATTGTTCATCTGTATTGTTTCAGCTCCGATAGAAATGTAGGTGAATAAATTTTGGGTCATAGTCATAGAGTCATAGAGGTTTACAGTTTGGAAACAGGCCCTTTGGTTCAATTTGTCCATGCCGCCTTTTTTTTAAACCCCAAAGCTAATCCCAATTGCCTGCATTTGGCCCATATCCCTCTATGCCCATCGTACCCATGTAACTGTTTAAATGCTTTTTAAAAGACAAAATTATACCCGCCTCTACTACTATCACTGGCAGCTTGTTCCAGACACTCACCACCCTCTGTGTGAAAAAATTGCCCCTCTGGACCTTTTTGTATCTCTTCCCTCTCACCTTAAACCAAGCCCTCTAGTTTTAGACTCCCTTACCTTTGGGAAAAGATATTGACTATCTGGCTGAACAATGCCCCTCATTATCTTATAGACCTCTATAAGATCACCCCTCAGCTTTCTACGCTCCAGAGAAAAAAGTCCCAGACTATCCAGCCTCTCCTTATAACTCAAACAATCTAGTCCCAGTAGCATCTTCGTAAATTTCTACTGCACTCTTTCTAGTTTAATAATATCCTTTCTATAATAGTGACCAGAACTGTACACAGTATTCCAAGTGTGGCCTTACCAATGTCTTGTACAACTTCAACAAGATGTCCCAACTCCTATATTCAATGTTCTCACCAATGAAATCAAGCATGCTGAATACCTTCTTCACCACTCTGTCCACCTGTGACTCCCCTTTCAAGGAGCTATGAACCTGTACCCCTAGATCTCTTTGTTCTGTAACTCTCCCCAACACCCTACCATTAACTGAGTAAGTCCTGCCCTGGTTCAATCTACCAAAATGCATCACCTCGCATTTATCTAAATTAAACTCCATCTGCCATTCATCAGCCCACTGGCCCAATTGATCAAGATCCTGTTGCAATCCGAGATAACCTTCTTCACTGTCAACTATGCCACCAATCTTGGTGTCATCTGCAAACTTACTAACCATGCCTCCTATATTCTCATCCAAATCATTAATATAAATGACAAATAACAGGGGACCCAGCACCGATCCCTGAGGCACACCACTGGTCACAGGTCTCCAGTTTGAAAAACAACCCTCTACAACCACCCTCTGGCTTCTGTCATCAAAGTAAGAAGATTAACAACACCAGGTTAAAGTCCAACAGGTTTATTTGGTAGCAAAAGCCACACAAGCTTTCGGAGCAGCACCCCCTTCTTCAGGTGAGTGGGAATTCTGTTCACAAACAGAGCATATAAAGACACAAACTCAATTTACATGAATAATGGTTGGAATGCGAATACTTACAACTAATCAAGTCTTTAAGAAACAAAACAACATGAGTGGAGAGAGCATCAAGACAGGCTAAAAAGATGTGTATTGTCTCCAGACAAGACAGCCAGTGAAACTCTGTGGGGGTTACAAATAGTGGGACATGAACCCAATATCCCGGTTGAGGCCGTCCTCGTGTGTGCGGAACTTGGCTATCAGTTTCTGCTCAGCGACTCTGCGCCGTCGTGTGTCGCGAAGGCCGCCTTGGAGAACGCTTACCCGAATATCAGAGGCCGAATGCCCGTGACCGCTGAAGTGCTCCCCAACAGGAAGAGAACAGTCTTGCCTGGTGATTGTCGAGCGGTGTTCATTCATCCGTTGTCGCAGCGTCTGCATAGTTTCCCCAATGTACCATGCCTCGGGACACACACACGAGTTCCGCACACACGAGGACGGCCTCAACCGGGATATTGGGTTCATGTCCCACTATTTGTAACCCCCACAGAGTTTCACTGGCTGTCTTGTCTGGAGACAATACACATCTTTTTAGCCTGTCTTGATGCTCTCTCCACTCATGTTGTTTTGTTTCTTAAAGACTTGATTAGTTGTAAGTATTCGCATTCCAATCATTATTCATGTAAATTGAGTTTGTGTCTTTATATGCTCTGTTTGTGAACAGAATTCCCACTCACCTGAAGAAGGGGCTTGCAGCTCCGAAAGCTTGTGTGGCTTTTGCTACCAAATAAACCTGTTGAACTTTAACCTGGTGTTGTTAAACTTCTTACTGTGTTTACCCCAGTCCAACGCCGGCATCTCCACATTCTGTCATCAAGCCAATTTTGTATCCATTTAGCTACCTCACCCTGGATCCCATGATGTCTAAACTTATGCAACAAACTACCATGCGGTACCTTGTCAAAGGCCTTGCTAAAGTCCATATAGACAATATGTGATGTACTATAGTACTGGATGCCCTGATGGGGAACATGGGTACGTTCCTCAGTCAGGAATGATGGGCCTTAGGTAGCCTAATCGGAGACCTAAAGCTGGGTGTAGGGCGTCAATATAGTATTTGTGTATAACTGGGCAAAGCTTGTGCCAGACCAGCTTCCCCTGGTTGGTATGAGTCTTGAGCATCCAAACCAGCAATCCTGAAAGAAAGTGGTCAAAACAACGTCCTGAAGAAACATTGCTCCTGGCACCACAAAGCTACCACAGGTTGCTGCCAAATAGAACATTCACTGTCACCGCCACCCCCCCCCACCACCCACACTGCCCCCACTGTTGTCCCCCCTGCCCACCCCACTCCCAGAACATACCTGAACACAGCTCAGTGTTGCAGGCAGTCAGAATTCATCATGTTCTTGACTTATTCTTAGTCCTTGCTTATTGAATTTGACATTTCAATCAAAGAGAATAATATATAAATCAGACTTATACAACATCTCACTGCAACTAATTAACTGGGGTTAAGAAATCAAACCACTTAATTAAATTCCAAGGTAAACATCATCATGCATCTCAAAAATCAGAACCACTACTCATCAAAAAATGTGCATTTTTAAGATGCAATGAAATATTAAGTAGTTTTGGTTTAATTACGATAATCTCGTACAATTGTTTCTAGGCAAATGAGATCACCAAGTTTATTTGCCTTTCATCAAGCTGTACTTTTGATTTTAAATTTATTCACAGGAATAACAATCAGTAGCCCACATGATTGATTCATCCATGACAGAGTGTGACGCTGACCTAAAACATTTGCTTCTCATCTATAATGTCTGTGAAATTCCCCTCGTCCCCACACTCCGGCGCCTGTTCAGGTGCACTGAGGGAGAATTTAGCATGGCCAGTGCACCTAACCAGCACGTCTTTCGGACTGCGGGAGGAAACCGGAACATCCGGAGGAAACCCATGCAGACACGGGGAGAACGTGCAGATCCCACACAGACAGTGACCCAAGCTGGGAATCGAACCCTGGTCCCTAGCGCTGTGAGGCAGCTGTGCTAACCACTGTGCGGGTGGGTAAAATGGATCATTTAACTAAAATCATGTAGTTGGGGTGAGTTGCTTTAATTCAATAATTTAAAAGGTGCCACACGGACTCTGATTGTATTAAATAATTAAGACTTGTGAAAATTTGCTATCGTTTATTTATTTTTGAAATGGTCACCCAACTATATTGATAAGAACAGGATGCATATTGCCACAGCCAGTCATCCGTGACTCCAGGCACACTCACATGGTCGATTGACCATTCCAAAGACGTGCCTGAAAGAAAACACAGCCTAGTGTTGTATCTAAATTAAATTGATTTTTGTTTTGCATAATTTCGATAAATAATTTAAAATTAAACAGAAAGGAAATCACTGGATGTTGGATCTTGAAAGCATACGAGGCAGGGACCGCACGCAAAAAAAAAGAAAATGGGGATTTTAACTTTATTACAATAAGGCGTTAGATTAATTAGCTGGCCTGTGAGATGACATTACCTTGACCTTTGTCAAAATGTCACTTTGAAAGGACATCAATAGTTCCATTAGTGTTCAATTTAATTGGCACGGACCAAAGTAATTGAACTGTGGAGCACAGTTCAAATCATTTTAATAGATTTGGTTGCTCTCGCCAAAATATAGTCCAATGTTACTTGCTTTAGAATTAACAAAATAGAAATCAGGCTGCAAAAAAATTAATGACTTAATCAGTGGTACTTTTTTTTAAAATGCAAGTAAAGACTGCACAATATGTCAAACTCCCTGGAAGTGTCTCTGTAACAGATTTGTGAAGAATAACAAAATGATTTGGGACAGAGCTTCAGTGGAGTGGCAATCACAGTCAGATTGCCACTCCTTTTCACTTACCTCAGGTAGGGGCTGCACATTTCTTGGCCAATCTTCCAGCTCAGGGCCGGTGAGAAAAATGCAGCACAGTAGCTCTGGAGCCTTTCCAGTGTTGTAGCAGCATCGGGTGAGGTGGGGAATGGGGGGAGGGAGAGGGAGGGTTGGTGGAGGGTGGAGGGGTGGTGGGGGGGAGTGAAGACCCTTTCTTATGGGTCTAACTGCTGAAAAGGAGATAAGAATTAAAGGTCCCAGTCACCTTCAGGAGCCAGGGAGAAGGTAAGTGGGTAAGGTAAGTGGCTAGAGTGGGGTGGGGGGGACATGTTGTATTAGGTCGGAAGTACAATGGATGGAGAGGCGGAGTGCATGGTGGGGGGGGCCGTGGGAGGGCGGATGGTTTAAGTTAGGGGGTGAATTGGGAAGGGGTGGGTTGGTTTGGGAAAGGGGCAGTGGATTGGGAAGGGGTGGGTGAATTGGACAGGGCGGAGGGTGGACTGGGTGGACAAGAGCCACCTCACCCATCCTAACGCCACCCCCCCCCCCACCCCCCCCCCCCCCCCCCCCGCCATTCACTCATTCATTCACTCTCCCATTTGCTAACATTCCATCCATTCACGCATTCACTAATGTTCAAACTGGACATTTAAACATTTAAATGCAGCCAGTGCGGCACAAAGATGACTGTCTTGCCTTCACCCCTACCCCATTCCCAATGTGACAGCACTGTGATGGGTTTGTCTGAGGGACACCACGCTCCCCATTTCTGGAGACGCCAGGCTCAGAAGATCCAACAAGAAATGCGGAGCAGCGTCGAGGTGTGGAAACATGTGAGCAGGTTGGCAATCCAATGATGATTCCCACTCCACGGGAGATTCAGACCAGTCTTGAGTTGCACTGGAAACAGAGGGACTGTTCAGGTTCACCAAGCAAGCAGGATTGGGCGAGGGGGATGGATTGGGTCATGGGGTGGATGTAGATGGGGGTGGGCTGACAATAGGTGGTGGATTGGGAAGGGGGGGTGGGTTGAACAGGGCCGGGTTGGATTGGGAAGGGGTGGATTGGGACAGGGAGTAGGTTGAGTTGGGGGGTGGATTAAGTTGGAGAGTGGATTGAATTGGGGGATTGGAGTGGATTGAGTTGAGTTCCTCTGCTTCTCAAAACTCAAGAATTAATTGACCTTGTTATCTGCCCATTGGAAATTTGCAGCACTGGTGTGTTCAAAGCTGAGTTCAATGTACATTATGCATAAGCCTTTTGTTCTTGTGAACCTGAATTAGTTTAAGGCAAGTAATCTAACACTGAATGTTATCAATCAATGTCATTACGTACAGGGAAAGAGAAAATGATTCTAAGCAGTCCATAATGCATTATCATTCTCAATTTTCCTCCTCTCTCTTCTCTTCATGTTGCTTACTTCCTCATGCTCCCAGTTAAGGATAAGGATGTGGAGGCTTTGGAGAGGGTCCAGAGGAGGTTTACCAGGATGTTGTCTGGTCTGGGGGAGTATTAGCTATGAGGAGAGGCTGGATAAACTCAGTTTGTTTTCACCGGAATGACAGAGGTTGAGGGGGTAACCTGATAGAGGTCTACAAGATTATGAGTGGCGTGGACAGAGTGGATAATCAGATGCTCTTTCCTCAGGTAGAAAAGTCAAGTACTAGGTGACATAGGTTTAGAGTGCGTGGGGAAAAGTTTAGAGGAGATGAGCAAGGCAAGTTTTTTACACAGAGGATGGTAAATGTCTGGAACGTGCTGCCCGGGGGCAGGTATGATAGCAGCATTTCAGGGGCATCTAGATGAATACATGAATAGGATGGGAATGGAAGGATACAGACTCCGTAAGTGCATACGGTTTTAGTTTAGGAAGGCATAGTGACCGGCACAGGCTTGGAGGGCTGAAGGGCCTTATCCTGTGTTGTAATGTTCTTTGTTCTTTATTTTCTGTCTCTCTCTGTCTCCACACCAACCCTCAACCCCCAGCTTTCAATGCACTCTTTCTAATCAAGCCCCGCTTTTGCGATGACAGAATCAGATATGGATGCAGCTTATTGCTGGCACAGGGTGAGCATTGTCCAATTTTGTGATATACCTACCATCCTTTTATTTCCTTAGGCCTTCTGTGCATGGAAACGATGCACAGTGGGTCGGGCCTATGAGCTGAACCAGTCACAGAATTGAGCCTGCAATTGTGTACCTTTTGGCCTTTCAGGGTGAGCCCCTTTCTTCAGGTCTAATCACCCTTTACTTACTGAAAGCATAACCGAGAGCAGTAATTTAGGCAAATCCAACTCTTTCAGTGACAAAAACCTAACTGCAGACCTAGAGTCATCGAGGTTTACAGCATGGAAACAGGCCCTTCGGCCCAACTTGTCCACGGCGCCCAGTTTTTACTACTAAGTTAGTCCCAATTGCCCACATTTGGCCCATATCCCTTTATACCCTTCTTACCCATGTAATTGTGTAAATGATTTTTAAAAGACAAAATTGTACGCGCCTCTACTACTACCTCTGGCAGCTCGTTCCAGACACTCAGCACCCTCTAAGTAAAAAAATAGCTCCTCTGGACACTTTTGAATCTCTCCCCTCTCACCTTAAACCTATGCCCTCTAGTTTTAGACTCCCCTACCTTTGGGAAAAGATGTTGACTATCTACCTGATCAATGCCCCTCATTATTTTATAGACCTCTATAGCCCTAAGCCTCCGATGCTCCAAGTAAAAAAGTCCCGGTCTATCCAGCCTCTCCTTATAACTCAAACCATTAAGTCCTGGTAGCATCCTAGTAAATCTTTTCTGCACCCTTTCTAGTTTAATAATATCCTTTCTATAATAGGGTGACAAGAACTGTACACAGTATTCCAAGTGTAGCCTTACCAATGTCTTGTACAACTTCAACAAGACGTCCCTAATCCTGTATTAAATGTTCTGACCAATGAAACCAGGCATGGCGAATGTCTTCTTCACCACCCTACCCAACTGTGACTCCACTTTCAAGGAGCTATGAACCTGTACCCCTAAACCTCTTTCTTCTATAACTCTCCCCACCGCGCTACCATTAACTAAGTAGGTCCTATCCCGATTGGATCTACCAAAATGCAGCTCCTGTTACAAGGAGGATGGCTCCTTTGGAGACAGATGGCCAACATCCTGCAAAGGCAGCAGTGCAAGCTCCCTGACACGGGTACTGGAGCAGGTCAACTCACTCACAAGCTTAGCAGATTGAGGAAGGTGTTCTTAATCTCCAAACTAAATGCAAAATAAATGGAATTCTCTTCTGCACATGCGGTAACTCTTCTTCCATGAAGAACAAACAGGAATCCGCATTTTAACCCATTCCACTGTGGGGGACAGTCTGGGTAGGGAAGGGTAAGTGGCAGCCAGATAGAAGCTGCTATTTTCCCATAATATTCCCATCTGCACCATTTTAACTATCAGAATTATGGTAGCTTTGCAGCTGCCCACTTTAGGCAGACACGGGATAATTGAAATGTGAAATCGTGGCTGAATGACATCCTCCGCACCACAACACAATTTAAATTTAAATTACAGGATGCTCACACAGTGCCAAATCCTATTGCTCAGTCCTTTTCAACAGAAGTTATGACAGATAATAAATAGGAACTAACTTCCGAGCTCTCCAGCATCCAATTTGGGTGGCACGGTGGCACAGTGGTTAGCATTGCTGCCTCACAGTGTCAGGGACCTGGGTTCGATTCCCGGCTTGGGTCACTGTCTCTGCGGAGTTTGCATGTTCTCCCCAAGCTTGTGTGGGTTTCCTCCGGGTGCTCCGGTTTCCTCCCACAGCCCAAAAGATGTGCTGGTTAGGTGCATTGGCCGTGCTAAATTCTCCCTCAGTGTACCCGAACAGGCACCGGAATGTGGCAACTAGGGGATTTTCACAGTAACTTCATTGCAGTGTTAACGTAAGACTATTGTGACACTAATTAATTAAACTTTAAACTTTACCCCGAGGGTGGGCTGGGGAATCCCTCTCGGAACTCCACAGGTAAGCACTTGCTTGGCAATTGCCCAGGAGTGCAAAGTTTCCCGAAAGAATTTGCCTGTTCTGTGAACCATCTAAAAATGCAATTTAAAACACAAACTTCAGATGGTTCTGACAGGGTTACACTCATGGTTGCTCAGAAAAGGAAAGAAGAATTAAAACCTCTTCTAACTTCTGGGTAACTATTGTAAGGACCTAGACAGACCACCCGCCCCCTGACTCCCCGGGGAGACCCCCACCTATCCAATACCCATGGCATTCCCCACCCCCCTTATCCTTCTTTAAATTTCAACCTTCCCCCAACCCAACCTGGACACCCGACCCGACCTGACCCAGCTCCCCACCCCGCAGGCACCTCCCCCCAATATATTTCATACTTAGAATCATAGAATCCCTACAGTGCAGAAGGACGCCATTCGGTTCATTAAGTCTGCACCAACCACAATCCCACCCAGGCCCTATTCCCGTAACCTCTCATATTTACCCTGCTAATCCCCCTGCCATTAAGGGGCAATTTAACATGCCCAAACAACCTAACCCGCACATCTTTGGACTGTGGGAGGAAACCGGAGCACCCGGAGGAAACCCACGCAGACACGGGGAGAATGTGCAAACTCCACACAGACAGTCACCCAAGGCAGGAATTGAACCCGGGTCCCTGGCGCTGTGAGGCAGCAGTGCTAACCACTGTGCCATTGTGCCGCCCCAGATAAGCAGTACATGGAAGGTTTAACATCAATTCAGAAATATCAATGTCCAAGTACATTGTTGTGTTGACAAAGAAACAGTGTCTGAAGCTCAAAACATGTATGTTTCATGGTACTTTTCCCCGTGATTTATTTAAGTTTGTCAAGAGGGTAGCAGTGGGAGGGTGCATTTCTGAGTGGAGGGTTGTGACAAGTGGCATTCCTCAGGGATCAGCTGGGACCTTTATTGTTTGTAATATATATGTAAATGATTTAGAGGAAAATGTAACTGGTTTGTTAGTAAGTTTGCGGACGACACTAAGGTTGGTGGATTTGTGGATAGTGACGAGGACCATCAGAGGATACAGCAGGATATAGATCGGTTGGAGACTTGGACGGAGAGATGGCAGATGGAGTTTAATCCGGACAAATGTGATGTAATGCATTTTGGAATGTCTAATACAGATAGGAAATATACAATAAATGGCAGAACCCTTAAGAGTATTGATAGGCAGAGGGATCTGGGTGTACAGGTACGCAGGTCACTGAAAGCGGCAACGCAGGTGGAGAAGGTAGTCAAGAAGGCATACGACATGCCTGCCTTCATCAGCCGGGGCATTGAATTTAAAAATTGGCAAATCATGTTGCAGCTTTATAGAACCTTAGTTAGGCCGCACTTGGAATATAGTTTTCAATTCTGGACGCCACACTACCAGAAGGATGTGGAAGCTTCAGAGAGGGTACAGAAATGATTTACCAGGATGTTGCCTGGCATGGAGGGCATTAACTATGAGGAGAGGTTGGAGAAACTTGGTTTGTTTTCACTGCAACGACGGAAGTTGAGGGGCGACCTGATAGAAGTCTACAAGATTATGAGGGACATGGACAGGGTAGATAGTCAGAAGCTTTTTCCCAGCGTAGAAGAGTCAATTACTAGGGGGAAAGGTTTCAGGTGAGAGGGGGAAGGTTTAAAGGAGACGTACGAGGCAAGTTTTTTACACCTGTGCTTGGAACTCGTTGTCGGGGGAGGTAGGGGAAGCAGATACGATAGTGACTTTTAAGGGGCGTCTTGACAAATACTTGAATAGGATGGGAATAGAGGGATATGGTCCCCGGAGGGGTAGGTGGTTTTAGTTCAGTCGGGCAGCATGGTCTGTGCAGGCTTGGAGGGCTGAAGGGCCTGTTGCTGTGCTGTAATTTTCTTTGTTCTTTATTCTTTTTTAAATATCAAAATCTTGTCTTCAGCTGCCACTTTTAGCCTTGGGCAGGTCACCTTCATCTTGCAGCTTCTCGCCAGAGCTATGCTAACCAATTCCTTTCTGAGAAATCTGGAAGGAAGCTTTTATCTGATCACTGTGTCCTGCCATTGACCCAGCAGCGAGCTTTCTTCTGACAGTTAATTTTAGCAAACCTTTAACCACATTTTCTCGAATACATTTATTTCATCAGAGAAAGTAGGCGTTGCAAATATTCTTCTTGTGTTTAGATCAGATCATATCTTACCCGATTTAGAATTGGTACTGAAGGTTGCAGGGATAATTATAGACTGATCAGGTCAAAATGCTCTAAAGGCATGGTGATTCCTTTGCTGTTAGAGCTAGCAAGTGATAGTAATAACTGCAGACGCAAGAGAATTTTGGTGGGGAATAATAGCAGGTTTTCTGTCGGCAGAGGCGGTTCTCCATTGGCCGCCGGTGGGATCTTCCAGTCCCACCGAAGTCAATGGCCATTTGTGTTGCTCACCAGCCGCACCACCGTGGAACCTGCCACCAGGGGTCACGTTCGGCAATACTGGAAGATCATGCCGGAGCAAGGGCTGGAAAATCCTGATCTATGTTTCCCTTTTTGAGATCTGTCTTGAACATTTGACCAAACTTTCGCTCACCCCTCTGAATAACTGCTTCTTTGTCTCATCGCACCTTTTTATGCTACACTTCCATTAACTACCTTCAGAGATTTTCTGTATTAAGGGCATTATATGAATGTAAGTCATTGTAGTTGACTAAACTAAACTGTGTTTTTCAAATTGTTCCCAGCTTGTGAAGTTTGTTCTTTACTGTTGAGTGACTATATATGTCTTCTGGGCTTCTTACAAACACGTACAGATTAGGCATTGGTAGTAGAAGTGTTTTAAGCTGGCTATACTTCAGAGACAATGGGTAGATCTGGTGCCCTCCTTTAAGGTAAGTTTGGAGGTGGTGTGGCATCTATAGTTGAGCGGTATGGCACTGGGTGTGGAGTCCATCACAATCCCTCCTGCCCTGATTAAGTCCAGAGTGGGAAGGCTGGTGGATGACTTTAGTTAGTTAGTATGTATACACACAATGAAACAAAATTATCAGTTTCTAGATGTACAATTGGCAATGCAGATGTGAACCACATCTGATGAGGTCAATCTGCTCCAAAGCCAATCGAGTCCCTTAAGTGGACTAATAATGTCTTTATCCCACCCCCATTAGTATTTAACCAGCAGCTGGTGGGGGAGTCACCATGCGGGGAGCCTAAAGAGTGAGGCCTTGTCAGATTTGCTGGAAAGCTCCTGGGGGCTGGGTGTCAGCAAGGGATGGAGCATAAGGAAATGGGAGGCCCACTGAGAGGCACCACCACAATCCTTTCTTCCAACCGTCCTTCCATCCCCCAGCCAATGATGCCCTCCTTGTGATACCCATCCTGCCCTTACTCACGTGTGTCCTGTGTCTTTGGTTGACCCTGGGGTTCTGGTGGGTGCATTGTCAGCAACTACCAGCGAATGGCTGGCAGCTCTTGGGAAGTGGAGGGTGTGGGGCTGGGGTGGAGTCTACCCACAGTGTACTTGATCCCACCACTGGCACTTAATATGGTGGGCCTTCCCCAATTGGTAGGACTAATTTAAATGCGGATTACAGGGTCAAAGGTAGGGTTCTGAAGACTGTGGAGGAACAGAGAGATCTTGGGGTCCATATCCACAGATCTCTAAAGGTTGCCACTCAAGTGGATAGAGCTGTGAAGAAGGCCTATAGTGTGTTAGCTTTTATTAACAGGGGGTTGGAGTTTAAGAGCCGTGCGGTTATGCTGCAACTGTACAGGACCTTGGTGAGACCACATTTGGAATATTGTGTGCAGTTCTGGTCACCTCACTATAAGAAGGATGTGGAAGCGCTGGAAAGAGTGCAGAGGAGATTTACCAGGATGCTGCCTGGTTTGGAAGGTAGATCTTATGAGGAAAGGTTGAGGGAGCTAGGGCTGTTCTCTCTGGAGCGGAGGAGGCTGAGGGGAGACTTAATAGAGGTTTATAAAATGATGAAGGGGATAGATAGAGTGAACGTTCAAAGACTATTTCCTCGGGTGGATGGAGCTATTACAAGGGGGCATAACTATAGGGTTCGTGGTGGGAGATATAGGAAGGATATCAGAGGTAGGTTCTTTACGCAGAGAGTGGTTGGGGTGTGGAATGGACTGCCTGCAGTGATAGTGGAGTCAGACACTTTAGGAACATTTAAGCGGTTATTGGATAGGCACATGGAGCACACCAGGATGATAGGGAGTGGGATAGCTTGATCTTGGTTTCAGATAAAGCTCGGCACAACATCGTGGGCCGAAGGGCCTGTTCTGTGCTGTACTGTTCTATGTTCCCCAATGGAGGCGACACGGACCTTGTCAGCCGTCTAGCTGGGGAGCAGAATGTGATCCCTGTTGCCTGGATTAAATTCCACCCGGTGATCTCTATTCTATACATTACACAGTTATTCCACTAACACCTGCCTCCCATCCATTGACTCTGTCTACAGTTCCCACTGCCTCAGCAAAGCAGCCAGCATAATTAAGGACCCCACGCACCCTGGACATTCTCTCTTTCACTTTCTTCCTTCAGGAAAAAGATACAAAGGTCTGAGGTCACGTATCAACCGACTCAAGAACAGCTTCTTCCCTGCTGCTATCAGACTTTTGAATGGACCTACCTTGCATTAAAGTTGATCTTTCTCTATACCCTAGCTATGACTGTAACACTACATTCAGCACTCTCTCCTTTCCTTCTCCATGAACGGTATGCTTTGGCTGTATAGCACGTGAGAAACAATATTTTTCACTGTACACTAATACATGTGAAATAATAAATCAAACCAAATCAGTACAATGTAGACTGATCTTCCTTGTAACAAATGGTAACAATTAAGCTTTTCAAAACCAAGAATGAGAGTTTAAACATTTTTAAAATAAATCTTGACAAATTTTGATGGGGCTTGTCCCAAGGCATTCCACACTCCTTTGAAAGTGAGAGGAGTTTTCGTAATCAATCAAAAACATGCCCAACACCTGGTATTACTCAATTCAAAATGACTAATAAGGCCTCACCTTAAGGGCCCAGATGTTGATATCAAAATAACACTACCGTTAATGTATAAATAGTAAAGCAGATGAGAAGTTAAATACGAATATCTAAAAAATTGCTGTGCAAAATGTACCACTCTGCTGTTAACCTCATGAAAATGGCATTTTGTTGCTTGCATTACCTTTGAAATGAATTAAAAGTCTTGACAGTGCCGCTGTAGATACAAATGAAACTAATGCCTATATTCATGGCTAGTAATTGCAATTGTAGGTATCTTTCCAACAATATAATAATTACTAAGTACTCGCCACCTCTCTGTCAACAAAAATAAACTGACATGGATTCTCATACAATCTATGCAATGCAGAAGGAGGCCATTTGGCCCATCAAGTCTGCACCAACCACAATCCCACCCAGGCCCTATCCCCATAACCCCACCTATTCACCCTGCTAGTCCCCCTGACACTAGGGGCAATTTAGCATGGCCAATCCACCTAACCCGCACATCTTTGAGCTGTGGGAGGAAACCAGAGCACCCGGAGGAAACCCTCACAGAGACAGGGAGAATGTGCAAACTCCACACAGACAAGGGACCCGAAGTGGGAATTGAAGCTGGGTCCCTGGCACCATGAAGCAGCAGTGCTAACCACTGAGCTACTGTGCATAATATCTTCAGATTTTGAGTTTTTACTGGAAATTTTCAAAACATTGATTTTTTTTTTCCTTTCCTTTTATTTTAGTTTCTTTGTTTCTCTCATTCTCTGTACAATCTGCCTTACTCTCTGCATTCCTCTTTCTGTGCTTGATTTTTGTGATGGCCTAGTGGTATTATCGCTGGATGATTAATCCAGAAACTCAACTAATGTTCTGGGGACTCAGGTTCGGATCCCACCATGGCAGCTGGTGGAATTTGAATTCAAAAAAATATCTGGAATTAAGAATCTACTGATGACCATGAAACCATTATTGATTGTTGGAAAAACCCTTCTAGTTCACTATTCTCCTTTAGGGAAGGAAATCTGCAGTCCTTACCTGGTCTACATGTGACTCCAGAGCCACAGCAATGTGATTGTCTCTTAACTACCCCCTGAAATGGCCTAGCAAGCCATTCAGTTCAAGGGCAACTAGGGATGGGCAATTAATGCTGGCCAGCTAGCACTGCCTACATCCCATGAATGAATTAAAAAAATTTAATTTTGAATTTATGCCCTTTAATTTACCCTCCTACCAGCCCTTCAGCTGTTCTTCCCCAATCCTTAAGTCTCATTGGTTATGGATATACCCTGTTGGTTGCCCTGATTTACTCAGGTCCTAGATGCCCTGTTTCCCTCACTTTGATATTATCCCATTCAGCAACCTTGTGGAAGAATGTTTTGAGCTGAAGGATGTGCTGACATGTGTAATGAACTGTGGTGAACCATAGATGGTTACCACTATGGGTACTGAACCATAGATGGTTATCACTATGGGTACTTGTACATATGTTACTCTTGTTACTGTTGGGGTTAGGGTTGGGGTGTTCCACCTGTTGGTATTGTTCTGTGGTACACTCCGGTTGGCTCCGCCTTCCTATAGGAGTATAAAGGTCACTGCACTTCCTAGTGACCCTTTAGTCTGGGATTGTATTGTTAAGCAGTATGCTCCATTCTTATTGCTAATAAAAGCCTTTATTTCCCGGGTACGATCCAGCCTCCCGAGTGAATTAATCACGCATCATGAACATACTCTGATGAATAACCGGTGCTGTTGGATGCCCTGTTGCAGCAAAGTCTGCTCCATGCTGCCTTCTTTCAAACCTAGAATTATGCAACTTAGAGAACATAATCTAACTTACTGCAAAATCAAACATGCTCATGCAGCAAATACACCTCCACAACTTCAGTATCGTATTTGGTAAAATGGAGTTGAAAGTTCACAATCGACTGAAAGAGCGCGACTGGTCTCCCCTCTATCTTGAGATTCAAATTTTCAAGAACAGTTTATGCCAAGAGTATGCCATATTTTCATTCAGGTAACGTTTTCGCTTTGGGTGGAGTCGACACTGAGTTGACCACTCGGTTGAACATTCAGCTCCCTTTAGCATATCTTAAGAGACACCTTGGTGTCCTCCTAAGCAGACATTCATATCATGTCTTAAAAATAAAATACTGGGAGGTGGGGAACACTGCATGTGGTGGATGCTGAGGAACATGCAAAGTAACATCATGGAGATCAGTTATCTGAAGGTTCTTCCTTGACAGTTGCAAGGGGAATAAGGAGATAATTAATCATAGTTTCACATTTGATTCAAGGAGTAACCTTTGAAACTTTCCATCACTACATCTCTCCGGGAGTTTTGCCGATCCAAGCTTTTTATACCTAAATGTTAATCAAGGATAGTTTGTTAATCAAGGATAGTTTAACAGCTGCGGAAAGGCACTTCGAGGGGGATCTGCACACTGAGGTAATATGGGCTGAGGTTAGAAATAGGAAAGGAGCGGTCACGTTGTTAGGAGTTTACTATAGGCCCCCAAATAGTAATAGAGATGTGGAGGAAGAAATTGCTAAGCAGATTATGGATATGTGTGGGGGTCACAGGGTAGTTGTCATGGGGGACTTTAACTTTCCAAATATTGATTGGAACCTTTGTAGGTCAAATAGTTTGGATGGGGCAGTTTTTGTGCAGTGTGTGCAGGAGGGTTTCCTGACACAATATGTGGATAGGCCGACAAGAGGTGAGGCCACATTGGATTTGGTACTGGGAAATGAACCGGGCCAAGTGTTAGGTTTGGTTGTGGGAGAGCACTTTGGAGATAGTGATCACAATTCGGTGTCTTTTGTTATTTCAATGGAGAGGGATAGGGCCGTACGGCAGGGCAAGGTTTACAATTGGGGGAGAGGTAATTATGATGCGATTAGGCAAGAATTAGGGGGCATAAGTTGGGAACAGAAACTGTCAGAGAAAGGAACTAATGAAAAGTGGAACTTTTTCAAGGAACAAATACTGGATGTCCTTGATAGGTATGTCCCTGTTAGGCAGGGAGGAAATGGCCGAGTGAGGGAACCATGGTTCACGAAAGAGGTGGAATGTCTTGTGAAAAGGAAGAGGGAAGCTTATGTAGGGATGAGGAAACAAGGTTCAGATGGCTCGATTGAGAGTTACAAGTTAGCAAGGAATGTGCTGAAAAAGGGGCTTAGGAGAGCTAGGAGGGGACACGAGAAGTCCTTGGCAGGTCGGATCAAGGAAAACCCCAAGGCTTTTTACTCTTATGTGAGGAAGAAAAGAATGACCAGGGTGAGGTTAGGGCCGGTCAAGGACAGTAGTGGGAACTTGTGTATGGAGTCAGTAGAGATAGGCGAAGTGATGAATGAATACTTTTCTTCAGTGTTCACCAAGGAGAGGGGCCATGTTTTTGAGGAAGAGAAGGTGTTACAGGCTAATAGGCTGGAGGAAATAGATGTTCGGAGGGAGGATGTCCTGGCAGTTTTGAATAAACTGAAGGTCGATAAGTCCCCTGGGCCTGATGAAATGTATCCTAGGATTCTTTGGGAGGCAAGGGATGAGATTGCAGAGCCTTTGGCTTTGATCTTTGGGTCCTCGCTGTCCACGGGGATGGTGCCAGAGGACTGGAGAATGGCGAATGTTGTTCCTCTGTTTAAGAAAGGGAATAGAAATGACCCTGGTAATTATAGACCGATTAGTCTTACTTCGGTGGTTGGTAAATTGATGGAAAAGGTCCTTAGAGATGGGATTTACGACCATTTAGAAAGATGTGGATTAATCCGGGATAGTCAGCACGGATTCGTGAAGGGCAAGTCGTGCCTCACAAATTTGATAGAATTTTTTGAGGAGGTAACTAAGTGTGTTGATGAAGGTAGGGCAGTTGATGTCATATACATGGATTTTAGTAAGGCTTTTGATAAAGTCCCCCATGGTCAGCTTATGATGAAAATGAGGAGGTGTGGGATAGAGGGAAAGTTGGCCGATTGGATAGGTAACTGGCTATCTGATCGAAGAAAGAGGGTGGTGGTGGATGGAAAATTTTCGGATTGGAGGCAGGTTGCTAGCGGAGTGCCGCAGGGATCAGTGCTTGGTCCTCTGCTCTTTGTGATTTTTATTAATGACTTAGAGGAGGGGGCTGAAGGGTGGATCAGTAAATTTGCTGATGACACCAAGATTGGTGGAGTAGTGGATGAGGTGGAGGGCTATTGTAGGCTGCAAAGAGACATAGATAGGATGCAAAGCTGGGCTGAAAAATGGCAAATGGAGTTTAACCCTGATAAATGTGAGGTGATTCATTTTGGTAGGACTAATTTAAATGTGGATTACAGGGTCAAAGATAGGGTTCTGAAGACTGTGGAGGAACAGAGAGATCTTGGGGTTCATATCCACAGATCTCTAAAGGTTGCCACTCAAGTGGATAGAGCTGTGAAGAAGGCCTATAGTGTGTTAGCTTTTATTAACAGGGGGTTGGAGTTTAAGAGCTGTGGGGTTATGCTGCAACTGTACAGGACCTTGGTGAGACATTGTGTGCAGTTCTGGTCACCTCACTATAAGAAGGATGTGGAAGCGCTGGAAAGAGTGCAGAGGAGATTTACCAGGATGCTGCCTGGTTTGGAGGGTAGGTCTTATGAGGAAAGGTTGAGGGAGCTAGGGCTGTTCTCTCTGGGGCGGAGGAGGCTGAGGGGAGACTTAATAGAGGTTTATAAAATGATGAAGGGGATAGATAGAGTGAACGTTCAAAGACTATTTCCTCGGGTGGATGGAGCTATTACAAGGGGGCATAACTATAGGGTTCATGGTGGGAGATACAGGAAGGATATCAGAGGTAGGTTCTTTACGCAGAGAGTGGTTGGGGTGTGGAATGGACTGCCTGCAGTGATAGTGGAGTTAGACACTTTAGGAACATTTAAGCGGTTATTGGATAGGCACATGGAGCACACCAGGATGATAGGGAGTGGGATAGCTTGATCTTGGTTTCAGATAATGCTCGGCACAACATCGTGGGCCGAAGGGCCTGTTCTGTGCTGCACTGTTCTAAAAAAAAATATCTGACCTTCTGACCCCCTACCCTCACAATCAGCAAATATGTCACCTCATTGCAACAAGAACTGATGACACTTCAGTTTCTCTTCAAGCAACAGAGATAAATCAAAGTGAAACATCATATTTGTTGAATACCAAGTCATCAAATCAACTTCAAACTGTTGTGTTTTAACTGAGTGTCTAGAAATACTTTAGTTTGGCCTAATTTGATGCTGCAGCAATGTCCCACCTGAGCACCAGTGTCATGGGAGGCATTTGGTTGCTTTATGGATGAAAGAGGGTCATGGATCTTTCCTCATGGCAGCTGAGTCCTGGGAACGGCTCACAACAGACTCAACCTTGTTCAACTACCTGGGAAGGCTGACACTGCATCCTGCATGATCTTTCCGTAAGTCTCTGAGTGACTAGAAAGGTGATCGGGCCAGCACCCTTGGTCAGATGATTCCAGTTGTACCATATCAAAGTGCAACCTCATTTTCTTTTAATGCTACGTAATTCAACCTACTTACCTTGGCATCTAAAAAGCTTTCTGTATTACCTAGTCAGGTGCCTCATCCATGTCCCACCTGAGGGCCAGTACTGGAACTCAATTCAACACGACTATTGAATGCCAAATCAAATGGTCTTGAAAGTCCCAGTGGAATTTCTCCTGGAAACTAGACTGAAAAGTGGGATAACACAACTCTCTCAAGCCTATGCCCCTCAAATCTCATGGAATTCAAGTGTTCTTTGCCTCCAGCAGTCTCCGAAGAAGGACTAGTCATAGATCGTATCTCCAAATCAAACAATGGTAATCTGCACATGCTCTTGTAATCCAACAGTTCCATTAAAGCCATTTGCTAGGATCAATCCTGTTCTGTTTATATTAGGTCACCTCCATGCCTTATCTTCCAAACACAAACACACCCAACTTCCCTGAATATTCCTTGAAACTCAAATGTTTGATCCCGGGATCATCTGTCACCTCTGTGCAACTCTATTTGTCCAATGATTTGGTGGCCAGTGCTTTAAACAGTACTGCATGTGAGGCACATGCTATAACCACAATGTGAACTCTTTTGATTTGCAATCCATCCCTCAGCTACTGCGCCCGTCCTACTAAATTTTGAAAGCTGAATAAATTATATTGGAACATATGAAAATTACAGAAAGTTCAATCTGCTGCAGTTCAAACTGTTCCCCAGATGCTATCACAGTGAAGCTTTCAGCACATTTTGTTCCTGGCTGTTGAAGAAGCTGAGCTTGCCTGAAAAATTCAGCATGAAAACAAGCCTACTTTATGAAACAGATTTCAATGGGCTTTCACCATCTGTGATCCGACCCAACTGGATAATTGCATTCATTTGGGGCTGAGGAAAAAAAATGCTAAACCATTTAAGCTGCAGTGACATAACTAAAGCGTAAACTTACCACTGATTTAGTTCAAGTAAGAAAGTCGTGTGGGATTTTCACGTTGTGAGAATATTAATGGTCAAAGTATTACAATTGGCAACGTATAATTGGAAAATGAAACAGCAGGCAAAATGCTTTTGCCTCCCATCTTATCCTTACATTTCTGACCTATAAACATCATAACCAGGCTGACTGTTACACTGCCAAAATTCACCTTTGGATTCATTCTCTTTTGTGAGCTCCTGTCTGTCCTTCTCACCATCTCAATAGTTTATGTATTCCAAGCATGTTCTTTCTTATTTCAATCACCAATGCTTAATTCTGGAAAATGCATCTGTGAAGGTAGAATCAGATTCAGCTATGCTCCTGATCCTAGTCACTCAGCATTGCTACTGTTCCCAACCAAACTCCCAATCTTACCTCATCACATCCCTGACATCCATTATCGCAACTCCCAGCTTCCGGTCTGTCTCTTCTGCCGCACCCCATCCCCGTCATTCTACCCTCCAGATTTCCAGCAATAAATGAGGAAGAGGTTAACAGACAACACTTTTGAATTGTAATCTGACTTGACAGACCATATTAACTTTTACAAGGTTACCAGGAGCCCAAACCTCAATCTGAAGTGTTACCATGGGTTGTCCTCTGGAATCCTGTTGCCTCTGAGCAGTTTGAGCAAGAGAAGCAAATGAAGAGGAATCATCAAAGGAGGTCATTGCATCTGAGGTCGATGATTCTGATATGTCATTAAACAAATGTCGAAGACCATAGAACACATCACAGCTTCTTAGGTACATCTCCCATGTTTGTGTTATTAAATTGTCATCTTCATCACATCCCAGGGTTGATTTTATGAATCCATGCTTGCAGCATGGAGCCTTGCCTATCTTGTTTATCACATGCCAGAGATTTGGGAATGTGCCTCTCAACCCTCATTCACTTACTGATCACCACAAATATCCCCACACCCACTCATTGCCATTCCCCCACCCCCACCATTGTTATTAGTCCACCTACATCGCTGCTCTCCTTGGCCCCAAACCAAAGCCTAATCGTGCTCTTTTTCATCCCTGATCTCTAGGTTCGATTCCTGGCTTGGGTCACTGTCTGTGCGGAGTCTGCACGTTCTCCCCGTGTCAGCATGGGTTTCCTCAGGTGCTCTGGTTTCCTCCCACAGTCCAAAAGACGTGCTGGTTAAGTGCATTGGCCATGCTAAATTCTCTCTCAGTGTACCCGAACGGGTGCCGGAGTGTGGCGAACTAGGGGATTTTCATAGTAACTTCATTGCAATGTTAATGTAAACCTACTTGTGACCCGAATAAATAAACTTTAAACTGTTTTAGCTGAGGTAAACATCACTTTGTATGAGAGGTAGATGCTATGAGGGGAGGGGGAAGGGCAGCGGGGATAGATGATGTTAATCAAGTCCACAAGATCAGCGAATTGTTGCAAGACAGATTTGGCCCATCATATCAGCACCGACTCCCTGAATGAGCAACTTACCTCGTGCTATTCCCCTGACTTGTCCCCATAACAATGCAAATTCTTCCTTTTTAGTTCACAATCCAATTCCCTCTTGAATGTCTTAGTTGAAGCTGCCTCAACCATATTCTCAGGTAAGTGCATTCCAGATCCCAACCACTCACTGCATGAAAAAGTCTCTCTTCTCATGTCGCCATTGTTTCTTTTTCCATTTACCTTAAATCTGTGTCCTCTCATTCTTGATCCTGCCCTGAGTGGCAACAGTTTTTGCCAATCTGCCCTATCCAGCCCTCTCATGATTTTGAATACCTCCTTATCAAACCTCCTCTCAGCATCCTCTTCTCCAAGGAAAACAGTCCCAAAGTCATCCAATGCATCCACTATCTCTGCTGCCACTTCCTTTAATACCCTAGGATGCAGGCCATCAGGTCCCGGAGACTGATCTACTTTTAATCCCATTAGTTTATTATACCTTCTCCCAGTGATGGTTATTGCACCAAGTTGCTCTGCATTAACTCCAGTTTTTGGAAAAAATTCATTACTCTCTACCGTGAAGACAGGGGCAAAATACTGGTTTAGTGCCTCCACTATCTCTGTGTTCCCCATTAACACTTCACCAGTATTGTCCTCCAAATAGGCCAACATTTACCTTATCCCATTCCCGTCCTCTTTATATACATGTAGAAGCTTTTGGTATCTGTGTTTATGTTTTCTGTTAGTTTCCTTTCATAGTTCATCTTAGCTCTTTTGAATCTTTTTTAGAAGCCTTTTGCTGAACTTTAAAGTTCTCCCAATCCTCCAGCTTTCCACTAGCTTTTGCAGTTTGGTATGTCCTAGTTTTTGCCTTAATGTCCTCTTTGACTTCCTTTTTTAGCCATGGAACATTTTTCTTCATTTCACAATTCCTCTTTCCCTCAGGAATATACTTTAATTGAGGGGTATTCAATACCTCCCTGAACATCCGCCATTGTTCCTCAACTGTCCTGCCCTCAATTATTTGTGCCCAGTGTACTTTGGGACAACTCTTTCCTCAAGCAGGTACAGTTACCTCTGCCCAATGCTAAAACTTTAATATGGCACTCTGTCTTCTCTCGGTCAATCTAAATCTGAAATTCTAGCATGCTGTGATCACTCTTTCCAAGAGGATCTTTGACAACAAGAGTATTTATCTTCATTACATAATACTAAGTCTAAAATAGCCCGTTCCCTGGTTGGTTCCATAACATATTGCTCTAAGAAACAATTCCTCATGCTTTCTACGGAATCTCCCTCAAGGCTATCTCTGCCAATTTGATTAATCTAGTCAATATGCATGTTAAAATCACCCATGATTACCAATGTGCCCTTCTCACAAGCTCTCATTATTTCTTGGTTTATACTATGCCCCACTTCAGAAGCATTGCTCGGGGGCCTGTAAATTACTCCTACCAAGAGGTTTTTTCCCTTTGGTTTTTATTCCACCCAGATGGATTCACCATGTTGGCCCTTAGTGCCAATGTCATTTCTGAATACCGTCTTGATGTCATCTTTAACCAATAAAGTAACTCCACCTCCTGTCCCATCTTGTCTATTCTTTCAGAGAATTTAGCACGGCCAATGCACCTAACCAGCACACCTTTCGAACTGTGGGAGGAAACCAAAGTACCCAGAGGAAACCCACACAGGCATGGAGAGAACGTGCAGACACCGCACAGACAGTGACCCAAGCTGGGAATCAAACCCGGGTCCCTGGCACTATGAGGCAGCAGTGCTAACCACTGTGCCACCGTGCCGCCCAATATACATCTAATTTTAAAAGCAACAAACACAGTGAGAATTGCAAAGCAAGTCTTTATTTGTTTTGTTATGGAATGCTGAAAACAAGAAAATACTTGCACAGAATTGTACTTCATTAATTAGTATGAAGAAAGCATTGATGTAAATATTACATAATACACTGAGCATTTTCCTACCAGAGATTGTTTCTGTCTGTCCTCAGTTGTGGTTTAACATAATTTGCTTCCTGCCCTTTGCTTTTATGCCAGGAGAGTTTCAGAATTATACAAACTAGCCGAAGTCAGCTTTCTGTGCTACAGGTATCCACAGCATCCAAGCAGCAGTTTAATTTTAAAACACAGTGGGTATCACAATTATAGCTAACAAATCTTTACTTTTAGGAAAAGCAAGAAACAAAGCAGCATCAGACTTATTCTAGTTTATTGTTTACCCTCACATAAATCATAGAATCCCTACAGTGCAGAAGTAGGCCATTCAGCCCATCGAGTCTGCATTGATTCTCCGGTAGAGTATCTTACCTAGACCCAATCCCAGTAACCTAATACACTTAACCCACTAATCATGCAACCTACACATCTTGGGACACTAAAGGGCAATTTAGCATGGCCAATGCACCTAACCTGCACATCTTTGGACTGTGGGAGGAAATCGGAACACTCGGCGGAAACCCAAGCAGGTATGGGAGAAACGTGCAAGCTCCACACAAACAGTCACTCAAGGCCAGAATTGAGCCCTGTTCCCTGGCGCTGTGAGGCAGCAGTGCTAACCACTGTGCCTCCGTGCTGTCCATTAACAACTGGCAATTAATCTGATATTTTACAAATGTCTTTATGTGTATTTTTACACTGAAAGTTTCTCTTCTTCTCTCCTTGCTGGACTATGATTCAACAGGTAACATCTGGCTCCTTGACCCAGCATCCATTAGTCAGGGGTGAGCATTGACAGTGAGCTGGCAGCTGAAGAAGATTTGTAAGTGAAGAATGATCCCAGCCTTTCTCGAGGCTGAACCTGAATATTAAGGTGTTGGTTATGAGGAATGGCAGGAAAGCCTTGTGGTCTTCAGCTTTAAATGGAAGAATATGAGTTGAGGTATTAAAACAAGTGAAGGGATTGGAAGAGTCAATTCAGAATACTGCTTCATTTTAAACTGTGGGGGTACGACAAAGGGACACAGACTCAAACTGGTAAAAGGGACTGTTGTAGCATAGAATAATAAAATGGTTATAGTGGTGAAGGAGGCCATTTGGCCCATCATGTTGTGCTGGCTCTCTCCTTTGGCCCCATTGGCCACCATGTCCCTGTTACCCTGCATTTTCTTTCCTTTTCAGATAATTATCCAATTATCTTTTGGAAGCCATGATTGAATCTGCCTGCACCACACCCTCTGGCAGTGCATTCCAGATTCTAGCTACATTGTTGTGAATCTTTTCTGCTCCCTTTCTAATGCCTTCACATCCTTCCTAAAGCACCGTGCACAGAACTGAACACAACATTCCAGGAAGACGAACCAGAGTTTTACACGAGTTGACCATAATTTCCTCACTTTTGTACTCTATGCCTCTATTTATAAAGTCTTAGATCCCATAGGGCCTTATTAACTGTTCTCTTAACTTGTCCTGCCACAATCAATGACTTGTGCATGTATACCCCCAGATATCTCTGCTCCTAAACCCCCTTTAGAATTGTACCCTGTATTTAGTATTGCCTCATCTCATTCTTCCTATCAAAATGAACCACTTCTCTTCATTAAATTTAATCTGTCACTTGTTTGTCCATTCCACAAGCCTCTTGAAGTCTATCGCTATACTCTTCATAGGTCACAATTCTTCCATGTTTTGTACCAAGAAGTTTTCCCCACACAAAGGGCCCAATTTTACCATTTTGATTCTAAGTGCCGAATCTGGGCATAGTACAGATCCGACCTAGAAATCCGTGTTCAGACGTCCCCATACGCTTTCAGCCGTCTCCAGACCGATCCGCACTGTGGGCGGGGCTTAGCGCTGCCGGAACGATCGGAGCTCTGAACTGCACATGCACAGTTTGAAAAAAATGTGAAAAAGCGCACCCGTGTCGGGAAAGAAAAAAAAAGCAGAAAGCGGAGAGAGCGGCTCGGAGCGAAAAGCAGCAGCGAGGGTGTATCTCGGGGGGGGCGGGGGGAGGGGGGGAGGTGGATCTCTGGTGGGAGGGCAGGGGGGTCCGCTGCTACTCTGTGGGCGATCGGTGGGGAGGGAGGGGGGCAACGGTGTTAAATGCATCACCCATCTCCATCAATATGAAAGAATCGCCAATATCCAGCAGGATGAAGTCATTCCATATTACGATCAGCACTAAAATGCCGCCAATATATATCATCATGAAAATGTCACCCCGACCCATTGACACGAAGTGATCGCCCATTCCCATCAGTGAAACAACATCTCCCATATCCTTTAGAATGAATATTTTTCCCATATGTTTCATGATGAAAATTTCGCTCAGTTCCATGACTATGAAAACATGGGAAATATTCAACAGTTTGAAAAATTATCTTCTATCCATCACTGTGAAATAGCTCATGTATCCATCAGTCTGAAAATATCTCCCTCATCTATCAGTCTAGAAAATATCTGTCACATCCAAAAACCCCTCTCATCTCCATCAGTGTGAAAATAGTGTAGGCATACATGAGCATGGAATGATTTCCCTTGTCACAAATTAAGAAGAATCTCCCCAATTTGTCAGCACAGAAAATATCTTCTGCATCCATCCCAACATCTCTCAATCAATCTACATGAAAGATAATATCTAACGAACAGAACAAACATCCCCAGAGCAAGCAACTAGCGCAAAATCTCCAATGGACATAAATATGAAAATTGACCACCAATCACTGTAGTGATGGTGTATCCCTTTACAGGCCCAGCTTGGTCCTTCTCCAGTGTCTCCTCTTGGAGTTGTATCTGATCTTGTTGCCGGTTTTCATGCGGATCCACTGTGGAATTGGCCGGTTCTGCTTCACCTTCTTAGCGAGGAATCGCTTGATCCTGAAGGTTTTGTGGGATGGCATGGCTGCACGTCCACTCTGGGAGGAGGGATTCATTCCTCCGGTGGGGAGGAGGGATCACCCGCAGGGTGGCAGTGGACCTCCCTGCCCCCCCACCCCCACCAGAGATCCATCCCCCCCCCGCCCCACCAGTCAGCGATCAGACCTCCCCCCATCCACCAGACAGTGATCAGCCCTCTCGCCCCCCCCCCGCCTCCCCCCCGAGATACATCTGGCCCGCCCCCTTCTCCTCCCCCCCCCAAAGATACATCTGACCCGCCTCCTCCCCCCCGCCAGAGATACATCTGACCCGCCTCCTCCTCCTCCCCCCCCCTCAGAAATACATCTGACCCGCATCCCTCCTCCTTCCCCTGCCCCCCCCCCCCCCCCCCCCCCAAGAGGATGATCTGGGTCAGAGAATCATTGGAGGCTCAGAACCCGCCGTATTGGCTTCAGACTTTTATTTAGCAGGTCGCTAAAAGCGCGGATCCAGAATGGTACACGCGGCGGTAAAGTGGGAAATGATGATAGAGTTGGGCGGGCAGTTCATTAAATCGATTTAAATGCATGCTAATGCATTTAAATCGTCGGTCCACTCGATTTGGGCGCGCAACGGATCCCCGCCATTTGTGGCGATTTGCTCGGACGCGGGTACAGATCGCGATAAAGGCATCACACCCGACTTTACCGTGATTTTGCGCCCGAAAACGGGCGCAAATTGTTGGTAAAATCGGGCCCAAAGAGTGATCAACATGTCCTTGGAATGGACTTAAATATATAGTGATAGAAGCAAAACTCCCATGTTCATTTAAGAATGACTCTCCAAAGCCTGTCCACCATCGACAAGGCACAAGGCACGAGTGTCATGGAATACTCTCCACTTGCCTGGATGAATGCAGCAATAAAAACACTTAAGAAGCTCAACACCATCCAGGACAAAGCAGTCCACTTGATTGGCACCTCATTCACAAACATCCACTCCCTCCACCACCAATGCATAGTGGCAGCAGTGTGCACGATCTACAAGACACATTGCTAGAACTCACCAAGGCTCCTCAGGCAGCACCTTTCAAATCCATAACCACTACCAAACAGAAGGACAAGAGCAGCAGATGCCTGGGAACACCACCACCTGGAAGTTCCCCTCCAAGCCTCTTACCATCCTGACTTCTAAAGGGCAATTAGGGATGGACAATAAATGCTGGCCTAGCCAGTGGACAGCCACATGCCATAGATAAACTTTTAAAAATCAGATGTAGCAACAAAGGGATTTTAAGGTCTTCCTGGATTGGTGAGTTAATGGTCTTCCTCACCCATTGGTATCTTGTGATTTTCCTGCATATTTTCATTCAGGCATCTGGCTGACTAGAAACTGTTAGTTGGACAGTATTGTAGCTGCTGTGCAGTTTGTGCTGTGAATGTACAATGTGGCTAATAGCTGGACTCCTTTAACGAGTGTCAGACTAATTGTTTTTTCTGAATTAGATTGTCGGGGGCATGTTACCGAGGTAGTAGGTGTCATCTTCAATTTGAACTATCTGTGGCAGTTCTATCTTATCTGTGGAACAGATGTGCTGTATCAACATTTGAAATTTATTTAGTTCCCAGCAATGTTGTTAATTCAGTTCTGTGAGTGTGTGGCATTAAGCAACTGCTGCTGTTGTAGAATTATCTGCCGTAATTACATTTGGTAAATAGCAACAATTTTGATAAGATAGCTCAAGATATGGGACGGAATTCTCCCATTTTGACTCTAAGTGCTCCCGCCAGCGTGAAAACGGGAGGGATTTACGTTACCGCTGGTAGCGCACAGCAGAGGCCAACCACCATATTTAAATGGACCAGCCCACCACCCACATGTGGATACTCCAACTCCAGCGGCAGATTGTTCACTGGAGTCAGATATCAGCTCCAGGACTAATAAGTGGGAGCAGCATTACACTCTGCTCACTGCACATTCACTGCAGCAATGAAGACCGCAAGAAGAAGCGCAGCCCCTAGATTCCGCAATGCGGATGTGAACCGCATGCTGGACGCCATTGAGGAGAGGAGGACCACCCTGTCCCCCCAGGGTAGGCAGGAGACTTTCTGCCAATGTTGCTGCAGCAGCCTGGGAGGCGATGGCTCAGGCAGTCAGCAGCAATAGCCTGACCACTGGAGGAACACTGTTCAATGTCGGGAGAAGCTGAACGACCTCCTTCAAGCTGCAAGGGTGAGTACCCACCAGTCCTCCCATGGCATCATTCCTATACCCAACCTCTGTCATCTAACAATCTACACCTCCAGCCTTCAAGCAAAACATCCCCCTCAGGATCCCCCACTTCCCCCCACCCCCGCCACCCCCCACTGATCACCATCATTATCCTTTACAGGCTTTCCCAACTTCCCACACATGTCCCCGATATTAGGACCCCATACCCGCCTGGCAACCATCTCAAAATGTCCTCTTTGTGTATCCCCCAGGACAAGACTGTGCATAACAGGAGGGAGCAAGGCAAGACGGGCAGGGGCATACCGGAGCTGCGGGTCCTCACACCGTTTGAGGAGAGGGCGCTGGCACAGATTGGGTGAATCCTGATTACCTTGACACCCATCGGGAATCCCAATTTTTACCCGACACTCCATTCAGTGAGGCATCAGGATTCCTGTGGGCCGTCTCACGAGGCTGGAGAATCCCGCCCATGATATTCTCGGACTTTCCCCCAATCCTCTATCAATTCTGCTCATAGTTAAAGAAGAGTTGTTCTCCTAGGAATCAAAACCTTCTCCTCATATGTCCTCTTACTGTAATTTGCAAGTCAAAGGGTGATAAATTACTCCTCAATGGTGGTACCAATTCAGGTTTTCAAAAGGTGGATACAACCATATTGTGAGAATAATGTGTACAGCATTAAGCAAATAGACTTATTGAAATAGAATAATGTACAAAAGTAAGACATAGCAATCGTAAAGATTGCACTTAAAACTAATAAAGATAGAAACAATCAACAAGGATATTAGATTGTCTTTTTAGAACCGTAAAATCTATTGCTTGCACAGTAGAAGAAGTGATAGGATTTTTGAATGAAGCAGTCTGCCATACATCTTCAATAATATGGTGTGTATTTATGTGTGTGAATTAAAAATTCCTAGCTGTCATGGGCAGAGTTTATCGGCGGGATTTTCCAGCCACGCTGGCCCCAAGGCTGGAAATTCCCACCCAAGGTCAATGGACCTTTGAATGGTCCACTGAATTTTCTGTCCCGCCCACTACGATTCCCATGGTGGGTGGGACAGGAGAATTCTGCCCTATATATTTATTTTCTTCTGTCCATGATAAGTACGTTTGCATGCAAGCTTTCTTACCCTCAGAGTAAGTGTATCAATTAAATAATTCAAGGAGGAAGCAATTTGCGAGTTTTAAAATAAGTAAGGTTATTTATCATCACACACACATGGATTTTTCAACGTGACGTCTTACTCACTCATCTCATTAACACACACACACACACAAAGATTAGATATAGATAAAGGTAAAACAATATGGTTGCAACTTCTCAGTATCTCAGTCACTTTTGTGGCAAACCTGTAGTTTCTTAGAAAAGTTCATTTGTTGAGTCTGAGGTCTTGTAAAGTGAAGGATTCCTGCAAGGTTCCTGCAGTCTGATTTCCAGGAAGTTGGTTCTCAGGTGAGTTTGAAGTTGAAGCTGGTTGGGGGAAGTTCATCTCTCAGTTAAGATGTTCTGCTTATTACCATAGTAACTTGGATGACTTACAGCTAGGTTGATGGCTTTCGGTGGAAAGTCTCTGGGCAGGACTTTACGGCCTTGCTCATCCCGAAACTGTAAAATTCCGCCTGAGGTCAACGGACCTTTCCACGTTCTGCCCCTCGCCTTCTCCGATTCCCGTGGCGGCGGTGGGGGGGGGGGGGGGTGTGCAGTAAAATTCGGGCCTCCAATTGTAAGCAGCTTCTGATGATTTAAAAGCAGAAAACCAAAATGGTTCCCTCATCATGAGACTTCGACAAGTTCAAAACCCGTTTTTTCCAAACAAAGGGTGATGTGTTTGTTGATTCCAATCATTCTGTGTGGCTGTTGAGCACTTTGAAATTCACCCAGCCTAATCTTGGATGAAGGAAACCATCATAATACAATGGAATTTCAATAGGATCCATTTGTATTTTTCTTATCTACAATGAGTTTCAATGTTTCTTTTTGTCCAGAGTCGAACAGAGAGACAGGTCAGCTGGAATTCTATAGTTGATGGTCCATCCTTAAACAAAAGGGATATGCGAATTCCCTGGATGGCTGTGAATGTCTACATTTAATTAGGCACTTGCTTGAGACTCAGAACTATCTAGAGTTCAAAATGTCCAAAGGTCACATGATTTGCAGCAGCCATTTTAATAGTCTATTTGTGTCCAATTTTAAAAGCATTGACTGAGAGATCATAAAGTACTGGAACATGACATTGAGCATTATTAGAATTACTTCATGTTGCAGCCAAACATTTGACAGCAGCTCTTGCGTTCTTTGCAATGGATTGTTAATGCCCTTGGCTATTGTAATCATTGTACTCGCCTGGATAGCTTTTCTCCCATTGCAGACTTTGGGAAGTCCAGGTCATATTAAAAATTGGGCCTCTATAAGATTCAACCAGCAAGCTGTAGGCAGAAAACAAACGCCTTGGCATTTTGCCAACTCAGGGCCCCATGAAATCTGGCAGCTCTGGCAAGTTTTTGTTAAGCCTGGAAGAGCCTCTTTGTATTTTTCAGCTAAACCTTACCCAAGGGCTTCTCATCAACCAGAACACCAGCTGATAATGTACAGTACACACTCAATCAAACACTATTCTAAAATGGGAATCATAGAATGCACATTGCAGCACACCGATTTCCATATTAAAAGGGCCTATGTCTAGTTCAGGCTGACAGTTGGTCACCCAGATGTAGGCCTGGGGGAAGACTTAGCTGGGCACAGTAACAGCAGGAGCGAGATACTAAATATTTTTTGGCACACTGCATTTCATTTACCAGGATGTTGCCTGGTATGGAGGGGCTTAGTTATGAGGAGAGATTGGGTAAACTGGAGTTGTTCTCCCTGGAAAGACGGAGGATGAGGGGTGACCTAATAGAGGTGTATAAAATTATGAAAGGCATAGATAGGGTGAACGGTGGGAAGCTTTTCCCCAGGTCAGTGGTGACGTTCATGAAGGGTCATAGGTTCAAGGTGAAGGGGGGAAGGTTTAACACAGATATCAGAAGGACATATTTTACACAGAGGGTGGTGGGGGCCTGGAATGCGCTGCCAGGCAAGGTGGTGGAGGCGGACACACTAGGAATGTTTAAGACTTATCTAGATAGCCATATGAACGTAGTGGGAATGGAGGGATACAAAAGAATGGTCTAGTTTGGACCAGGGAGCGGCACGGGCTTGGAGGGCCGAATGGCCTGTTCCTGTGCTGTATTGTTCTTTGTTCTTTGTTTAAGGCAGGAGCCCCTAAAATCTTTTTTTTGTGTTACTATGACTTCAGTATAGTATGCTATCTTGATTTGTAAAAAGTTGTAACAGTGTTTGTATAATGCACAGAAAGGCACTTGACGCCCACAGGTAGGATCCAGGCCAGGTAAATGACTAGCTAAATACTGATTCCAACTTCATATCAGTGTCTGTCTTGAATGGGTGTAAACTGAGAGAGATGGATACTCAACAAGACCTTGGAGTCCTCGTGCATCAGTCGCTGAAAGTAAGCGTGCAGGTACAGCAGGCAGTAAAGAAGACAAATGGTATGTTGGCCTTCATAGCGAGAGGATTTGAGTATAGGAATAGGGATATTTTGCTGCAATTGTATAGGGCATTGGTGAGGCCACATCTGGCGTATTGTATGCAGTTTTTGGTGTCCTTATCTGAGGAATGATGTCCTTGCTATTGAGGATGTACAGCGAAGGCTTATCAGGCTGATTCCTGGGATGGCAGCTCTGTCATATGAGTAGAGATTAAGTTGGTTAGGATTGTATTCACTGGAGTTTAGAAAAGTGAGAGATCTCATAGAAACTTATAAAATTCTAAGGGTCATAGTTTGAAGATGAGGGATAAACCTTTTAGAACTGAGGTGAGGAGAAATTTCTTCACCCAGAAGGTGATGAATGTGTGGAATTCACTACCACAGAATGTAGTTGAGGCCAAAACATTGTCTGATTTCAAGAAGAAATTAGATATTGCTCTTGGGGCTAAAGGGATTGAGGGATATGGGAGGGGATGGGGGAATCAGGATATTGAATTCGATGATCAGCCATGATCAAAATGAATGGCGGAGCAGGCTCGAAGGGCTGAATGGCCTACTCCTGCTTCTAATTTCTATGTTAGCTGCTGAGTTAGATGGCTACATGTTCATATTCCATTCTGGAGATCTGAGCACAAAAATCTAGACTGACACTCCACTGCTGCACTGACAGAATCCTGCATTAGCAGAGCTGATGTCTTTCAGTTGTGAGGTTGGACCAAAACCCTGTGTCAGGCAAATGTAAAAGATGCCATGGCTTTCAAGAAGAGCAGGGGACTTTCCCCTGGTGCCATGACCAATACATATCCTTCAATCAACATTCAAATCTGAAACAGAAACAGAAAATGCTGGAAAATTTCAGCAGGTCTGGCAGCATCTGTGGAGAGGGAGAATAGAGCCAACGTTTTGAGTCTGGATGACCCTTCGCCAGAGCATCTGCAGTTTTTTGCCTTTATCACTGTTAGAGGACTTCAAAATACTCTGGGATTTAAAACACTAATAAAGACTATAAGAACAGAGTGGATTAGCTTAGGGAAAGAACTACAGACTGCTTTATATATATTTTACAGAGGGACATCCTGCAGAGAAACACATATAACCACAGTTAGAGAATTTAAACATGCATTTATGATGGGGCAGCACGGTGGCACAGTGGTTAGCACTACTGCCTCATGGCAGCAGGACCTGGGTTCAATTCTGATCTTGGGTCACTGTGTGGAGTTTGCACATTCTCCCTGTATCTGCGTGGATTTCCTCCAGGTGCTCCGGTTTCCTCCCACAGACCAAAGGTATGCAGGTTAGGTGGATTGGCCATGATAAATTGCCCCATAATGTCTAGGGGGATTAACAGGGTAAATACATGGGGTTGCGGGGATAGGGCATGAAATGGGTTGGTGCGGGCTCAACGGGTCGAATGGCCTTCTTCTGCACTGTAGGGTTTCTATGATTCTATTTTTGAAAGTGTATTATTGCACAGGTATACATCTTGGTGAATGGCACAGGGTTCTGAGACATCGTGGGAAATAGATCAGTAAAGTGAACCATATTCCTTATAACAATACACTCATAGAAGCATTGCTCTTATCAGCATGGGTACCAGACAGCTCAGTGAAGGAGACATTCATTGAGCAAGGACAAGCTCATGACTCCAATCAGCTTAATGAGTTGGCAGAGTATTAAACCAGATAAGAGTTCAGAACAGGTGGCCATGGGAAAGTCAGGCAGAAACCGCTACAACTTATTGTTCCCTGCTGTCAGAGAATATCTGTAATTGGCCAAGTTATTTAACATTTACCAATGATGATTGACCTGTAGTAATGATGATTGGCTCATGATGAGCCAGAAGGCGGGTAAAATGTCTTTTGGAAGTTGTATAATCACATTGCCACTGTGATGTAACTTCAGAGAAGGGTTGGATCGCCCAACCCTTTTCTCCCAGTGTACATTGGTCAATAAAGAAATTTCTTCCGCCAGGATGCTGTTGCTGCGAGTCTTTGTATTAGCTAATGTTAAGCTAAGTACTTAGCCTCTAAAAAAAACCCCTACAATCACAAAATCTGGTTAGCTCATCTTTAGGAAAGATCTTTAGGAAAGGTGTAAACAAGTAAATTATGTTTGATGGTAAAGGCAGTCATTTTATTTAATTCATTTAATAGCTAACTCTGTTTCTGTGCCCTTGTTGTGCTCAGATTGTTGTGCTACCATGTTTCCTAGCCTACAACAGTGATTATACTTCAAAAGTATCTCATTGGATGTATTATTTTCCACACATTGTATTCTCTATGTCTTGCTATGTCACATTTATTTTGTAGATTAATTTATCCAAATGAAATTAAATGGTTTCACCCTGTAAATATTGGTCAGATGATAATATTTCCACCTTTTGATGGAAGACTACTCATCTTGGACACCCAAAGAATCTAAACATTCATTTTCAAAAATAATATCCTGATTAGAATCCTTGCAGTGTAGAAGGAGGCCATTTGGCCCATTAGGTTTGCACTGACTCTCCAAAAGAGCATCTTAACCAGGCCCTGCACATTTACTATGGTTAATCCACATATCTTTGGACACTTAGGGACAACTTAGCATGGTCATTCCACCTAACCTGCACATCTTTGGATATTAAGGGGAAATTTAGCATGGTCAATCTACCTAACCAGCACATCTTTGGACTGTGGGAGGAATTCAGAGCACCTGGAGGAAACACACACAGACACAGAGAGAATGTGCAAGCTCCACACAGACAGTCACCCAAGGCCGGAATCCTGAGGCAGCAGTGCTAACCACTGTGCCACCGTGGTTAGCTAATGAGAGCAACAGTCAAAATTCTGTAGGCAATGGACAGGCCGGTTACCAAAGGTGCACATGAAGTGCCACCCATGCCCATTGTCCATGCTAATGAGATGACCAATTGATGTCATCATAAAATACAAAAAACTACTTCTGACACACAGCTGAAGCAGTGTACATGATCTACACGATGCACTGCAGCAACTCACCAAGACTCTTTTGATTGCACCTTCGAAACCCATAATGTCTACCACTAGAAGGATAAGGGCAGCAAATGCATAGCAACACAACCGCTTGCACAGTCCCCTCCAAGCCACACACCTCCTGAATGGGAACTAAATTGCCATTCTTTCGCTTTCACTGGGTCAAAATCCTGGTAATACTTCCCAAACAGCACAGCAGGTATTCCTACACTACGGGCAGAAGTTTCCTGTCCTGCCCACCCGCCGCAGCAATTGCCACTGGCAGGTCAGAAAATTTTACAGGCCATTTAAAGGTCCCAAAAGAGAAAATGCTGGAAAATCTCAGCATGTCTGGCAGCATCTGTAAGGAGAGAAAAGAGCTGACATTTCAAGTCCAGATGACCTTTGGTCAAAGCTCATTTAAAGATCCGTTGACCCCGGGTGGGAATTTTCGGTCTTTGGTCACGTGCAGCTAGAAAATTCCACCCGACATGAACTTCCACACCCCGCACCATCTCAAGGTCAGCTAGGGAAGAGTAGAAAATGCCAGCCTAGCCAGCAATGCCCACATCCTGTAAACAAAATACAGAAAAAAATGTACTGGTGAAGATGGCCAGTTATATGCATCGATTAGTGGATATGGTCAGTTATAGGCATTGATTAACATTGCCACAAAAGCAATGGGTTGTCCTTTGGGGGGAAAAAAGCAGCCTTTTTATGTAAATTCAACTTTTCTTTTTTAAAAACTCAGGATAAGAAATTGGAATTTCATTATTTCACATCCGTCATCACGCTGAGATACTTTACATATCATGCTGGAGTGTAATCACAGTGAATGCTATTCAGAAAAAGTATTTGTTCAGCTGTTGCAAAACCAGGACTTCCTACCGTAGCCTTGAAAACACCAGAATTTCTGATAAGCTATTTGTTTGTTGGAAAACCATCATTTTCGGATAACTCTTCTGAAGGTGAATTACCAATTTTTGTATCATTCTGTCTGAGGCTGGTCCATTTATTATCTTTGTCAGTTTCTGACATAGGGAGAGTGAATTTTTATTTCAAGCACATATCAGGGATCTCTTGCTGACTGGGTAAATTACAAGGGCATAAAGATTACATTTTAAAAAAGCCTGCTGTGATTTATGATAGTAACGTGATCTTTTTAATACATTCTTTGGATATGGGCGTCACTAAGCAAGGCCAGGATTTACTGCCCATCCCAAGTTGCCCTTGAAAAGGTGAAGGAATGCCTGCTTAAACAGCTGCAATCCGGGTGTTGACGGTGCTCCCACAGTTTTCTTAGGTATGGAGTTCCAGGATTTTGACCCAACAAAACATCAATTACATACATACAGAAAATGCTGGAAATATTCACCGAGTAAGGCAGCATCTGTGGGAGCAAAACAAAATTATTGAGCCCGATTTTGTGGTCAACGTTGAAACAACGGAACTTGCCACTGACATGGAAGAAAGCTGTCCACGAAGACTTAGCAATCTCTGTGGCATGGTTTCCTGCTTTCCCAATGGCAAATTTAAATCTGTTGCCATGTCAAGGGGATCTCCAGGCATCCAACCACAGTGATGTCATCAAGCAGGGTAAGCAACCAATCACGTTGAAGTATTCTCATAAACAGCAAACCAGGCAAGAGATCTCACCCTTCATTTTTGGTTGCTAAACGCTGCAATATGCATATGTTTTAAAACGTCCCTTTAACTTAAAAGTTAAAGGCAACATTCTGAAAAAGGGGATGGTGAATTCTTTATAGACACCTATTTCTCATAGAAATTTCCATGTGATCCAGTTGCCATGGGGAGATAAATTCAAACAGAAACTCACGGAGGTGTCAAGTGGCAGATTTAGCACTTTTCACAGTATCTGACAGAACAAAGAACAAGTGCTGCTGAGACACAGGCAGAAGAAGCATTGGAACCCTCCCAGGAACTGTTCCATTCACTGTTCTGTCAGAACTGATGGAGAGCAGAAGTAGTGTGCTGTATGGGGGGGAAACAATTTTACCAGAGCCGACAGAACCATAGATAGCGGACCAATGGAGAAATCTCTGGAATCGTTAGGACTGTTATGACTTGAGGAAGAGGGGATTCATTGAGGTGTACCTGACTGCTTTTCGAAACTGGGAAAACTCGGATGGAGTGGGACAATTGTCAAAGAACATTACAATTTTCAATCTGGTGTGGTGGAGAGAAATGAACATCCACTGGAGAGCTGGATATGACTTAAATGCTACATATCTTGCAGAAATGTGATGTAAAGTACAAGCACTTTGTAAGACATATTTCAGTTTGATTAGTTATTTGATGCAAAACTTACCATTACTTCAGTTTGATGTGTTGTGTGCATTAGTGTTTTTTTGAGTTGATTTTAGTTTTTTTGTACATTAAAAGTCTAAGAACAGTGTAATCTTGTCCATTGGTTACTTCCAGTGGCCATTTCAGAAATAAATCTTTTTTCAAAGGGTCTCTGGGGATCATAAGAAGTTAAATTTTCAGATAGAAAAATAAAATATTTGGATTGAATTTGGATGAAAGCTAAAATATTAATATTGAAAATATACCATTTAATAATATGTGAATTTTTTTCTCATAACGGGGATATTTGACATTTCACAAACATAAAATTAGCTTTTCAGGGCCAGTGAGGAAGTTCAATGGTAATTATGAAGTTCATAGGCTCAACAGTTTATAGGTTTACCACAGACTGCAATCCGGGGGTGTTTGAACCCTCAAAGTTGCTGTGAAAGCTGACAGTTTCACCATCAGCACCGTCAGAAAATCAGGGCCAATATTTCATACATTGAAACGTACATAGAAAATAGAAGCAGGAGTAGACCATTCGGCCCTTCGAGCCTGCTCCGCCATTCACTATGACCATGGCTGATCATCAAATTCAAGACCCTGCTCTGCCTTCCCCCCACCCCCCATATCCCTTGATTCCTTTAGCCCCAAGAGCTATATCGAATTCCTTCTTGGAATCACACAATGTTTTGGCCTCAACCACTTTCTGTGACAGTAAATTCCACAGATTCGCCACTCTCTCGGTGAAGAAATTTTTCCTCACTTCAGTCCTCAAACTCCCCCACCATCGGGAACATTCCTTCTGTGTCTATTCTGTATAATCCTGTTAGAACTTTTAAAATTTCCATGAGATCCCCTCTCACTCTTACCTAACTGACTTAATTTCTCCTCATATGACAGTCCTGCCATCCCAGGAATCAGTCTGGTAGACCTACGCTACACTCCCTCGATAGCACCAACATTCTTCCTCAGACAAGGACATCAAAATTGCACACAATACTCCAAGTGTGGTCTCATCAACACTATACAATTGCAGTAAAACACCCCTATTTCTATACTCAAATCCTCTTGCTATGAAGGCCAATATACCATTTGTCTTCTTTACTGCCTGCTGTATCTGCGCGCTCACTTTCAGCAACTGATGCACGAGGATGCTAAGGCCTTTTTGAATAGCACCTCTTTCAATTTACGCCCATTCAAATAATAATCTGCCTTCCTGATTTTTGCTACCAAAGTGGTGAACCTAATTTATCCACATTATACTGCATCTGACATGCATATGCTCACTCACTCAGTCTGTCCAAATCACACTGAAGCATCTTAACATCGTCCTCATGGCTCACCCTCCCACCCAACTTTGTATCATCTGCAAACTTAGAATTCCTACAGTGCAGAAGGAGGTCATTTGGCCCATCAAGTCTGCACCAACCACAATCCCACCCAGGCCCTATTCCTGTAACCCAACATATTTACCCTGCTAATCCCCCTGACACTAGGGTCAATTTATCATGACCAATCAACTTAACCTGTACATCTTCGGACTGTGGGAGGAAACCGGAGCAACTGGAGAAAACCCACGCAGACACGGGGAGAATGTGCAAACTCCGCACTGACAGTGACCTGAGGCCGGAACTGAAGCCGGGTCCCTGGCACTGTGAGGCAGCAGTGCTAAACACTGTGCCACCTTGCTGCCCTTAGAGATGATACATCTAGTTCCCTTATTGAAATCATTAATATAAAATGTGAACAGTTGGGGTCCAAGAACAGGTTAGTGTCTATTTCTCTCTCCACAATTGTCACCTGACCTGCAGAGTGTTTCCAGCATTTTCTGCTTACTTTTTTTCAGATTTCCAGCATCCACAATATTTTGTTTCTTTTAATTACAGGGATTTCAAAATAATGCCAAAAAGAAATTGAAGCTTGGAAATAATTTTTAATTGCACTTAGGGTGACAAAGAACTCATGTTTCTCAGTCACAAAGATCTTTCCTTAAGACCATTTTGACACACTTTGATCCCCATGAACCATTTACCAGCTATATTGCTGTGCTGGAAGTATAAAATAGAATTATAACAAATATGTAAATCTTAGTTTTAGCTAGTTTCCTAATCACGCCTTGCAAAGCAGAGATAACTGGTTACATAGTAAGATGATCATTTAAGTTTTATTTAATAATCACAGAACTTGTCCTCTCATTTTCCTGGCCCACATCTTAGGTACTACATCTTTAACTTTCAAAGAGCTGGCCCTTGTTCTTCAGACTGCATGACTAATAATGTTGTGTTTTGATTTTTCAGTGTTTCAAATAGGGTTGTGAAGGACATCATAGAGCTTGTGCTGGTATTAATAAACTCATCTATTTCTTGCATTTATATTTATAGGATGTTCCGACATCATCTTCTATTAATATATGCTTGAGCTGAGATCAAATAATCCTGCTATTCCATGTGGATTAAGTTGGTACACTGATTATCCATTCTCCCTGATGCTGTTAAACGGCCACATACAAGACTGCATGCCAGCAATACTGAGTCATGATCAGAAATTATAAGTGACTTCAGATATACTTCAAAGCACGCAGCTCAGACATGATTGGTGGTGACAGGCGAACAATGAATCTTCGAATATATTTAGTGATTTCAGTAAACCATAAATTCTATCTTTGAACTTTTCCGTGGATCCATCAACACCACACTTTCAACAGTTTGATTACTGCTCAGAAGCATTTGCTCATGATTAATCTTTCATTCAACATTAAAGTCCTGGGTTCCACCAGACTTCTGTCGGTCACTTAAAATGTCCGCGAATACACTTCCTCCGGGTCTTCAGCTAGCTTTCTGATTTTGTCACAAAGGGAGAGTAGGACAACTCTGTGAAAACCTTGACCGAAAGCTAACTTCATTACATGACAGGTTTCAGACTGTGCAATATGCCCAAATTTGCCTGTGGGACAAAATGGGTAAGAGTTCGTTGGTTACCCCTTTTGTACTCCGCGTGGTATCCTGTTTCATTGACAAGTTCCACCTCTGTGGTGTTTTGGCGGCACGGTGGCACAGTGGTTAGCGCTGCTGCTTCACAGCACCAGGAACCCGGGTTCAATTCCTGGCTTAGGCCACTGTCTGTGTGGAGGCTGCACATTCTCCCTGTGTCTGCGTGGGATTCCTCCCACAGTCCGAAAGAGTGCTGGTTAGGTGCATTGGCCATGCTAAATTCTCCCGCAGTTACCTGAACAGGCGCTGGAGTGTGGCAACAGGGGTTTTTCACAGTAACTTCATTGCGGTGTTAATGTAAGCCTTTTTAATTTATTTTTTATTCATTCGTGCGACCTGGGTGTTGCTGGCTGGCCAGCATTTATTGTCCATCCCTAGTTACCCTTGAACATGTGGTGGTGAGCTGCCTTCTTAAATCGCTGCAGTCCACATGCTGTGGGTTGGCCCACATTGCCGATAAAGAGAGAATTCCAGCATTTTGACCCAGCGACTGCGAAGGAACGACGATTTATTTCTAAGTCAGGACAGTGAGTGGCTTGGAGGGGAACTTGCAGGTGGTGGTGTTCCCATGAATCTGCTGCCCTTGTCCTTCTAGATGGAAGTGGTCATGGGTTTGAAAGGTGCTGTCTAAGGATGTTTGGTGAATTGCTGCAGTGCATCTTGTAGATAGTACACACTGCTACTACTGAGCGTCGGTGGTGGAGGGAGTGGGTTTTTGTAGATTTGGTGACAATCAAGTGGACTGCTTTGTCCTGGATGGTGTCAAGCTTCTTGAGTGTTGCTGGAGCTGCACCCATCCAGGCTTGTGCCTTGTAGATGGTGGACAGGCTTTGGGTAGTCAGGAGGTGAGTTACTCACCGCAGTATTCCTAGCCTCTGACATGCTCTTGTAGCCACTGTGTTTATGTGATGAGTCCAGTTGAGTTTCTGGTCAATGGTAACCCCAAGGATATTGATAGTGGGGGATTCAGTGATGGCAACACCATTGAATGCCAAGGGGCGGTGGTTAGAGTGTCTCTTATTGGTGATGGTCATTGCCTGGCATTTGGGCGAAAGTTACTTTCCACTTGTCAGTCCAAGCCTGGAAATTGTCCAGATCTTGTTGCATTTAAACATGGACTGCTTCAGTATCTGAGGAGTCCTAAATAGTGCTGAACATTGTGCGATCATCGGCGAACATCCCCACTTCTGACCTTATGATGGAGGGAAGGTCATTGATGAAGCAGCTGAAGATTGTTGGGCCTTGGACACTACCCTGAGGGACTCCTGCAGAGATGTCCTGGAGCTGAGATGACTGACCCTCCACAACACAATCATCTCCAGGTATGACTCCAACTAGCAGAGTTTGCCCACAGATACCCATTGATTCCAGTTTGGCTAGGGCTCCTTGATGCCACACTCAGTCGAATGCGGCCTTGATGTCGAGGGTTGTCACTCTCACCTCACCTCTGGAATTCAGCTCTTTTGTCCATGTTTGAACCAAGGCTGTAATGAGGTCAAGAGCTGAGTGACCCTGGCAAAACCCAAACTGGACGTCACTGAGCAGGCTATTGCTGAGCAGGCGCTGCTTGTTGATGACCCCTTCCATCACTTTATTGATGATCGAGAGTAGACTGATTCGACAGTAATTGGCTGGGTTGGATTTGTCCTGCTTTTTGTGTACAGGACATATCTGGGCAATTTTCCACATTGCCAGGTAGATGCCAGTGTTGTAACTGTACTGGAAGAGCTTGGCTGGGGGAGCAGAAAGTTCTGGAGCACAAGTCTTCAGTACTATTGCCGGAATGTTATCAGGGCCCATTGCCTTTGCAGTATCCACTGCCTCCAACCGTTTCCTGATATCACGTGGAGTGAATCGAATTGGCTGGAGACTGGCATCTGAGATGCTGGGGACCACTGGAGGAGGCCAAGATGGATCATCCACTCGGCACTTCTGGCTGGAGATTGCTGCAAATGCTTCAGCCTTATCTTTTGCACTGATGTGCTGGGCTCCTCCTTCATTGAGGATGGAGATATTTGTGGAGCCTCCTCCTCCAGTGAGTTGTTTAATTGTCCACCACCATTCATGACTGGCTGTGGCAGGATTGGTTGTGGGATCGCTTAGCTCTGTCTATCACTTGCTGTTTATGCAAATAGTCCTGTTTGGTAGCTTCACTACATTGATACGTCATTTTTAGGCATGCCTGGTGCTGCTCCTGGCATGCTCATCTGCACTCTCCATTGAACCAGAGTTGGTCCCCTGGTTTGATGGTAATGGTTGAGTGGAGGATATGCCGGGCTGTGAGGTTGCAGATTGTGCTGGAGTACAATTCTGCTGCTCTTGATGGCTCACAGCACCTCATGGATGCCCAGTCTTGAGTTGCTAGATCTGTTCGAAGTCTGTCCCATTTAGCATGGTGATAGTGCCACACAACACGATGGAGATTGTTCGCAATGTGAAGGCGAGATTTCGCCTCCACAAGGACTGTGCAGTGGTCACCCTTACCAATACTGTCATGCATCTGCAGCCGGCAGATTGGTAAGGATGAAGTCAAGTATGTTGTTTTCTCTTGTTGGTTCCTTCACCACCTGTTGCAGACCCAGTCAAGCAGTTATATCCTTTAGGACCCGACCAGCTCGATCAGTAGTGCTGCTGCCGAGCCACTCTTTTTGGTGGACACTGAAATCCCCCATCCAGAGTACTTTTTGCGCCCTTGCCACCCTCAGTGCTCCCTCCAAGTGTTGTTCAACATGGAGGAATACTGATTCATCAGCCGAAGGAAGACGGTACGTGGTAACCAGTAAGAGGTTTCCTTGCCCATGTTTAACCTGAAGCCATGAGACTTCATGGTATCCAGAGTCGGTGTTAAGGACTCCCAGGACAACTCCCACCTGACAGTATTCCACTGTGCTGCCACTTCTGCTGGGTCTGTTCTGCCGATGGGACGGGACATATCCAGGGAGGGTAATGGTGGTGTGTGGGGTCTTATCTGTAAGGTATGATTCCGTAAGAATGACTATGTCAGGCTGTTGCTTGACTCATCTATGAGACAGCTCTCACAATTTTGGCACTAGCCCCAGATGTTAGTAAGGAGGACTTTGCAGGGTCGACAGGGCTGCTTGTTTTGCCGCTGCCTTTTCCAGTGCCTAGGTCAATACCAGGTTGTCCATCTGATTTCATTTCTTTGTTGAGACTTCATAACGATTGATACAACTGAGTGGCTTGCTAGGCCATTTCAGAGGGTAGTTGGGAGTCAACCACATAGCTCTGGAGTCACATGTAGACCAAACCAGGTAAGGACACCAGATTTCCTTCCCTAAAGGACATTAATGAACCAGATGGGTTTTTCCAACAATCAACAATGGTTTCATGGTCATCAGTCGATTCTTAATTCCAGATATTTTTTATTGAATTCAAATTCCACCATCTGTCATGGTGGGATTCGAACCAGTGTCCCCAAGACATTCATTGATTTTCTGAATTAATAATTGAGTGATAATACCACTAGGCCATCGCCTCCCCGTAAGCTTACTTGTGACTAATAAATTAAGTAGTTTACATAAACTGAGAATTAATTCTGATTGCCAATCAACTGAGAACCCATGTCAATCTAGAAAACTAGTAAAAACTGACCAACAAAAAAGCTGACATTGCCCCAAAAAGTTTACAATTCAAGAAAGCCAAATGTAAAAATAAGTAGTTATGCATTTGATATCTCAAGCAATAGATATGTGCAGCGTTTCTTCACTGGCGCAGAGGAACAGAACTAGCCCATTAAGCCTCCCAAGCATGATCTGCTATTTAATTAAATCATGACTGGCTGTATTTTAACTCCATTGATCGGCACGATTCCTATAACCATGAGTACTTTTGTCTAATCTACTTGCCTAAACAAGAATCTATCATCTCATTTATGAAAATGTTAATTGATGCCCAGCCTCAGCTGTGTGGGGAAAGAATTCCAGATTGCTACTCGCATTTGTGTAAAGAAGTGCTTCCTAAAATCATCACTGAACAACCTAGTTCTATTTTTTAGATTATCCTGCCTTGATCTAGCGCTTTCACCAGAGGAAATCATTTCTATCTATTCTTTAATCAGCTTAAACACTTCAATTAAAGCAACTTATAATCTATGTTCAAGGGAATACAATCTTGCTCTTGCAACTTATTTTCATTTAACCATTTTAGCCCAGCATCATTCTGGTAAATCTGCGCTGTGCCACCTTGTACTATTGATATAGTTCTAAGTGTGTAGCTCAGATGGGAACTTGCAGGTGCTGGCATTCCCATGCACCCGCTGCCCTTGGTCTTTGTGGTGGCAGAGGTTACGGCATTGTAAGATGTTGATGAAAGAACCTTGATGAGCTTTTGCGGTGCGCCCTGTAGATGGTGCACATTGCTGCCACTGTGCGTCAATGGAGGAAGTGGATGTTTAAAATGGTTGATGGGGTACCAATCAAACAGGCTGCTTTGGTCTAAATGGTCAAGTTTCTTGTATATTGTTGGAGCTGTATTCATACAGGCAGATGGAGAATGTTCCCTCAAACTTCTGATTTGTGCCTTTTGGATGGTAGACAATTTGCCTGAAGTCAGGAGGTGAGTTGCTCATTGCAGAATTCACAGTCTTTGACCTGTTCTTATAGCCACAGTATTTATATAGCTAATCCAGTTCAGTTTCTGGTCAATGGCAACCACCTTCCCAAAGGTTGAAAGTGGTCATTGTTGGAGCAGTTAAATTTGTTTGGACCTCAGACACTACCCTGAGGAACTCCTGCAGTGATGTTCTGGGACTGAGATAATTTGACACCCAAAAACCACAACCTTCTTCCTTTGTGCTAGGTATGACCCCAACCAGCTGGAGAACTTTCCCTGATTCGCATTCACTTCATTTTTGTTCAGATTCCCTGATGCCACACTGTCTTGTTGTCACAGGCAGTCACCCTTGCCTCACCTCTTGAGTTCAGTTTTTTTGTCCATATTTGGACCAAAGGAGTCCACTTGATTGGCATCCTAAGTTTTTTAAGTTAAGTTAAGACTTACATTAATACTGCAATTAAGTTACTGTGAAATTCCCCTAGTTGCCACTCTCTGGCGCCTGTTCGGGTCAATTCACCTAACCAGCACATCTTTTCCGAGGAGGAAACCCACGCAGACACGGGGAGAGCGTGCAAACTCCACACAGACAGTGACCCAAGCCGGGAATCGAACCCGGGTCCCTGGCGCTGTGAGGCAGCAGCACTAACCATTGTGGCACCATGCCGTCCCATCCACCATCTTAAAGATTCACCTCAGTATTCACCAGGGCGGCACGGTAGCACAGTGGTTAACACTGCTGCTTCACAGCTCCAGGGTCCCAGGTTCGATTCCCGGCTTGGGTCACTGTCTGTGTGGAGTTTGCACATTCTCCTCGTGTCTGCGTGGGTTTTCTCCAGGTGCTCCGGTTTCCTCCCACAGTCCAAAGATGTGCGGGTTAGGTTGATTGGCCAGGTTAAAAAAAAAATTGCCCCTTAGAGTCCTGATGCGTAGATTAGAGGGATTAGTGGGTAAATATGTGGGGGTAGGGCCTGGGTGGGATTGTGGTCAGTGCAGACTCGATGGGCCGAATGGCCTCCTTCTGCACTGTATGGTTTCTATAATAACCTCCTGACACATAATGGCAGCAGTGTTTGCCATCTGCAGGATGCAATGCATAAACTCATCAAGGCTCCAATAGCGCTTTGAAAAAAACATGACCTCTACCATCTTGAAGGGCAAGGGCAGCAGATGCATGGGAACACCACCTCCTGCAAGTTCGCCTCCAAAGCTGCACATCATCCTGAATTGGAACCTTATTGCCGTTCCTTTGCTGTCAATAGGTCAATTAAACAATTTTTTAAAAATCGAGTTGGCTGAAAACTGACATTTGTTGGGAATGCACATAGTCTTGCGTTGAAGTTTCACAAGGTTTGAATCTTATTTTAGGTATCCCTGGTGCAGTTCTTGGCGAGTTCCCCTGTGCTCCTCATTAACCCAGGGTTGATCTACTGGTTTGATATTCGTGGTAAGAGTGAGGGCTACGCCAGTGAACACAGTTATAGATTGCAGCTGTATCCAACTCTGCTGCTGCAGATGACTCCTGGTATTCACGGAGTTTTGAGCTGTTATATCTGTTGTTAATCTAACCTATTCAGCACAGTGGTAATGCACTGAAGAGAAAAAAACATGAATAATTAAAATGTCTGAGGGGAAATCCAAATGTTGAAGACATAAAATTGGCAAAAGAAAAAAAAAGAACTTCCATTGTTTATAACACGTTTCACAATCCCAGAACATTCCAAAGTGATTCAAAGTCAGTGAAGTACTTTTGAAGTGTCACTTTTGTAATCAAGTGGCACCTACTTACCAAAATCTGCTTACCGCATCTATTCAGTCTTGGCTGGAAGCAATCATCACGAACCTCATCACATCCTTGATCCAGCAATTGACACAGGAACGGAATGCTAAAGGAGAGATGAAAGTTGCTGTGTCTGAAAGAGAAGTTCAACTCAAACGTGGCACTAAAGAGCCCTAGCAAAATTTGAAGAGAAAATGCTGGAAAATCTCAGCAGGTCTGGCAGCATCTGTAAGGAGAGAAAATCTCCTTACAGATGCTGCCAGACCTGCTGAAATTTTCCAGCATTTTCTCTTTTGGTTTCAGATTCCAGCATCTGCAGTAATTTGCTTTTATTTTTTACCTAGCAAAATTTGATTTGATTTGATTTGATTTACTATTGTCACGTGTATTGGGATACAGTGATACAGTGTTTTTTATGCGTGACACAGACAAAACATACCATTCATAGAGGGCGGGATTTTACAGGCCTCGCTTGAGCGATTCTGTGATGGGCAGAGCGGTAGAATTCCGGTGAGATTGTATAGGACAGAAAGAAAGGAGAGGGGTGTGGTGAACCATCGTTAGTTCCCACTAGATAGTACTGAGCCAGGGTCTGGCCAGTACTACAAGTATGTATATATGTTGCTGTTGGGGTTAGGGATGGGTTGTTCTACTTGTTGCTGTTGGGGTTAGGGTTGGGTTGTTACACCTTTGTATTATAGTATTGTGGTACATCCCAGTCGGGCTCCGCCTCCTGGGAGAGGTATAAAGGTCTCTGCTCTGTCTGGGGCCCCTCAGTCTGGGATTGTGTATATAATTAGTAGCTGCCTTGTTACAGCAAATAAAATTGATGCGCGTTATTACACACGAGGCTTGATGCTCAGGAAATAAAGGCTTTTATTTGCTGTAACAAGGCAGCTACTAATTATATACACGATCTCAGACGGAGGGGTCCCAGACAGAGCAGAGACCTTTATACCTCTCCCAAGAGGCGGAGCCCGACTGGGATGTACCACAATACTATAATACAAAGGTGTAACAACCCAACCCTAACCCCAACAGCAACAAGTAGAACAACCCATCCCTAACCCCAACAGCAACATATATACATACTTGTAGTACTGGCCAGACCCTGGCTCAGTACTATCTAGTGGGAACCAACGATGGTTCACCACAAGGGGGCAGAATATTGTGTTGCAGTCATGACTAGGGTGTCGAGAAAGATCAGCTTAACAAAGAACAAAAGAACAAAAGAACAAAGAACAGTACAGCACAGGAAACAGGCCCTTCGGCCCTCCAAGCCTGTGCCGCTCCTTGGTCCAACTAGACCAATCGTTTGTATCCCTCCATTCCCAGGCTGCTCATGTGACTATCCAGGTAAGTCTTAAACGATGTCAGCGTGCCTGCCTCCACCACCCTACTTGGCAGCGCATTCCAGGCCCCCACCACCCTCTGTGTAAAAAATGTCCCTCTGATGTCTGAGTTATACTTCGCCCCTCTCAGCTTGAGCCCGTGACCCCTCGTGATCGTCACCTCCGACCTGGGAAAAAGCTTCCCACTGTTCACCCTATCTATACCCTTCATAATCTTGTATACCTCTATTAGATCTCCCCTCATTCTCCGTCTTTCCAAGGAGAACAACCCCAGTCTACCCAATCTCTCCTCATAGCTAAGACCCTCCATACCAGGCAACATCCTGGTAAACCTTCTCTGCACTCTCTCCAATGCCTCCACGTCCTTCTGGTAGTGCGGCGACCAGAACTGGACGCAGTACTCCAAATGTGGCCTAACCAGCGTTCTATACAGCTGCATCATCAGACTCCAGCTTTTATACTCTATACCCCGTCCTATAAAGGCAAGCATACCATATGCCTTCTTCACCACCTTCTCCACCTGTGTTGCCACCTTCAAGGATTTGTGGACTTGCACACCTAGGTCCCTCTGTGTTTCTATACTCCTGATGACTCTGCCATTTATTGTATAAGTCCTCCCTACATTATTTCTTCCAAAATGCATCACTTCGCATTTATCCGGATTAAATTCCATCTGCCACCTCTCCGCCCAATTTTCCAGCCTATCTATATCCTGCTGTATTGCCCGACAATGCTCTTCGCTATCCGCAATTCCAGCCATCTTCGTGTCATCCGCAAACTTGCTGATTACACCAGTTACACCTTCTTCCAAATCATTTATATATATCACAAATAGCAGAGGTCCTAGTACAGAGCCCTGCGGAACACCTAACATAAGGTAGGTCCATTCAAAAGTCTAATGGCAGCAGGGAAGAAGCTGTTCTTGAGTCGGTTGGTACGTGACCTCAGAGTTTTGTGTCATTTTCCCGACGGAAAAAGGTGAGAGGAAAGGTTGGAGGTGTTGGGGGTTCTTCCGACAACGCTGCCCCGCCCTCTTCTGGAGTGTACTTGCACTCAGCAGGGCTGCCACTACATCCTGGCAGGTGTCTGCACCTGGTTCTTCAGGTCTGGCTTTGTTCACAATGCTTACTGGGAGTTGACCTGCTGTCTGCTGAGATCTAAAACAGCTACCGCCATAAGTTTCAGTATCTTATTCAATACGTTCTTTCCCTTCTTTCCCTTTGATCTCTCCATCGTCTTTCCTATCTTTAGCAATGGTCTCTCCCAGAACTGATTTACTTCATTGATTTATTTCATCTCTTTAGATTTAAAAGAAAAGTAAACTCACCCTGTCCTTAATTTAGTGACTGACACCTTTCTTTTACAACTTTGAATCACATAAACCCATTCAAATGTACTCATGTCTTATGGAAACATTTGTTTGAAGCCCTTCTAAAATTTTTACCATACCAAACGCATTTCTTATTTTTAGATTTGATTCCCAAATCAAAGTCTTTTACCACTCGCACATCCCCAACAATTAAAAAAGTCAAGAATATTAACAACAGAAAAATATTACAGTTTCTTAGTTTTACTAACACCAGGATTGATCCCTTGGCCTGATGGTAACGGTAGAACAGGGATTATGTCGGGCCATGATGTGACGGATTGTATACAATTCTGCTGACTGATGGTGTCCAGCACCTCCTGGATGCTCAGTTTTGAGTTTCTAGAATTGTTTGAAACCTATCCCTTTCAGCATGGTGGTCAGGCCATAATATACCATGCAGGGTATACTCAATGTAAAGATGGGAGTTTGTCTACATATAGACTATCTGGTGGGCACTCTTACCACTGCTGTCATGGACAAATGAATCTGCAACAGATAGATTGGTAAGGCCTAGTATGTTTTCCCTTCTTAGAACATAGAAAGCCACAGCACAAACAGGCCCTTCGGCCCACAGGTTGCGCCGATCACATCCCCACCTCTAGGCCTATCTATAGCCCTCAATCCCATTAAATCCCATGTACTCATCCAGAAGTCTCTTAAAAGACCCCAACGAGTTTGCCTCCACCACCACCGACGTCAGCCGATTCCACTCACCCACCACCCTCTGAGTGAAAAACTTACCCCTGACATCTCCTCTGTACCTACCCCCCAGCACCTTAAACCTGTGTCCTCTCGTAGCAACCATTTCAGCCCTTGGAAATAGCCTCTGAGAGTCTACCCTATCCAGACCTCTCAAGATCTTGTAAACCTCTATCAGGTCACCTCTCATCCTTCGTCTCTCCAGGGAGAAGAGACCAAGCTCCCTCATCATATGCTGAAGACCCAGACTAGCAACTATGTCCTTTAGGGCCAGACCTATAGTGATGCTACTGAGCCAACCTTGTGATGGACATTGAAGTCCCCCATTCAGAGTACATTCTGTGCCAAAGCCATTCTCAGTGCATCCTCCAATTGGTGTTCAACATGGAGGGGAATTGATCAATCAGTTGAGGAGATGTGGTAGGTGGTATTCAGCAAGACCTTGTCCATGGTTGGCCTGATGCCATGAGACCCCATGCGGTCCAGAGTCAATATTGAGGACTCCCAGGACAACTTGTATACCATTGCGCTGCCAGCTCTGCTGGGTCTGTCCTGCTAGTAGGACAGGACATGCCCAGGAATAGTGATGGTGGTGTCTGGTCATTATTTCAAAGGTATGATTCCACTATGTCAAGATGTTGCTAGTCTAGTTTAACTCTTCCAATTTTGGCACAAACCCCCAGATGTTAGTAAGCAGGACATTGCAGGGTCAACAGTACAAGGTTTGTCATTGTCATTTCTGGTGTCTAGGTTGTTGTCAGGTGATTCATCTGGCTTAATGCCTTTTCGTAGGCTTTGTAGTAGTTTAAATACAATTGAATGAGTTGCTAGGCCATTTGAGAGGGCATTCTTGACAACGATAATCTCTCAATTGTGGCACTATCCTTGTAAGTCTCATTTTGCACTTTCTCCAGTTCCTCTATGTTCCTTTCATAGCCTGAGGATTAGAACTGTGCACAGTATCCTAACTGCAGCTTGACCTATGTCCTATGTAGGTTCCTCAGAACTTCACTAATTTTGACAAGTTCTGGCAGAGGGCCATCAAGCTGAAAAGTTAACTCAATTTCTCTCTCCGCGGATGCCGCCTGATCTGCTGAGCATTTCCAGCCATTTTCTTTTATCTCACTACTTTTGGGTTATCTACAGCTCGGAATGAATCCCAGCACTTTAACATTTTTAATTGCTTTGCTGAACTGCGATGCCGCTTTTAATGATTTGTATCCCTCGATCCCTTTGCTCTTCTACTCCATTCAATTTCTTATTTTCTCAGCTGGAGGTGATGATAAACAGCAAACTGGTGAGCTGCTGAGGGAACAAAAAGCCCACTCACTGTGTATGTAACCAAATGTGAGGAACTCACATTGGTGCATCTCCTCTTCTGGAGTGATTGCTTTCAGAGCTGGAGCTTACTATAACTTGTGTAGCTATGTGATAACGCCTTCTGCACTACTTCATGCTAAAGACCATCTCCTCAGAAGCCCCATTGATGTAGGTGAGCATAGAATATTGAGCATCTGTACAATGTTGGTATTCCTTCCTTGTGGTGACCTGCAACCTTTCGTCAAGTTCATGGTCCACCGTGACTGTGTTTTGAAGTTGGTATGTCAACTATGATAGCACACATGCCAATCATCAATATTATAAGGTTGTGTATCAAGCTTCCAGTAGGAAAAAAAATCAGCTTTTCATCTCTTGGATTCCTTTAGGGAGGGGATGTCATAGTGGTATTGGCACTGAATAATCCAGAGACCCAGGATAATGCCCTGGGGACGAAGGTTCGAATCCCACCATGGGAGGTTGGTTTGCGCGATGGACTGGGCTATGTTCACAACCCTTTGTAGTTTCTTGCAGTCTTGGTCAGAGCAGGAACTATACCATGCTGTAATATATCCAGAAAGAATACTTTCTATGGTGCATCTGTAAAAAGTGGTGAGAGTTGTAGCGGACATGCCAAATTTCCTTAGCCTCCTGAGAAAGTAGAGGCATTAGCAGGCTTTCTTAACAATAGTATCAGCATGGAGGGACCAGGACAAGTTGTTGGTGATTTGGACAGCAAGAAACTTGAAGCCTTCGACTATTTCCACTTCATCACCATTGTCGTAGACAGGAGCATGTCCTCCATTATGCTTCCTGAAGTCGATGACGATCTCCTTCGTTTTATTGACATTGACAGAGAGATTATTGTCATTGCACCATTTCACCAGATTCTCTATCTCTTTCCTATACAGTGCCTCATCATTGTTTGAGATCTGACACAAGACGGTGATGTCATCAACAAACTTGACAATGGAGTTTGAGTGGAATTTGGCCACATACAGTCATAAGTGACTCCAGGTCCACACTAATGTGGTTGACTGTTAAAATGCCCTCCGATATGGCCTATCAAGCCATTCAGTTAAGGGCAATAGGGGATAGGTAATAAATGTCAGTGCAGCCAGCAATGCCTTCATCCCATGAATGAATAAAACAAAAATTACAAGTTGTCAATATCAACCAGGCAGATTATTTGGCATGTGGAACTGAAGTTAATCAGAGTCTATTCTTGCTTGTGCACCAATTTGGAGCAAAAAAATAATTTAAGGTGAACTGATGCAATATGAGAGTTTTGGTTTCAGATATATTTGTTTTATTTTTTTCCTAAAGAAGTTTTATCTGACAAAGAAATTGTTGACATGAAACTTTTCAGAACCTTTCTGTGCTTCTCCAAGAAACTTTCTGGCGTATGTCCAGTTGTTCTGTGAAGGTTGATTGCAACCACCCTTTCTGAGAATAGCAAGGCATTTTCTCCCTTTAGGTGAGAATTTGTTTCACCTAAATTATCTGTCAGAGGGTTGGAAATACAATTGGAAGGTGGGCCTGGAATTATGGAGGACTTTGCAAGACTTGTTGCAGATAGGCATAGGGTACATAAAATTAGAGAGATTTATGCGTAGCTCAAAGACTGGCATGGGAGAAGTGGATTCCAGTTCATGGGGCACTACTAGGGCAAGTGAGGGTTAGTACTGTTGGTTAGTCTACACCAAAACCGGGATGGGACCAATGTTCTAGCGAGCCACATGGTACTTAAAGTGGAGACAGTTTTAAACTAAATACTGTTTAAGTTTTTTTATTAGTGTCCAAGTAGGCTTACATTAACACGGCAATGAAGTGAAAATCCCCTAGTCGCCACACTCCAGTGTCTATTCAGGTACACTGAGGGAGAATTTAGCATGGCCAATTCACCTAACCAGTCCCTCAGACTGTGGGAGGAAAGCGGAGCACCCAGAGGAAACCCACGCAGACACGGGGAGAACGTGCAGACTCCACACAGAGCAGTGACCTAAGCCGAGAATCAAACCTGGGTCTCTGGCGCTGTGAGGCAGCAGTGCTCATCACTGTGCCACCATGCTGTGGGGAAAAGAGATTAAATTTGAGAAGACATGATAAATCAAAGGCTCGAGGAATGGCTAGAGTGAAAAATATTAATGAGGGAAATGGTAAACAGACAGGGTCAGGAAGAGACAGAGTGCAGTGAGTATAAATCTAAGAATAAGTTTTTAAAAAAGTAAAAGGAAAAAACTCAAAGGCTGTGCATCTGAATGTACGTAGAAGTCAAATCAAAATAGATAAACTCAGAGTGTAATTAAAAATAAGTAAGTATGATCTGATAGCCATTACAGAGACACGGCTGCAGAATGACATAGATTTGGACCTGAATATTGAAGGGTACATGACATTTAGAAAGGACAGGAAGGTAGGAAAAAGGGAGGGATGATTCTATTAATTAATGATGGTATTAGCACATTAGAGAGGGATGACCGAGGTTCAGGAAACCAGGATGTAGAAATGGTTTAGGTAGAGATAAGAAATGATAAAGACCGAAAGTGACTTGTGGGAGAGGTGTACAGACCCCCCAACAGTAACCATACAATAGGACAGGGAATATTGGAAGAAATAATGGGAACTTGTCAGTAGGGTATGGCAATAATGATGGGGGATTTTAATCTGTATATAGACTTGAAAAATCATATGGGAAAAGAAAGCCCAAATGAGGAAATCTTTGAATTTTTTCAGGATAATTTCTTAGAACAGTGCATCTAACCAGAAAGCAAGCTATTCTTGACCAGGTATTGTGCAACAAGATAGGATTAATTTATGAACTAATTGTGAAGGTGGCCCTTGGTAGCAGTAAAGTTGAATTTTATATTAAGCTTGAGGGAGGGAAGAGTGGGTCCAAGACTAGTATTTTAAACTTAAATAAGGGCAATTATGAGGACATTAAAGCATGGCTAGCTAAAGTGAACTGGCAAGGTGCTGGAGTGTGACTAGGAGATTTTCACAGTAACTTCATTGCAGTGTTAACATAAGTCTACTTGTGACCCTATTAAATAAACTTTAAACTTTGAATTGGGGTAAGGGATAGGTCAATAGAGATACACTGGAGGATATTTAAGAGGATATTTCAGAATACGCAGAATAGATAAATTCCAATGGGAAAGAAAAATTCCAAGAGGAGGACCCACCATCTGTGGTTAATTAAAATAGTTAAAGATAGTATCAAACTTAAAATAAAAGTAAATAATTGCGCAAAGGTGAGTTAGAAGATGGGACAGAATATTTTAAAAAAGCAAACAATGACCAAAAGATTGAAAAGCAAGGAAAAATCAGAGCAAGAGTGAATAGTAGCTAGAAATATAAAGACAGGTAGTAAGAGTTTCTATAGATATTTACAAAGAAGAGTGAGCAAAGAGAGAAATATCCTCTTAAATATCCTCCAGTGTATCTCTATTGACCTATCCCTTAACCCAATTCAAGGTTTAAAGTTTATTAGTGTCACAAGTAGGCTTATGTTAACACTGCAATGAAGTTACTGTGAAAAATGTTACTGTAGAAAGTGATTATGGGGAATTATTAATTGAAAATTAGGAGATGTTAGACGAATTGAACAGGTATTTTGCATTTGTCTTCACTATAGAGGATACAAGTAACATCCCATAATTAGCTGCAAATCAGGAAATGGAAGGGAGGGAGGAACTCAGGAAAATTATAAACACCAGGCAATTGCCACTTACCTGGTGATTATAACTCCAAAATTACTTTTTGTGACTCCAAAATTGTTGGAGCTACAGGTTGACAAGTCCCCGTGTCCTGATGGATTTCATTCTTGGGTCTTAAAAGAAGTGCCCAGTGAGATAGTTGATGCATTGATTTTAATTTTCCAATATTCCCCAGATTTGGGGAAGGATCCATGAGATTGGAAAATGGTAAATGTAACTCCTTTATTCAAAAAGAGAGGAGGACTGAACGGGGGAAACTACAGGCCAGTGAGCTTAACATCTGTCTTAGGAAAATGCTAGAAGCTATTATTAAAGGCGTTATAGAAGGCCACTCAGAATAATTCAGGGTAATCAGGCAAAGCCAATCTTGTTTTGTGAAAAGGAAATCAGGTTTAACTAACTTAGTGGAGTTCTTTGAAGATGGATAATGTGGAACTGGTAGATGTATCGCAAAGAGATTTCCAGAAGGCATGTGATAGGTATCACATCAAACGTTCTTGTAAAAAATAAAAGCTGATGGTGTATAGGGTAAAATATTGGCATGGATAGAAGATTGGCTCGCTAACAAAGAACAGAGGGTAGACATAAATGGGTCTTTTTCTGGTTGGCAAGATGTAATGAGTGGCGTGCCAGAAGGATCAGTGCTGGGACTTCAGGTTTTTCAATTTATATCAATGACTTGAATGAAGGTGCCAAAGGTATGGTTCCAAAGTTTACTGATAACATAAAGATAGGCAGGATATAGCTTAAAAATACATTTTATTGAAGTTTTTCTTCTTGCACTCATCAGGACAATTGCAAGAATACCAATGTCAGGGGAAACAGCAACTAAACAAAATAAATTATAGCCATTTGCTGGTTCATTTCTCAGGGCAATGCCTTGACCAATCAGACAAGTTGCCTAGTTTAAATTTTCAAACAATGCTTGCCAGTTAACTGTCAGTCACCATTAACTGGTGAATTCTCCATGGCAACCCCTCTACAAACCACTTGCCAACTAATCAGCACCTTTTTCTCAAACAGTATGAAGTTGTTGTTTCCCCAGACATTGGTATTCTTGTGATGAGTGCAAGATGAGTGCAAGACAAAAAGCTTTGACAAAATGACCTGAATTCTCCAGCCATTCACGCCAGCGGAATTCTTTGATCCCAGGGCATTACCACCACCCGTGGGTTTCCCAGTGGTGTGGAGTGGCTTCAATGGGAAACCCCAGTGATAGCGAAGGGACCAGAGAAACCCACCGCCAGTGGACAGCATGCCACCACTCGCTGCCAAGAAACACACAGCTGGGAGACCAGAGATTCCCGCCCAATGTATTTTTTCAGCAATACTTCCAAATGATCATAGGTAGGATAATAACATGTGAAGGGGATACAATGAGGCTACAAAGCTTGTGTAATTGAGTGGGCATGGACCTGGCAAATGGGGCATCATGGACAAAGGGTCATCTGGACTCGAAACGTCAGCTCTTTTCTCTCCTTACAGATGTTGCCAGACCTGCTGAGATTTTCCAGCATTTTCTCTTTTGGTACCATGTAGGAAAGGTTGAAATTGTCCATTTTGTCAGGAAAATTTTTTAAAAGCATATTACCTAGATGGGGAGAGATTACAGAGCTCTGAAATGCAAAGGGATCTCGGAGTCCGACTGCATGAACGCACAAGGCTGGCATGTAGGTACAGCAAATAATTAGGAAAACTAATAGAACATTGTCATTTATTGCGAGGGTAATTGAATCCAAAAGTAGCGAAGTTATGCTTCAGTTGTACAGGACATTGGTGAGAACACGTCTGGAGTACTGTGTACAGAATCAGTCTCATCATTTAAGAAAGGATGTAAATTCATTAGAAGTAGTTCAGAGAAGGATTACTAAACTAATGCCTGGATTGGGCAGGCTGTCTTATGATTAGACAGACTTGTCAGGGTCAATTTGGAGAGGATGGCCGGGATTCTCCCAAAAGAAACTAAGTGCCCAATGAGCTGGAAAACCGAACAATTTCCCAACCATTTTTGGGCGTACTTACCTGAACGAATCTTCGGCACTCTGTGCATCACAGAGTGGCTCAGAAACATTCACACCTGAAAGTGGAGGCAGGGGCTCATCGTCCTGGAGAGGCCAGCAGCATAGTGCTGAGCAGGCCACTGTTCATGCACAATCTGTCAGTGGGGAGATTGGCCCATGCGCATGCCCCCCCCCCCCCCCCCCCGCACCCCCCATGCCAACCTCCCCATCGCTGGCCTCCTGATTTATTCGGCCGGCCTAGCCAATCGTCCCGTCTCTCCCCCCCCACCCCCCCCCCCTCCCCAACCGACGTTCATTGGCCTATCCGATGCCCCCCCCCCACACCTGGTATCAGGTAGGAACTTTCAAAAGTTAATTGGGGGAGTCTGTGGGAAGGAAAAGGGATGTCTGGTAAGTGGCATGCTTTCAAAAGTGTGTTGACCAGGGTTCAGGGTAAACACATTCCTCTTAGAGTGAAGGGCAAGGCTGGCAGAAGTCGGGAACCCTGGATGACTCGGGAGATTGAGGCCCTGGTCAAGAAGAAGAAAGAGGCACATGAAGTGCATAGGCAGCTGGGATCAAGGGAATCTCTTGAAGAGTATAGGAGGTGTAGGAGTAGAGTTAAGAGAGAAATCAGGAGGGCAAAAAGGGGACACAAAATTGTTTTGGCAGATAAGGCAAAGGAGAATACAAAGAGCTTCTACAAATACATAAAGGGCAAAAGAGTAACAAGGGAGAGAGTAGGGCCTCTTAAGAATCAACAAGGTCATCTACGTGTGGATCCACAAGAGATGGGTGAGATCCTAAATGAATATTTCTCATCAGTATTTACTGTTGAGAAAAGCATGGATGTTAGGGAACTTGGGGAAATAAATATTGATGTTTTGAGGAGTGTACATATTACAGAGAAGGAGGTGCTGGAAGTCTTAAAGCGCATCAAGATAGATAAATCTGCAGGACCTGATGAGGTATATCCCAGGACGTTGTGGGAGGCTAGGGAGGAAATTGCGGGTCCCCTAGCCGAGTTACTTGAATCATCGATAGTCACGGGTGAGGTGCCTGAAGATTGGAGAGTGGCAAATGTTGTGCCTTTGTTTAAAAAGGGCTGCAGGGAAAAGCCTGGGAACTACAGGCCAGTGAGCCTCACATCTGTGGTGGGTAAATTGTTGGGAGGTATTTTGAGAGACAGGATCTACAAGCATTTAGAAATGCAAGGACTGATTAAGGACAGTCAGCATGGCTTTGTGAGTGGAAAATCATGTCTCACAAATTTAATTGAGTTTTTTGAAGGGGTAACCAAGAAGGTAGATGAGGGCAGTGCAGTTGATGCTGTCTACATGGACTTTAGCAACGCCTTTGACAAGGTACCGCATGGTAGGTCATTGCATAAAGTTAAATCTCACGGGATCCAGGGTGAGGTATCTAAATGGATACAAAATTAGCTTCTTGACAGAAGCCAGAGGGTTGTTGTAGAGAGTTGTTTTTCAAACTGGAGGCCTGTGACCAGCGGAGTGCTTCAGGGATCAGTGCCGGGTCCACTGTTATTTGTCATTTATATTAATGATTTGGATGAGAATGTAGGGGGCATGGTTAGTAAGTTTGCAGATGACACCAAGATTGGTGGCATGGTGGACAGTGAGGAAGGTTATCTCCAGTTGCAGCGGGATCTTGATCAATTGGGCCAGTGGGCTGACAAATGGCAGATGGAGTTTAATTTAGACAAATGCGAGGTGATGCATTTTGGTAGATTGAACCAGTGCAGGACTTACTCAGTTAATCGTAGGGCATTGGGGAGAGTTACAGAACAAAGAGATCTAGGGGTACATGTTCATAGCTCCTTGAAAGTTGATTCACAGGTGTACAGAGTGGTGAAGAAGGCATTCAGCATGCTTGGTTTCATCAGTCAGAACATTGAATACAGGAGTTGGGACATATTGTTAAAGTTGTACAAGACATTGGTAAGGCCACACTTGGAATACTGTGTGCAATTCTGGTCACCCTATTATAGAAAGGATATTATTAAACTAGAAAGAGTGCAGAAAAGATTTACTAGGATGCTACCGGGACTTGATGGATTGAGTTATAAGGAGAGGCTGAATAGACTGGGACCTTTTTCTCTGGAGCGTAGGAGGCTGAGGGGTGACCTTATAGAGGTCTATAAAATAATGAGGGGCATAGACAAGGTAGATAGTCAATATCTTTTCCCAAAGGTAGGGGAGTCTAAAACTAGAGGGCATAGGTTTAAGGTGAGAGGGGAAAGATACAAAAGTGTCCAGAGGGGCAATTTTTTCACACAGAGGGTGGTGAGTGTCTGGAACAAGCTGCCAGAGGTAGTAGTAGAGGTGGGTACAATTTTATCTTTTAAAAAGCATTTAGATAGTTACATAGATATGATGGGTAGAGAGGAATATGGGCCAAATGCGGGCAATTGGGATTAGTTTAGGGGTTTTAAAAAAAGGGCGGCATGGACAAGTTGGGCGAAAGGGCCTGTTTCCATGCTGTAAACCTCTATGACTCTATGACCCCTGGCCAGCCCCAATCACTGCCCCCCATGGCCTGCCCCGAACCCCCTCCCACTATGGACAGCACCAACCCCTCCCCATGCCCAGCCATGACTGCCCCCTCCCTCCCTCCACCACAGATCCCATTGCAGAGTGCGCAGTGGGTCCCCCCCACTACCACCAATCGGTCCCCCAGTAGGTTCTGCCCCCCAGTAGACCCTGCCCCCCAGTAGACCCTGGTACCCTCTGGCCCCACCCCCTGGCACTGCCTGGTGCCCAGTGGGCAGTGCCAGGGTGTCAGGCTAGCACTGCCAGGCTGGTACTGCCCAAGGGGCATCTCACCTTTGCCCCCACCCCCGGCCTCCCAGGGGAGGGCCTCAATTGCTTCTGTCCCGACCAGCAGGGTGAGCATACCTGTTCACCATTGGTGGGGAGCAGTTGTACTCCCCACTGGTGGGAACCTCCCCCGGCATTGGGGGAGACAGTAGCATCTACTGTACCGGGCTCACTAATCATACGAAAATTCAGATTTCCATATGGCGATCAGTCCAGCACCCAATTCCGGTGTGGGGCTGATTACATGGAAAAAAAGGGCCTGGGAGATTTGCAATCAGCCGGACTCTGGTCACGAGTCCTGCTGGAAGGCCCCTGCTGATGTCTCCCAGTCCATTGTGCCACTTGAGCAGTGCAGTGGGCTGTGAGAATCTCGGCCAATGTTTCTCCTTGTGGGAACATCTAGAACCAGTTGTCACTGTTTAAAAATAAGGGGTTGTGAGTATTTGGGGCTCTCTTCCCCAAAAGACAGCAGAGGCAGAGTCTTTAAACTTTTTAAGGCAAAGGTAGATAGATAAAGGTAGCAAGGGGTTGAAAGGTTATTAACACCAAGGTGGCAATGTGGAGTTGAGGATACAATCAGATCAGCCTTGATCTCTTTGAATGGGGGAGCAGGCTCGAAGGGCCAAGTGGCCTTTTACTGATCCTAATCCGTATATTCATATGTTCCAAAAACACATGGACATTCTCCTATTATGGTTCCAACAACAACGAACTAAAGTGCAAAGCATACCTCTTGGCCTCCCGTTCTGTACTTTACAGAATTCCAGATATTGTATAATCTTCAAAGCAGTTTTCAGGTGGTTCACGCTTTCATGGTGTTTGCCCCATTGTTACTGTACAGTAACCAGGGCAACAGCCCATATCACTCATATTAAGGAATAAACAACAAAGAACAAAGGCGATTCTCCCAAAAAAGTTCCAAGTGCTGAATTTGGGGGAAAAATTGTGTAAATCACGATTGTTTTTTCAGTGGGAGTTCAGACTTGAATCTCCCACACTCTGTGCAATGCAGAGGTCACAATCGTGAATATCATTAAAAGCTCGGGGGGACGGGGCCTATTCACACAGAGTTCTGGAACTCTGCGCATGCGCAGTGGCTCCAAACTGTCAGCCTGCAGTTTGCTGGCCAGATTGATCACGGCCCCCACGACCAATCCCAGGCCAGCCTGGCCCCTGCCCCATCCTGGAGCACCACAATCTCCAGCCCACCACCCCCCCCCAGCAGTAACAATGCCTTCCACCCCCTCACCCCCCCCCCCCCCCCCCCGCCCCCACAGCGGCAGAACCCCTCCACGGCAGACTGCCTGCCCCGATCGCAGACCTCCCTCCAGCTCCGGCCAGATCCCAATGCAGAGTGGCAGTGGGACCCCCCCCACCCCCACCGATCACCTCCTAGGCCCCTCTCCCAGCTGCCCCCACCCCCAGCTGGCCCCGCCCATAGACCACACCCCCTTGGCACTGCCCCCTAAGCCCCATCCCTAGGCCTTGCCCCACAATAGGCCCCGCCCCCTTGGCACTCCCTCATGCCCGATAGGCAGTGCCAAGATGCCCTCTGGGCATGGGCACTTTGCCCCTTGGGTAGTGCCGGGGGCACAAGCTGGCACTGCCAGGGTGCCCATGCCCAGGGGGCACCACCCCCTACCGCCCAACACCCGGGGGTCCCCGATTGCCCCCCTTCAGTCCAGTGGGGTCTCCCACTAGTTCCCCGAAAGTGGGGAGCTACTCTAAACCCCGCCGGAGTGAATTTGTACTGGCGGGGTGGGAGATGCTATTGGCCCCGGTGAATTCAGTCCTGGGCCCAATAATGACATTTAAATAACATTAAAAATAGATTAAAATGACTTACCTGGTGTTCCCAGCGGTTTCCAGTGTGGACCCGACCGTGCCGGATTTACGGCGATGGGAAACGTGCATCCGGCAGTGGGAGACACACGCATGCGCGAATCCTGCGAATCAGCGCACACGCACATCTCCCGACTCAACCTGCCAAATATTTAGTGGGTCAGAATGGGAGAATCGCCCCCAAAGAACAGCACAGGAATAGGCCCTTCAATCCACAACCCCGTGCCAATCATGATGCCCTAACTAAACTAAAAAAAACTGCCCTTACTCGGTCCATACCCCTCTATTCCCTCCCTATTCATGTACCCATCCAGATGCCTCTTAAATGTTGCTAATGTGCTGCTTCCACCACCTCCTCTGGCAGCGCGTTCCAGGCACCCACCACTCTGCATGAAAAACTTCCCCTGCACATGTCCCTTAAACTTTCCCACTCTCACCTTGAACCTGTGCCCCCTTGTATTGACACTTCCACCCTGGGAAAAGGCCTCTGACTATCCACCCTATCTATGCCTCTTATAATTTTGTAGACATTTATCATGTCTCCCCTCAGCCTTCGTCTTTCCAATGAGAAACAATCCTAGTTTATTCAACCTCTCCTCATAGTCAACACCCTCGGGACCAAGCAACATCCTGGTGAACCTTCTTTGCAATATCTCTGAAGTTTCCTCATCCTTTTGGTAGTGTGGCGACCAGAGTTGCATGCAATACTCCAAATGCGGCTTATCCATGGTTTTATATAGCTGCAACGTGATTTCCCAACTCTTGTATTCAATGTCCCGGCTGATGAAGGCAAGCATGCCGTGTGCCTTCTTAATCATCTTGGTCACCTGTGTTGTCACTTTGAGGGAACTATGGACCTGCACGCCCAGATCCCTCGGCATGTTAATGTTCCTAAGGGTTCTGCCATTTACAGTATAATTCACACCTAAATTTGATCCTCCAAAATGCACCACCTCAGATTTTGCTGAATTAAATGCCATCTGCCATTTCTGTGCCCAAGTCTCCAATCTATCTATATTCTATTGTATCCTCTGACAATCCCCGGCACTATCAGTAACTCCACCAATCTACATGGCATCCACAAACTTACTAATCAGACCACTCACATTTTCCTCCTGATCATTTATATATACTACAAACAACAGAAGTCCCAGCACTGATCCCTGCGGAATACCACTAGCTACAGATCTCCATTCTGAAAAACACCCATCCATTGTTACTCTTTGTCTGCTGTGAACAAGTTATGGATGCTGTGAACAAGCCAGTTCTGTATGCATCTAGCCAGCCCACTCTGAATCCCATGTGATTTTAGTTTTTGTGCCAGTCTGGATGTGGGACCTTGTCAAATGCCTTAATAAAGTCCAAATAATCTAAACCAACTGCCCTTCCCTCATCAATTATCTTTGTCACCTCTTCAAAAAACTCAATTAAGTTGGTGAGACATGACCTTCCCCGCACAAAACCATGCTGCATGTTACTAACTAGTCCATTTTCTTCCAAACGTACATATATCCTGTTCCTTAGTATCTTCTCCAAAAACTTCCCCAACACTGATGTCAGACTCACTGGCCTATAATTTCCTGGATTATCCCTGCTTCCTTTCTTAAACAAGGAAACAACATTGGCTATTCTCCAGTCCTCTGGAACCTCACCTGTGGTCAAAGAGGATGTGAAGATATCTGCTAAGGCCCCAGCTATTTTTCCCTTGCTTCCTGCAGTAACCTGGAATAGATCCCATCCAGCCCCAGGGACTTGTCTACCTTAATGCAATTTAGGACACCCAACACTTCCTCCTTCAATATATTTACATTCTCTACAGTGTTCACACACCTATCCCTGACCTCAACATCCGTCATGTCCTTCTGCTTGGTGAATACCTATACAAAGTACTCATTATGGATTTCACCCACTTCCTGTGGCTCCATGCATAACTTCCGTCCATTGTCCTCGAGAGAGCCTACTCTTTCTCTTACTACTCTCTTGCTCCTAATATATGCATAAAAAGACCATTTGCTGAAGACATTTCACGGCCCCTTTTAGCCCTCCTAATTCCGCATTTAAGTTCCTTCCTACTTTCTAAGGTGAGTAATACTGACAGGAAAACATGAGGAGTGACAGTACGAATTAATCAGGATTTACAAGATGGTAACTCTTTGACTGGGAGCTGTCAATACTCCCTGCACTATGGGCAGAATATTCCTCCCGGGGTGGAAAGCAGGGGTCCAGACTATTTTCATGAGGGTGCCACCTAATCTGCAGACTGGTTTGCCATCCAATTAAAGATGGTGGGTGGGCTCTTGAAGCTGGAGGACCAAACACATGTGTTCCAGTTTGAAAGGAGCACAAGGCTGGGGAGAGGGTGGTGTAGTGATAATGTCACTGGGCTAGTAATCCAGAGGCCCAGGGTTCAAATTGCCCCACAGCAATTGGGGGATTCTAAATTCAATTACTAAAATCTTGAATTAGATAGAGCGGCTAGTCTCAGTAATGGTGACCATGAAGCCATTGCTGATTTCTGTAACAAAAACCCATCTGGCTCACTAGTGCCCTTTAGGGAAGGAACTGCTATCCTTACCTGGTCTGGCCTTGTGACTGCAGACCCACAACAATATGGCTGACTCTTAAGTGCCTTCTGAAATGGTGTGGCAAGTTACTCAGTTCAATGACAATTCAGGATGGGCACAAAATGCTGGCCTTACCATGAAATAATTTTTTAAAAAGGATGCAATGGAGGATAAGTAAAAGAGAGAATACTTCAAAATGGAGGTCTCCTTTTTCTCATAGAATTGTTACGGTGCAGAAGGAGGCCATTTGGTCCACTCCAAATCTGCATTTTGACTTGATGCCATTCCCCTGCCTTTTTCCCGTGATACTACACTTGTTTCTATTCAAGATTTTATTTATTTATGGGACGTGGGCATCACCAGCTGGGCCAGCATTTATTGCCCATCCAAAATTGCCCTTGAGGTGGCAGTAGAGAGCCAACCATGTTGCTGTGAATCTCAAATCACATGGAGGTCAGACAGGTGAGGATGGAGATTTCCTTTAGTGAATCAGATTGGGTTTTTACATTTCATCATTAGACTTTTCATTCCTGATTTCTATTGAATTCAAACTTCACCATCTGCCATGGTGGGATTTGGACCCAGATCCCTGGAGCACTGCCCTGTCGTAATCATCTAGTGCCCTCTTGCATGCCTCAATTGAACCTGCCTCCACCACACTTCCAGGCAGTGCATTCCAGGCCCGAACCACTCGCTGTGTGAAAAAGACTTTTCTCACATTGCATTTGCTTCTTTTGTGAGTCACTTTAAATCTGTGACCTCTTATTCTTGATCCTTCAACAAGTGGGAGCAGTTTCTCCCTATCCACTCTGTCCAGCCCCCTCATGATTTTGAATGCCTCTATCAAATCTCCTCTTAGCCTTCCCCCTTCCAAGAGGAACATCCCAACTTCTCCAATCTATCTTCACAACTGAAATTTCTCATTCCTGGAACCATTATTGGATACCTCTTCCCCACCCTCTCAAATGGGAGGCAATGGCCTATTAGTATTATCGCTAGACTATTAATCCAGAAGCTTGAGCTAATGTTCTGGGAACTGGGGTTCGAATCCTGCCACAGTAGCTGGTGGAATTTGAATTCAACAAAACTACATCTGGAATTAAGAATCTACTAATGAGCATGAAGCCATTGTTGATTGTCGTAAAAACCCATCTGGTTCACTAATGTCCTTTAGGGAAGGAAATCTGCTGTCCTTGCCTAGTCTGGAGACAGAGATGCTAGCTGCTGGAGTTATTTTTTTTTTAGCTCCATTTGTAGCCAGAGAAAGGGCAAAAAATCCAGCTCCATGTTTTTCCAGAATTCAATCTTAGGTATATGCATGATTGCAATGATTTTTATTTCTAGTTCATATATAATATATATATATATATATATTTAATTTAGGAGAATCTTCTTTATCAAGGGAGTGGTTAGAATGTGGAACTTGTTACCACATGAAATGAAGACATGCCGGTTAGGTGCATTGGCCATGCTAAATTCTCCCTCAGTATACCCAAACAGGTGTCGAAATGTGGAGTCTAGGGGATTTTCACAGTAACTTCATTGCAGTGTGAATGTATGCCTAATAAATAAACGTCGTATTTTAGTTCAGGCAAATTGTGCAGATGCATTAAAGGGGAAAATAGATAAACACATGAGGGAAAAGATTACCCTGAAAGAGAGAGATAAAAGGGCAGGGAGGAGGCTAAGGTGCAGCTCAAATACCAGCATGGACCTGTTAGGGCTGAAATGCCTGTTTCTGAGCTGTACGATATGTAATTCTGACATGGTTAAAGGAGCAACATTAACTTGAAATTACTTTTCAATAGTAGTAGATGAACTCTTAAAATATTTAATGTTTATTTCAAGTAGCCTGTCCCTTCCCTTAAAACAGAAGAGGTTGTGCAAATCCATGAAGACTTTAGCTGGTTTTACTGGCAACCGTCATTTTCCAGGATGAAATGCTTTAACGTACTAAAAATAACATTTGAAATGTACAGCTTAATGAGGACCTGAAATATAGAAGTTCAGGTTCGTGTTCGGCCCATCGAGTCTGCTCCGCCATGGAGCAAACGTATCATGGTTGATAAGTTTTTCAACCCCATTCTCTCGCATTTTCCCCTTAATCTTTGATCCCCAACACAGATGTCAGGGGGATGTATTTTACACAGAGGGTGGTGGGGGCCTGGAATGCACTGCCAAGCAAGGTGATTGAGGCGGACACGCTGGGATCGTTTAAGACTTATCCAGATAACCACATGAACAGACTGGGAATAGAGGGATACAAAAGAATGGTCTCGTGGGCACATGAGCGGCGCAGGCTTGGAGGGCCGAAGGGCCTGTTCCTGTGCTGTATTGTTCTTTGTTCTTTGTTTAATCAAGAAACTATCAATTTCTGTCTTAAAGACACTCAGTGAACTGGCCTCCACCGCCTTCTGTGGCAATGAATTCCACAGATCCACCATCCTCTGGCTGAAGAAAGTCCTCCTCATCTCGGTTCTAAAGGGTTGTCCCTTTACTCTGAGGCTGCCCACAGATCCTAGTCTCTCCTACTAATGGAAACATCTCCCCCACATCCACTCTATCAGTGTTCTGTAAGTTTCAATGAGATCCCCCCTCAGCCTTCTAAATTCCATCGAGCACAGACACAGAGTCCTCAAACGTTCCTCATACTTCAAACGTTTCATTCCCAGGATCATTCTCGTGGACCTTCCTCTGGACCCTCCCCAAGGCCAGCACATCCTTCCTTAGATACATAGAATGGCACATTACAGTCCCTCGTGAACCAGATAGGTTTTTACAATAATTGATAATGGTTTCATGGACATCATTGGATTTTTAATTCCAGATTTTTTTTGTTGAATTCAAATTTCACCATCTGCCATGGTGGGCTTCGAACCTGGTTCCCTCGAGTATTACCCTGGGTCTTTGGATTACTAATAATATTGACTTGTTCTTAATCATTCTAAATTGAATTTGCAATCTTGACTGTCTTTGGGCTGCCGTGGGACTCACAGCATAGATGGATTCAATAGTAAGAAAATTTTGTCATAGAATCATAGAATCATAGAAACCCTACAGTACAGAAAGAGGCCATTCGGCCCATCGAGTCTGCACCGACCACAATCCCACCCAGGCCCTACTCCCATATCTCTACATATTTACCCACTAATCCCTCTAACCTATGCATCTCAGGACACTAAGGGGCAATTTAAGCATGGCCAATCAACCTAACCCGCACATCTTTGTCTTGTGACATGTGTTGGTTGGGCCTTCTGTGGAGTAGGCAATGGCCTAGTGGTGTTATTGCCAGACTATTAATCCAGAAACTCAGCTAATGTTCTGGAGACCTGGGTTCAAATCCTTCCACAGCAGATGGTGGAATTTGAATTCAATATTAGGGGAGTTTCACAGTAACTTCATTGCAGTGTGAACATAAGTCGACTTGTGACTTACCATCCTTACCATCTACCATCCTTCCCTGGTCTGGCCTACATGTGATTCCAGAGCCTCAGCAATGTGGTTGACTCTCAACTGTCCTCTGGACAAGGGCAACCAGGGATGGGCAATAAACGTTGGGCAGCTAGCGATGCCCATGTCCCACGAATGAATTTTAAAAATCATCATCTCTACCAGTGCCTTCAGGCACACGAAGCACATAGATCACATACTAATGTCTGCTCCCACAGCTTGAAGTTTCATGGGACAACTTGCTAGTCTGTCATCACTCAACCTCTTTGGCCATATGATGAACATATGCCCCTTGGCCGTCAAGTCCTGGGATGGGGCTCAAACCTGGGGCCACCAGCTCTGAGAGAGGGTTGCTACCCTCTGCATTATTAGACTGTCCTTCTGTGTCCAGTGCAGGTTTTATCAAATAAATTAATGGTGATATTGAGGTTTGATTCTCAACGAAAAGATCTGGATCCCTAGAAAACTTAACTAAGCTATCAGGTTTAATTTAATTTTGTTTAAAATATCTCCAAACTTTCGAGTAGAAATTACTTCAGCTTAAAAACCCAACAAAATACAGCAAATAAAATGTCAGGAATCAAAACACTCCTGAGCAAAAAGAAAGCATAGGCCTTTGGCTCTCACATTCCCCTGCAGGAATTTTTAAAATTACACTGGTGCCAACAGCACCATTTTGGATTTCAAGCACATTGGGCTTTTCCCTACAATAGATGTGATAGAATACTCGATAGGCATCAACTCAGGTTTATGACAGGTCTCTGCTATGTTGCAGCTTTAGCCCAATCCCTCGTATTCCCGGGGCAGTGAAGCTGGGCCTGAGATTCCACAGGGTTTCTCATACTGTCTTCTGGTCAGATCGGGAAAGCCCCTAGGGTAAACGCCTTAACATCAGAGAAGCAGAATTTTCATGGGAAACCCCCACTGAATTTTATGGCTGTTAAGTTAAAGTTTATTATTAGTGTCACAAGTAGGCTTACATTAACACTGCAATGAAGTTACTGTGAAAATCCCTCAATCGCCACACTCCGGCACCTGTTCGGATACACTGAGCGAGAATTTAACATGGCCAATGCACCTAACTAGCACGTCTTTTAGACTGTGGGAGGAAACCGGAGCACCTGGAGGAAACCCACGCAGACACGGGGAGAACATGCAGTGGCAGTGATTCAAGCAGTGGTAGTGGCCCATGCAGTGGCAGTGACCCAAGCCGGGAATCGAATCCAGATCTCTGGCGCTGTGAGGCAGCAGTGCTATTATGTTTAGCTTCTCGGTTGTCATCATTTTTTGAAGAAGACTGCGCAGCTTTGGTTTTCTTTGAAAGTTTGGTCTTCACTTAGGCTGGTTTTCTAGCACAAGCTCCAGAAGTAAAAAAAACCAGCAGCAAAGAGCAAGCAATGACAAAGGCAGGACTTCCTCAGTCCCGTAGGTATTTTGCACCATAATAGCACTCAACTACCTCGACCATAACTGGCCCTCAATAGGGTTAATATTGACTTTGTGCCATGGCGTATAAAGGTCACATCAATTATACCACCCCTTATGTGTCTCTCTGGGCTTTCTGACAATCAGTAAAGATATATGGTGGTACAGTGGTTAGCACTGCTGCCTCACAGCACCAGGGACCCAGTGTGTGTGCATGTGTGTGTGTGCATGTGTTTGTGTGAAATGTTGCGTTTTAAACGTCTTAAACATGTGTGATGATAAATAATCTTTATTTTTAAAATCGCAAAAGGTTGCTGCTGCTGGAATAATTTAAATTGGGAGAAATCTCTCTTTAGGTGAAAAAAACACACAAACCTCACACATAAAACATTTTGATCATCAACAACAATAAAATGTATAAGCTCTGTGACAATGTGAAGATATGATGTGGAGATGCCGGCGTTGGACTGGGGTAAACACAGTAAGAAGTTTAACAACACCAGGTTAAAGTCCAACAGGTTTATTTGGTAGCAAAAGCCACACAAGCTTTCAGAGCTGCAAGCCCCTTCTTCAGGTGAGTGGGAATTCTGTTCACAAACAGAGCATATAAAGACACAAACTCAATTTACATGAATAATGGTTGGAATGCGAATACTTACAACTAATCAAGTCTTTAAGAAACAAAACAACATGAGTGGAGAGAGCATCAAGACAGGCTAAAAAGATGTGTATTGTCTCCAGAAAAGGCAGCCAGTGAAATTCTGTGGGGGTTACAAATAGTGGGACATGAACCCAATATCCCGGTTGAGGCCATCCTCGTGTGTGCGGAACTTGGCTATCAGTTTCTGCTCAGCGATTCTGCGCCGTCGTGTGTCGCGAAGGCCGCCTTGGAGAACGCTTACCCGAATATCAGAGGCCGAATGCCTGTGACCGCTGAAGTGCTCCCCAACAGGAAGAGAACAGTCTTGCCTGGTGATTGTCGAGCGGTGTTCATTCATCCGTTGTCGCAGCGTCTGCATAGTTTCCCCAATGTACCATGCCTCGGGACATCGGGATGTCCCGAGGCATGGTACATTGGGGAAACTATGCAGACGCTGCGACAACGGATGAATGAACACCGCTCGACAATCACCAGGCAAGACTGTTCTCTTCCTGTTGGGGAGCACTTCAGCGGTCACGGGCATTCGGCCTCTGATATTCGGGTAAGCGTTCTCCAAGGCGGCCTTCGCGACACACGACGGCGCAGAGTCGCTGAGCAGAAACTGATAGCCAAGTTCCGCACACACGAGGACGGCCTCAACCGGGATATTGGGTTCATGTCCCACTATTTGTAACCCCCACAGAATTTCACTGGCTGTCTTGTCTGGAGACAATACACATCTTTTTAGCCTGTCTTGATGCTCCCTCCACTCATGTTGTTTTGTTTCTTAAAGACTTGATTAGTTGTAAGTATTCGCATTCCAACCATTATTCATGTAAATTGAGTTTGTGTCTTTATATGCTCTGTTTGTGAACAGAATTCCCACTCACCTGAAGAAGGGGCTTGCAGCTCCGAAAGCTTGTGTGGCTTTTGCTACCAAATAAACCTGTTGGACTTTAACCTGGTGTTGTTAAACTTCTTACAATGTGAAAATACCCAGGGAATATGTTGTTGAGGATTGTATGGTTGGCATTGTGGCACCGTGGTTCGCATTGCTTTGTCACAGCGCCAGAGACTCGGGTTCGATTCGTGGCTTGGGCCACTGTCTGTGCGGAGTCTGCACGTTTTCCTTGTGCCTGCGTGGGTTCCTTCCGGGTGCTCCGGTTTCCTCCCACATTCTGAAAGAAGTCTGAAAGACATGGTATTTAGGTTTGTTGGCCACGCTAAATTCTCCCTCAGTGTACCTGAACAGGTGCTGGAGTGTGGTGACTGGGGGATTTTCACAGTAACTTCATTGCAGTGTTAATGTGAGCCTACTTGTGACACTAATGAATAAATTTTAAAACTTTAAACAGTTGGAGGGGTCACAAAGGAATTAGGATGTCATTGACTGTACCTGGGTTCTTTGGAAAGCTCCCTAAACTGGATATGGAAGGGATATTTCCTCTTATGGGAGAATCTAAAATTAGGTGTCAGTGTTTTACAATAAGAGGTTACCCATTTAAGAGATTTTTTCTCTCTCAGAGGGCCATGTATCTTTATAATTCTCTTCCTCATAAGGTCGTGGAAGCATAGTCTTTGAATATTTTTGAGGCAGAGGTGAATAGATTCTTGATAAGCAAGGGAGAGAAAGGCTATGAGGGGTAGGTGGGAATGTGCAGTGGAGGTATCCGGTCTGATCAGCCATGAATCAGACAGGAGGGCTGAGTGGCCTACTCCTGTTCCTGATTCATATGTTCAGATGCCTGATCTCACTGCTGCCCTGCTCTTAAGGGAGAACATAAGAACATAAGAAATAGGAGCAGGAGTAGGCCATCTAGCCCCTCGAGCCTGCCCCGCCATTCAATAACTTCATAACTGATGTGATAGTGGTTTAGTTCCACTTACCCGCCCGCTTCCCATAACCCTTAATTCCCTTATTGATCAGAAATCTATCTACCTGTGACTTAAACATATTTAACGAGGTAGCCCCCACTGCTTCAATGGGCAGAGAATTCCAGAGATTCACTACCCTCTGAGAGAAGAAGTTCCTCCTCAACTCTGTCCTAAACTGACTCTCCCTTATTTTGAGGCTGTGTCCTCTAGTTCTTGTTTCCTTTCTAAGTGTAAAGAATCTCTCTGCCTCTACCCTGTCTAGCCCCTTCATTATCTTATAAGATCTCCCCTCAGCCTTCTAAACTCCAACGAGTACAGGCCCAATCTACTCAATCTCTCCTCATAAGCAAACCCCCTCATCTCCGGTATCAACCTGGTGAACCTTCTCTGTATTCCCTCCAAGGCCAATACATCCTTCCGCAAATAAGGGGACCAAAATTGCACACAGTACTCCAGTTGCGGCCTCACCAGTACCTTGTACAATTGCAGCAAGACCTCCCTGCTTTTATACTCCATCCCCTTTGCGATAAAGGCCAACATTCCATTTGCCTTCTTGATCACCTGCTGCACCTGCAAACTGAGTTTTTGTGATTCATGCACAAGACTTGAATTATTTCTCTGCTCTCCTGTAATGTGTCAGTCATCTAGTGAATAAATTCCATACTGCAACTTGGCTAAAATACAGAGATCCTCTTGTGAGGGTTGCCTGGAATAGCCTGGCTTCAAAGCCACTGACAGAACCTTGAGGATAGACAACCACAGCTGCACGTCTTCATACTGTAGTTGGCACATACTACGTCTTGATCTTGGGAGAAGTGGGTTCTTCGAATATGCATCTCCTTAGTATCAGATCTTTGTGTGTTTGATATCTGGTGGTGCAAATCTATCTGAAATGCTATCTCATTAGGTGTAGGTATTTCTCCAGATTATCTGGCCGTTATCACATTGGTGCTTGTGGCAGTGGCAAATTGGCTGCTGCACTTCTTCACTTCACAACAGCGATTACGCTTCAGAGTACTTCATTGGCTGTTAATGTACTATGGGATAGCTGCGATCATGAAAGGTGCTATATAAATGCAATTCTTTCTTTCTCCCTCTCTCTCCCCTTTTCCTCCGACCTCTCATGTTTCACCTCCTCCATGATAATGGCATGTTAAGATACACACATTATGATTGCCATTGTCATGTGGGAAGGTGGGAAGGTGGTTGTGAGGAGAGGAGATGGTTACCAAACTGCCGCATTGGAACATGACATAGGAACTTAGGACTTGGATTCGATAAGGTCATAACTGATCTGATTGTGGTCTATATTCCACTTCCCTCTCAACACCCCATAATCCTTGAATCCTTTGGCTAGAACAAGATTGAACTCTGTCTTGAATAAATTTGATGACTCAGCCTCCATTGCTGTGATAACCCCCATGACTTGCACTAATTGACTTCCCAGTAGGACTTGTTGAATATGAGCTCCCTGTGGATTAGTAATTAACCAACCAGGTGGAGCTCGTACACCGAGCTCTGTGTAAAGCAGGACCCTGAGTGGATCCATTATCTTTTAATCCTGGTTGGGACCTGTTGCGTTCACCACAGACTTGTGGTTTTTGTTTATTTTATTTTGTGCAATAAAAGCACTGTTCCTTTACAGCCAAATCCCTTGCTGGTATTTTATGACCTCACTCGGGCGAGGCTCGTAAAATCCCACCCGAGGCCAACGGAGAATTCCACTCTGCAAGCCTCGCCCACCCCGAGGCGGGCATGCCAGTAAAATTCTGGCAGTGGAGTTATTATAATTGTTTTCTGGGGAAGAGAATTCCACATACTAACGATCTTCTGAGATAACATTTCTCCTCAGCTCTGTCTTAAAGTAGAGACTTCTTAGCCTTAAAGTGGGTCCCCTAGTTCTAGTCTCCCCCACAAGAGGAAACATCCTCCCAGTATCCAACCTATCAAGTCCTCTCAGGATATTACATGTTTCAATAAGATCACTTCTCATTCTTCTAAACTCCAAAGGGTATAGGCCTAACCTGTTCAGGTTGTCTTCATAAGTTAAGCCAATCGTCCCAGGAATGAGTCAAATGAACCTTCCCTGAACTTCTTCTAATGCAATTATAAACTTTTTCAAATAAGGAGGCCAAAACTTTTCACAGTATAGAAATCATAGATTTGATTTCTATACTGTGAAAAGTTTTGGCCTCCTTATTTGAAAAAGTTTATAATTGCATTAGAAGAAGTTCAGGGAAGGTTCATTTGACTCATTCCTGGGATGATTGGCTTAACTTATGAAGACAACCTGAACAGGTTAGGCCTATACCTAGTACTCCAGATGTGGTCTCACAAAAGCCTCGTACAGCTGCAGGAAAACATCCCTGCTTGTATATTCCATTCCTCTTGCAATAAATACCAACATTCCATTTTTCCTTTTTAATCACTTACTGTACCTGTATACTAATTCTAAGTCATTCAAGTAGCAGGACACACAGATCTCTCTGTACCACTGAGTCTGCAGTCTCTCTATTTAAATAGTATACTGCCTTTCTATTCTTTCTGCCAAAGTCGGTAAGTCCACGTTTTCCTACATTATACTCCATCTGCCAAATTTCTGTCCACTCACTCAGCCGATCTATATCCCTTTTCAGACTCTCTACCTCCTCTTGACGACATACTTTCCTACCTATCTTGGTACCATCAGCAAATTTAGTTACTATTCATTTGTTCCCTTCACCCAAGACATTGATGTAGATTGTAAATAGTTGAGGCCCCACCACTGATCTCTGCGGCACCCCACCAGTTACAGCTTGCTAACCTGAGACCCATTTATCATTTTCCTCTACTTTCTGCTGATTCTTTATCCATGTTAATATATTCCCCCCTGCACAATTGTATGGTATCACTTTTTACTTGTCTAACCAGCCTATCATGTGGAACCTTGTCAAAAAGTCTTGTTAAAATCCATATAGCCTACATCAAGTATGCTACTCTCATCAATGTTTCTTCTAACCTCTTCAAAAAATTCAATCAAGCTAGTAACACATAACATTCTCCTAATAAATCTGTTGATTGTAATTAATCCATACCCTTCTAAAGGACAATTAACATTGTCCCACATAATTCTTTCCAAGAATTTGTGCACTACCAAGGTTAAGCTGACTGATGTACGATTACACAGGTTATCTCTTCCTTCCTTTTTAAGTAACATAGCATTTAACTGCACTTCAGGTGAATTTCATTGGTGATGAGAAACTTTGGGACATTCTGAGTGACTAGTTACTATATAAATTTAAGCCCTTTCTTACAGCAAGCCCAAATTAACTTCTTGGGGATGATTCCTCAATGTGTACTCAGAGGGACAGTTGGGTTATGGCACTGTAACGGTTTCTCTGATCTGCACATTCTGCCTCACAACATCCCCTGTGGGAGCAGAGGACTGAATGGTCATTCCTAGGATTTATATCTATGGGGAGGTGATGGCCTAGTGGTATTATCGCTCGATTATTAATCCAGAAACTCAGCCAATGATTTGAGGACCCGGGTTTGAATCCCACTATGGCAGATGGTGGAATTTGAATTCAATAAAAAATATCTGGAATTAAGAATCTACTGATGACCCAATGCCGATTGTCGGAAAAAGCCATCTGGTTCACTAATGTCCTTCAGGGCAGGAAATCTCCTGGTCTGGCCTACTTGTGACTCCAAAGCCACAGCAATGTGGTTGACTCTCAACTGCCCTCTGAAACGGCCTAGCAAGCCACTCAGTTCAAGGGTAACTAGGGATGGGCAATAAATGCTGACCCAGCCAGCGATGCCCATGTTGCACGAATTAATTTTTAAAAATTTAATTTTTTCATTATGTCTTGACCAAATTTCCGCTAACTGTCACAAACTATCTGAATAAAATGTTATCCCCATCCTTTTGCATTCTCTGCTTTGTCGCAAATGTATACACATATAAATTGTCAGTTCAATTTACAACAGATGTGCATATTTTGGACATTTGCACATATGGGGCAAAGCCTGAAAATCAAAACCAACGCCTATTGTACTCGTGTTAAATCAACTATTTGAAACAGATGTTGACATTGGTTTAAACAGGCAAATCTTTTAATCTTTACACTTCATCTACATCTCATTATCCACTTCCATTGCAACCTGGAGCACAGATTTTTACTGGGTAATTTTCCAAATATGTTCCTCTGACAAAGTGCCTCATCTGCCGATAGTATATCGCAGTGATTGAAGAGCACACATTAATTTAAATGATCAAAAAACCATGCCATCAATTTCCAATATGTGTTGCCAATGGATATGAGATTCTCTGTTGGCACTGCCAAGTCAGTAAATCACCCCTTTAATTTTTTTTAAATCATTATAGACCCTTCCTAGTGCTTTGCTTTATTTTCTTATCATTAAAGAATCTCCTGGTGTTGCCTGGTTCGCCCATGTTAAAAAGTAACCATCTGGCGTGGCGCCCAACATGTACTCAGCTCACAATCACAGGACTTTATTTAAACAGGCAGGTCCTGGCTACATCAAGATCCACTGTAATCAGCTTGATTAAAAATCGAGCACAACAGCTCTAATCTGCCTTCTCCATGAATCCTACTCCCATTTTCCAATCTGCCAACCTAACACAACCATACATCAGACAGCTGCTTATGGCGGTTTATTTATCCAGGACCCAATGGGTGCAGATAAGTGGTTTGCGTTGTTTCTGTGTAAAAAGCATGAAAGAGGGAAAAGAAGGGGGTCGTCAGTATGGATGTGTTTGTGTGCAGTGGTCTGTAAATGTCTGTGTTTGTGTGTTTGTTCTGTGTGTGTCTGTTTCTGTGCGTGTTAATGTGGGTATTTCTGTGTGCACATTGTCACGATGATCTCATAGTGATTAAAATCTTGTATTTCTTGCTCTGTTACTTGATCTATATCACTGCATGATATTACACAATTTTCAAAATTCAAAACTTGATGATAGCCATTTGTTACTTACAAGCTGTTCCTGATGACAAAGGGCCTTCCAGCAGGCTGCCATCCACTGCCAAACAGTGCACGTCAATCCAACTACCCATCACATTTGATATGTTAAAACGTCTACCTTTGACAGAGCACTGCTTTCCTTAACTACCTCTATTCCATCAAAAATCTGCAAAAGCTAAGGAGCATAATTATTCAATCAGTTTTTCATTTAAAGTTACCCTGTTTAGTATGAAGAAATGAGACAGAAGTTTCGTCTTTCTATATACTAGTAATATACATAGTAATGTCATTCCCCAAGTTAAATTTGTGAGTTCGAAGTTGGCACATGCGCCACTGTCTAATATTTTCTTACACAGAAAATCTAATATCTATGTACACAGAAAATACCTTAGGGAGCCAACACTTACAGTCCAGGGGCATTGCATTCTGTTTAAATTAACAAGAAACCGGAGCACCTGCAGGAAACCCATGCAGACACGGGAAGAATATATAAACTCCACACAGTCACCCGAGGCCAGAATCGAACCCGGGTCCCTGGTGCTATGAGGCAGCAGTGCTAAGCATTGTGCCACCATGTCACCCCGCAGATGGATGTAGAGGATCCCAACACTTTGCCTTGAAAAAAAAAGCGACTGGTGCCCTGGTCAATATTACATAATCAGTGCAACTAAGGACAGTTAATCTGGTCATTATCATCTTGCTGTATGCTAGTTGGTTGTTGCAGTTCCCTGCATCATGACTAAAGTAAAGTTTATTTATTAGTCACAAGTAAGGCTTACATTAACACTGCAATGAAGTTACTGTGAAATTCCCCTAGTCGCCACAGTCCGGCGCCTGTTCGGGTCTATGCACCTAACCAGCACGTCTTTCAGAAATGACTACAAGTGACTACAAATACTTCAAAAGTCCTTTGCTGCTTGTAAATTGACATCTTTCTTTCAGGTGAACCAACATTGGAAAGACTCTACAGGAACATGTTAATAATCTCAACAAGTATTCAAAGAGACAAAATAATCTCTTTAAAAAATGAACCCCATTGTATGTACTGAGCATCATTGTTTTCTGTGACAATTGCGCCGTTTTAAAATTCAAGAGTTGCCTTCCTTTACACAAAAAATCTGTCTAACAGAACCATTTTTGAGGCTTGTATATTGCTGCATCGATGTGACTTCAGAAGTCTCCACCAACTGTAGAAATTAAACAATTTGCAGGAATTCAGCAGTGTAAATCTACATGACCTACTTACTGTTATCAGGAATACTCTGTCGGTGACTGATTAAATACAAAGTATGCGTGATGGGATTAATTGGTTTGTTTTTTAACATCCCAGTTGAAATTTGCAATCACTAAAATTTAATCTTAAACAGTACTATCATTAATTAATAGAAGCCTGATGGTTAGGTTAACATGCAAATCTCACGCTGCTTCTTTTGTCGAATGGTATTTATATGCATTTTGCAATCATACTACTTTATTATAAAGTTTCTCGCTGCATTTGGATTTTAATTGCACTTAAATTTAAATTTTCTCCAACATCAATTTTCTCACTTTCACGTTTGACGGTAGCCTACTGTTACACCACTAATAAATTTCCTGTAGAAATAGTTTGAGAACGTTACACTGTCACTAAAATTACAATCGCTTCTAATTAATCCCCATTCCTATTTTGAGAGGTTTAGAATTAGATTGAAAGTCGACAGTAAGACACAACAAGAATGGTGGCAGCGTAGCATGAAATTGTTGTCTTACAAGGTCACCTGTAGTTTGAAATAAAAGTGAAACTTTGCAGAAGCTGAAAATCTGAAATAAAAACAGAAAACAACGAAAATGCTCAGGAGGTCTGGCAGCATCTGTGGAGAGCGAAACAGTTAACGCTTTGAGTCTGCATGAATCATAGAATCCCTACGGCGCAGAAGGAGGCCATTTGGCCCATCACACCTACACCAACAACAATCCCACCCAGGCCCTATCACCGTAACACAACGTATTCATCCTGCTAATCCCCCTGATACTAAGGGTCAATTTAGCATGGCCAATCAACCTAACCCGCACATCTTTGGAGTGTGAGATGAAACCAGAGCACCCAGAACAAACCTATGCAGACACAGGGACGATGTGCAAACTTTACACAGACCCGAGAAGCATTGAATCCGAGTTCCTGGCGCTGTGAGGCAACAGTGCTAACCACTGTGCCACCGTGCCACTCTTCTTCATAGTTAAAGAGAGGGAGAAATCTTAGAATCATAGAATCGCTACAGAGCAGAAGGAGGCCATTCAGCCCATCCAGCCTGCACCGACAACTGTCCCACCCAGGCCCTATCACCATAATCCTGCTAGTCCCCTTGACACCAAGGGTCAATTTGGCATGGTCAGTCCATCTAACCCGCACATCTTTGGAGTGCTGGATAAGAGGCGGTGGAGCAAAGTATAAGGTCAAGAATAGGTGGGAGCTAGGAGAGATTAGACAAAGATGTCTTGGGCACAAGACAAAGGGAGTGTTAATGGTCATGTCAAGGACTAAGGAAGGTGCTGACAATGGCATTAAGGTAAGATAACAAAACGTTCTTCTGGATCTAAGCTTGGTGTTTAAACTTCAATAAAGGCAATTATGAGGGCATGAAGACAGAGCTGGCTAAAGTGAGCTGGGAAATAAAGTTAAGGGATAAGTCCGTAAAGATATAGTGGCACTCATTAGAGGAGATATATCAAAATTCTCAGGAGAGAAACATTCCAATGAGAAAGAAAGACTCTAAGGGAAGGACACACCATCTGTGACTAACTAATTAAGTTAAAGATAACATTAAATTGCAAGAAAAACCGTACAAGTCCTCAAAAAAAATTGGTAAGTTAAAAGAATGGACAAAATATAAAGAACAGAAAAGAATGACTAAAATATTAATAAGGAGAGGGTAATTAGAATATAGGAGAAAGCTAGCTAGAAATAGAGATATAAAAACATAAAGAAGGAGTTTCTGTAGGTACTTATAAAGGAAAATCACACAAGAGAGTGTGAATAGGAAATTAATAATGGAAAATAAGGAAATGGCAGATGAATTGAGCAGATATTTTGAGTCTGTCGTCATTGCAGAGGATACAAATATCATCCCAGAAATAATCGTGAAGCAGGAGGTGAAAGGAAGGGAGGAACTTAAAACAATTGAAATCACCAGGGAAAGGGAATTGAGAAAATTATTAGGATTGAAAGCTGACATGTCATAAGATCCTAGTGCACCTCATCGTAGTGACTTGTAAGAAGTGTCTGCTGAGAGAGTAGATGCATAGGTTTCAATTTTCCAAAATTCCCCACATTCTGGAAGGTCCCATCCAATTGGAAAATAGTGAATGTGACTCTCTATTGAAGAAAGGAGAGAGACAGAAAACAGGAAACTACAGGCCAATTAGTTTAACATCTGTCATTGGGAAATTACTGGAATCTATCATTAAGGAGGTTATAGCAGGACGTTAAGAAAATGCAATCAGGCAGAGTCAACATGGTTTAGTGAAAGGAAAATCATGATTGACTATTTATTAGAGTTGTTTAAGGAAGTAACAAGCAACTTGGATAAAGGAGAACCTGTGAATGTGCTGTACTTAGATTTCCAGAAGGCATTTGATAAGGTGCCATTTCAATGGTTACTATGCAAAATAAGAATGCCCAGAATAGGAGGTAGCATAATAGCATGGATTGAGGTTTGGTTAGCTAACAGAAGACAGAGAGTAGCCTTAAATGGGTCATTTTCAGGTTGGCAAGATGTGGTGAGTGGAGTGCCAAAGGGATCAGTACTGGGCCATCAACAGCTTACAATATACATCAATGACTTGGATGAATGGAGCAAATGCATGGTTGCTAAATTTGCTGATTACACCAAGATAGGTAGGAAATAAGTTGTGATGTAGACATAAAGAGCCTTCAAAGGAAGTTAGATAGTTGAGTGAGTGGTCAGAAATTTGGCAGATGGAGAATAATATGGAAACATGTGAACTTGTCCACCTTAGCAGGAAGAATAGAAAAGAAGCATTTTATTAAAATGGTGAAAGATTGCAGAACTTTGAGGCACAGAGGGATCTAGGTGTCCTGATAAATGAATCAAATGACATTTGTATACAGGTACAGCAAGTGTCCAAGAAGGCAAATGGAATTGCAAGTGAACAGAATATAAAAGTAAAGATATTTTGTTACAGTCATACAAGACATTGGTGAGACCACTTCTGAAGTTTTTACATTCATTTACAGTGGGCATCGGAGACCGTTTAAAAGTAGTGAATCTTCCATTCAAGAAAGTGAGAAGAATTTTCTACGGTTCCAGGACTTAGTTCCAGGCAGAGGGCTGCAGTATCGCTTCTGGCCACTGCATCAGTCTACTTGGCCAGGTTGAAGAGCTGTCGGCTAATCTAATTGGCTGACAGTTCTCACAGGTGGAACTGCCTTCCAAGGGCAGAGCAAAGGCCCATCCACTGCCATTCAGTGCTCAAGTGAGTGTTAAATGGCAGTGGGTTTCCAAGTGTCAGCAGTAGCACATACACGCTGATTGTTCGGATAGCGAGCACTGATCGTTCTACCCAATGAAAGAAAATGGACCTGATATTCTGCCCCAAAATGTGCCTCAGTGCTATGGAGACACAGAGCCTTACAACTCAGAAGGTGTCCATCCAGCCTAAAATATCTTCTTCAGAACAATGCTAAACATAACATTTTCCTCGTGATCTTATATCTTTGCTTCATGGATTAATCTAATATTCCCTTCAAATAAAGGTCTCCATCTTAACCATTCCCTTTAGTGAACAGGTCTGTTTTACAACCCTCAGTTAATTTCTTTCAACTACTCCCTTCACTCTCTTAGTGATCATTTTAAATTGGTGACTGACTTTCCAACTAGAGGATATACTCTTTCCCTGTTAACCTTATCAAAATTCTGTATAATCTCTCTTCTTCGCTGCTCTGATCTTTGGAAGCTTTAGCACTGCTTTGTAGTTTTGATGGGGTTACTGTTAACTTTGATGCTACCATCAGTGTGTAACAAGTGCGTCTCCTGATATATGACTCATGAATGGTTTTATAAGTGAGTTCCGGCATCCTAAGGCCCAAGACAGTCCTGATATAAAGGAATGGTATGAAAGCGCAGTTTCAGCACAGTGCCTGAGGCGAACCCTACTCCCACAAGGACGCATTTGTTCCAAAGCCAGCCAATGGAGTCATATCTCTTGTTTTCTTGTTCATACTTACCTAAGCACTGGGAAAAGATGCCACAAATGTTCTCGCCCAGTCAAGACAGCTGTCTGAATAGCAAGCTCCCTGGTGGAAAATTTGAAAAATGTGCTTTTACAGCTCCTCTTAAAATTTACTGCACCAGATGGGTTGTTAAAAGCCCATCTTAAAATCTGAATAACACCTAAAATAAATAATACCACAATAAAACAAAAACATTTGTTCATATGCATATGCAGTGAGGTCCAGTGAAAGGTACACCACAGCAGTAGCACAAACGTAACTGATACATATGCGACCGTTATTTTCTACATAATCGACAATGGTTATGATCAGTGCAGGGCTAGTAACCCACTAGGTCGTGAATTCAAGCCACACCAAGATATATTGGATTTAAGAAAAACTAATAATTTAAGGGACAACACCACACAAAATAGCCATAAAAGCTTTTTTGCTTTGGTTGTAAAAATCTGCTTCAGGCAAAGGAATTCCCCAGGTTAGACAATACAATATCCACACCATGTGATTGGTTCTTATTGACCTCTGAAGAGGTCCAACATGCCGGATGCACTAGTGTTTGCTAAGAAGAAGACACACCGCAGCCCTCTAAGGGGTATGAGGGATGGGCACTAAGTAGAATCTTGCCAGCATCACCGACCCCCCAATACTGGTACCAGAGCAAAATACTGCGGATGCTGAAAATCTGAAATAAAAACAGAAAATGTTAGAAATAGTCATCAGGCTGGGGAACATCAATGAAAAGTGAAAGAGAGTCAACATTTCAGCTCGATGACCTTTCATCAGAAAAGAATATCTCCAACAATGGGTAATTATTGTATTTACTTTCAAATTAGCTCTACATGAGTCCTGATAACTGACATTATCACTGTCTCAAACTGTGTGTCACTGTAAAATGTAGCCTTGGAAGTTGAGTAAATTTTGATGCCCTAATTAGAGTTAGGGTTAGGGTTAGCATTGGACAAGCATTGCTATATTTCCAACTACCTTAATTGTCACTACAGCCCCCTGGCAATACATTTCAGGGATCCTTCCTGAATACAGACTACCCTGAATTCAGCCATTAGGCCTCCTATTTACATATATAAAATGATCCCCATCTTTTTCAGGCAGAACAGCTGGACGCCTATCTTCCAGCCTTTACCAATACGCTGGGAGGCATATGGAATGTGCAATCTGCCATATTGGATGCTTACACACATGTTTTATGTGACATCAATGAAGACTACATACAGGCACCAAGTCTTTGGCCTGGAAATTCCTGGGGCCTTGCCAAAGGAACAGCACAACATATCTAACCATCTTCACTTGAGGTTGGAACCCCATCCCATTTTCCAGGGCTAGGGTTATTTATATAGCTAGGATGGGTCACTGATACCTGCAAGGAGGCAATCCCAGCTGTGGTCCTGACCCAACCCAATCTACCCTTCCATAGAATCCATAGAATCCCGACAGAGCAGAAGGAGACCATTCGGCCCACTGAGTCTGCACCGACCACAATCCCACCCAGGCCCTATTCCCGTAACCCCATATATTTACCCTGTTAATCCCCCTGACACTGTGGGAGGAAACCGGAGCACCCAGAGGAAACCCACACAGACACGGGGAGAACGTGCAAACTCCACACAGACAGTGACCCAAGGCCAGAATTGAACCCGAGTTAGAAACAGTGGAAGCCTGTCGTAAGTGTCAGTGAAGCTCTAAAGGCCACAAACCTTCAATTAACATGCTCATCAGGGGATTGATTACTTCCTCTCACTGGAGTGATTTTAATGGGGCCAGTGCTGTGAGGCAGCAGTGCTAACCACTGTGCCACCGTGCCACCCCCTTTCATGACAGAGTCCCGGGTGACCAAACAGGAAAGGAAAGCACTGACCCCACTAAAATCACTCCAATGAGAGGAAATAATCAATCCCCTGATGACCATGTTAATTGAAGGTTTGTGGCTTTTAGAGCTTCACTGTCACTTAAGACAGGCTTCCACTGTTTCTAACCTGGTCTTTGAAGAATGTGAAGAAAACCAAAAATCTTCTTTTGGCTCGCCCTATGATTTCAGGAGTTCGCCGAAACCCACCCACTTGACTGGAACTTTAAAGTTGAATCAAAATGCGGCAAAATCCCAGCGGAAGTGAAACTCGGGTTATGTTCTTTCCTCTACCAGCACAACTGCCACATTCATCATCTCCAACCTTCAGAATCTTGAGGCATTATTTTGGATGCAAGAATCAAATCATTTGTGAACAAGAATCAAAAGGACATATTCATCCTGTTGCTAAAAGTCCACCACAACCACTAACAACATGTGGCTCAGTTTTCTTGTCTATGTGCATGTTGTCTGATCTGTAGGCCACTGGACTAGTAATCCAGTGAGCCAGGGTAATGCTCTGCGAACCCGAGGTCGAATCCCACCATGGCAGATGGTGAAATTAGAATTCGATTTTTATTTTAAATCTGGAATTAAAACTCTAATGATGACCATTAAATCATTGTTGATTGTTGTAAAAATCCATCTGGTTCATTCATGTGTATTAGGGAAGGAAATCTGTCTTCCTTGCCTGGTCTGACCTACACGTGACTCCAGAGCCACAGCAATGTGGTTGATTCTTAACTGCCACTTAGCTAAACAAATGCTGGCCTTGCTAGTGATTCTCACATTCCATGAAAGGATAAAGAAAAAATAAAGAATAAAATGACAGCCACTGATAGAGGTTTAACTCAGAACTAAATTGTGTTTAATTCAATGGGAATAAACCTGCCTCCGCAACAAGAGGTAGGCCATTGAAGACCATAACTGGACTCTAAAATTCAGAAAATGGTGCGTACACTCTTTCTTCCTTCAGAAAATGGTGCGTACACTCTTTCTTCCTTCAGAAAATGGTGCGTACACTCTTTGTTTGGTTTCAAATCTGTGTGCGCAGGCAATGACCTTTCTCCCATCTCTCCTCCTCCCCCTGTTAATCATGTCAGCCATTCTGAAACACCTGCATCCCTAATCACCTGTTCCAACTTAGGCATCAATCATTGCCCGATAAGCCCAAAGTCACACTCTGTGACATTCAGTGATGGTAACACCATTGAATGTCAAGGGGCGGTGGTTAGAGTGCCTCTTATAGATGATGGTCATTGCCTGGGCAGATGGTGATGGAATTTCATGGAGCTTTTATCTTTTCCATGTGAAATTAGTTTTAAAGGAGATCCAGGGACAGAATCATTGCTGGCCATTGTGCAAGTCGATTAAATCATGAGCGTGTCACTTTTCAGAACAGATTTGGCTGCTGCTTTTACTCGAAATGTTCATGCTCGGACATTTTGGCAATAGAGATCGCAGATGGTGATGGAATTTCACTCTAATATGACCATGCACCAAATGCAAAGTTTAACCTCGTTAAATGGCATCTTTCCTTGGCACAATGATTCATCGCCACAAAGACTCACATTTGTATGTGTTACAACAAGGTGCCGTGCCAAGGTGAACTTCATGTTATTGCCAAAATGCAGACAATTGAAACATCAAAGAAATATCAATTTCGGAACGGGCAGATGTCCCCATACTGAATTGGATTTTTTAAAAACATTCCAGACAAATACACGTTGGGTGGAATTTTGCAGCACCTTCTGCCGGCCTAATGTTCCGGTCCCGCCAAAGTCAATTCGAACGGCTGATTGCCCTTTCCCGGCCCTAGCTCTGGCCCTGGTCATGCCCCTGCAGAGAGTGGGCCATAAAATTCTGCCCCATGTTTCCTAGCACTATATTAGCTATTCAGTTCAGTAGAAAACATTCCAGGGTATTTGGGATATACATGATTATTTACCGTTGCAGATAGCAATAAGGAACTTTGTTCCAGCCAATGCAAAATCCTGGGGCGCGACCTTACCTGCCGTTCAGGCCACGCTCCCACTGCAGTGAGATCAGAGAATTTGGCGCCGAGCCAAATCTCCGTTCACTGCTCTTTCTCAATTTATCAAAATTACAATTGTAATTTATCAATTTGTAATTGATAAATTACAAATTCAAAGTTAATTAATTTAGGTAATTAGCATATTGTTACAAGATGCCATTCTTATTAGAACATGGGAATTGTCTTCGGGAATAGGTGATAAACACTGTAGATTTCAGATGGGAAACTTCCGCCGGTTTGAATGGTGGTAATATTCCGGCCCTAGACTTCAGTCAGTCTCTGAGTTTGCATGTGGTCACAAGCAGAGACAAATAAATGATCAATTTAATGCACAGTATTTTTCCTTTCACAAGCCGACGTAGCTTGTTCTGCAACCTGCAGATTGCAAACAAAATTACAAGACAGTAAGTACCTTGAGATTTCACCTAATTCCAACAAATCTGTACATCAAGCAAAGATTGACCCTTGCTATCAAACGTAATGTACACTAATCTGATACAAATATCTCCTGAGGCAGACTTCAAGCTTGCAGTCAGACGGAAAGTTGAATTTAAATATGATACTCTCATGTTAGTGTTCTCGGAGAGTCAATGTTCTAACCAGTCAGAGATTTTTCTCCTCCTAGGTAACAGGAGACATGGTCAGTGTCCTCCTCTCAATTTAACAGATTTTATCACTTCCTTTTAATGCCATATACAATGCAGTTCAAACTGCAATCTAGTCATATTTGGGTACAAATGAAATCCATTGCTTGATGTGTCTTGTGGTTACTGATTCATTTAGCTTGTTCTTTAATACGTGAAAATCTGAGTTTTCACTAAAATAATACTTTCCTATTCAAGCCTTAGCTCCCAGTATAATTTCTCTGAATCTTTGTCATGTCTCTGTAACCTAAATACATTATGCACTCTGATTACCACTCTGGACCTGACTCCTTTACATCTATCTTTTTTTCTTTTGGTTCCTTTTGGTCCTTTCTCCCATCACTCCTCCTCCCCCTGTTAGCCAATCATGTCAACCATCTTGAATCATCTGCATCCCTACCCATCTGTTCCAATTTAGGCATCAATCATTGCCAGATAAGCCCAAAGTCACTCTCTGTGACATTCAGTGATGGTAATGCCATTGAATGTCAAGAGGCGGTGGTTGGAGTGTCTCTTATTGATGATGGTCACTTGCCGCTGTAAGTGGCAAGTAACATTTGCACCACCCAAATGTCTGTGTGGAGTTTGCATTCCCCCTGTGTCTGCGTGGGTTTTCTCCGGGTGCTCCAGTTTCCGGGTGCTCCAGATTGACCATGCTAAATTGCCCCTATGTGTCAGGGGGATTAGCTAGGGTAAATACATGGAGTTGTGAAGATAGGGTGTGGGTGGGATTGTGGTCAGTACAGACTTGATGGGCTGAATGGCCTCCTTCTGCACTGTAGAATTCTATGATTCTATGAAATGCCAAGCAATGACCATCACCAATAACAGACACTCTAACCACCGCCCCTTGACATTCAATGACAGTCCAAAGATGTGCACGTTAGGTTGATTGGCCATGCTAAAAAAAAATTGCCCTTAGTGTCCTGGTTAGAGGGATTAGTGGGTAAATATGTAGGGATGTGGGGTAGGGCCTGGGTGGGATTGTGGTCGGTGCAGACTCGATGGGCCGAATGGCCTCTTTCTGTACTGTAGGGTTTCTAAGATTCTAAGGTGTTACCATCACTGAATCCCCCACTGTCAACATCCTTGGGGTTACCATTGACCAGAAACTCAACGGGACTCGCCACAGAAACACGGTGGCTACAAGAGGAGGTCAGAAGGTAGGAATACTGCGGTGAATAACTCACCTCCTGACTCCCCAAAATCTGTTCACCAACTACAAGGCACAAGTCAGGAGTGATGGAATACTCCCCACTTGCCTGGATGGGTGCAGCTCCAACAACACTCAAGAAGCTTGACACCATCCAGGACAAAGCAGCTTGCTTGATTTGCACCACATCTACAAACATCCACTCCCTCCATCACCGACGCTCAGTAACAGCAGTGTGTACTATCTACAAGATGCACTGCAGAAATTCACCAAAGATCCTTAGGCAGCACTTTCCAAACCCACGACCACTTCCATTTAGAAGGACAAGGACAGCAGATTCATGGAAATACTACCAGCTGCAAGTTCCCTTCCAAGCCATTCACCATCTTAACTTGGAAATATATCTCATTCCTTCACAGCCATTGGGTCAAAATCCTGGAATACCTCCCGAACGGCATTGTGGGTCAACCCACAGCACATGGACTGCAGCGATTCAAGAAGGCAGCTCACCACCACCTTCTCAAGGGCAACTAGGGATGGGCAATAAATGCTGGCCAGCCAGCAACGCCCATGTCCCATGAATGAATAAAGAAAAAACTCTGTGCTTTTCTCAGCATTTCCAAAGGGATCGTTGAGTCACTCATCATTGCCTCTTGCATGCAGAAACCCCAAATGCTCCATCCTCTGCTCCTGCCAACCTTCCTGGTAGCGCATACATCTCACAAATTTTCCCATTCCTTCTACCTCACCCATATTTCCCCTTCAGATTCGACCAATAGTATCCTCACCTTTTCACACTTTCTTCCAAAATGTCCACTCACTCATGAATATAGCCGTAGCCATTTATAACATTTTGGGGTGGCATGGTAGCACAGTGGTTAGCACTATTGCCTCACAGTGCCAAGGACCCGGGTTCACTTCCTGTTTCGGGTCACTCTCTGCGCAGAGTCTGCACCTTCTCCCTGTGTCTGCATGGGTTTCCTCCAGGTGCTCCAGTTTCCTCCCACACTCCAAAGATGAGCAGGTTCGGTGGACTGGCCATGCTAAATTGTCCCTTAGTGTCAGGGGGATTAGCAGAGCAAATATGTGGGTTACAAGCATAGCACCTGGGTGGGATTGCTGTCAGTGTCGGCCCAATAGTTTGAATAATCTCCTTCTGTACTGTAGGGATCCTATGATTACCTTATTGTGAACATTCATATTGACCCTGCAGTTTTAACCAAAACCTAATACATTGGTTGTAACATTTTGCTCCTTACTGAAGTCACACTGACTGGGGAATGGAGATCTAACTCAAATCACACCACGATCTCTCCACCTTCTCCATTAATAATATCCCTCTCACCGCTCCTTCAAAGTACTACCATTCACTCAATTTCATCTTTTGTTCCTCCTATCCACCCTCAGCCTCTGCAATAAGCAATGATACATCTCAATATTTTCAGCAATTTAAGATTTTCTTAGTTGTTACACCTGACATCTTCCCTCTACCCCTCTGCTGTTTAGGATGATGCTATCACTCAATCTGTCCCTGCTATTAGGTATCTTTATGCAGACTGTCTCTATCACTTAGAGATTGTCTTGCAATAAAGAGTAAATGTTTTATTATATGTACTGACTTACAATCTAGAATAATGGTTTAAAAAAATCCATTCAGCTGTTCTGATCGAGTAAGCCCAAATCTATTAGAGCTATTGCATTGTGTTGTTGTGTCTGCCACTGCTTTACTAAATTATATTTCAGTATATAATGTACATGTTCAATATGAAGCTAAGTAACATGAACAATGGTTTCTGGCTGAATACCAGAAGGATACAGGATTTCACATATCTATAGTTAACCATTTACATTCATCAGGATTCACGTTTAGTTACCGAAGAGGATCAAAGTTGTCACTCTGAACTTACAGTTTGGGCAGTGCATTTATATTGTCAAACTAAGGGTGTGTAATCATATCAAATTGATCACTTCAAAACAGAAGGTAAGGAAATGACTCTGACCAAAAAGTGTGGCTGAAGGAAAATGATAAACTGGATGGACATCAGTGCGTTAAATTCCCATTCTGAACTAAAGCACTACCAATTGGAAGGCTTTGTTTAGGCAGAACAGTCTTGTTCTTACCTGTGATATGGACAGAGATGAAAGAGAATTGAAACCTTTGTTCCCTTTCCCTATTGTCTGTAATCGATCTGTTTTTAGCAAAGAAGGTTTGTGTTTCTCAACTCCCTGACTATTCAGTGATCATTTCTGAATAGTCAGCAGCATGGATTTAAATAAAGTGGATTATTTATTCACACACACACACACACACGATGCAGTTCAAGAAGATAGTTCACCTTACCGGTTTATCAACAAAGGCGCAATTCAGAAATCACATGCCTGCCTTGTCCTAGGAAGAAGGAATCATTGTAGACTCATTGAAGAATGTAGCTACACTCCCAAAGGGTTGTCATAGAAACATACATAGGGAATAGAAGCAGGCGTAAGCCATTTGGCCCTTTGAGCCTGTTCCACCATTCATTTTGATCACGGCTGATCATCAAATTCAATATCCTGATCCCACCTTCCCCCCATATCCATTGATCCCTTTAGCCCCAAGAGCTATATCTAACTCCTTCTTGAAATCACACAATGTTTTGGCCTCAACCACTGTCTGTGGTAGTTTTTCTGCCTTTTGTTGGTTTTGGTCGAGGGAGGACCTTGGGTCCGGGACATTGGGAGAACTCCCTGCTCATCTTCCAGCGGTGTCATTGGATCTTCAACTTCCTCCTGATCATGGGTTGATGTCATAGAAACATAGAAGATTGGAGCAGGAGGAGGTCATTCGGCCCTTCAAGCCTGTTCCGCCATTCATCACGATCATGACTGATCATCCAACTCAATAGCCTAATCCTGCTTTCTCCCCAAAACCTTTGATCCCATTCACCCCAAGTGCTATATCCAGCCGCCTCTTGAATACATTCAATGTTTTGGCATCAACTACTTCCTGTGGTAATGAATTCCACAGGCTCACCACTCTTTGGGTGAAGAAATGTCTCCTCATCTCCGTCCTAAATGGTCTACCCTGTATCCTCAGACTGTAAGCCCTGGTTCTGGACACACCCACCATCAGGAACATCCTTCCTGCATCTACCCTGTCTAGTCCTGTTAGAATTTTATAAGTCTCTATGTGATCCCCCCTCATTCGTCCAGGTGGTTTCAATAGCTGAATTCGTATATCAGTGATGCTGCAGGGTTCCCTCAAAGAGATGGCTTTTCAGACAATCACAAAGTTGGTTCCTTGTGGATTTCTTACCGGGAGGTCAAGCTTAAAGTCATAGAGGTTTACAGTATGGAAACAGGCCCTTCGACCCAACTAGTCCATGCCGCCCCTTTTTTTAACTCCTAAGTGAGTCCCAGTTGCCTGTGTTTAGCCCATATTTCTCTATATCCATCTTACCCAAGTAACTGTCTCAACGCTTTTTAAAAGACAAAATTGTACTGTCTCTACTACTGTCTCTTTTTTTTCAGGCAAGAGAAAACCATTTATTTCAGAGTGTTTGGATTTTACAGATTAAGTAGCAAATTCAGTACAAATCAAACCTTTTGTATTGAGGCCTTGAGAAATGGAGAGAACTGGTCTGCTCCTCATCATCCCAAAATAAGAGTGAATCTCCTTTAAAATGCTACCCCTCAAATTTCAGAAAATAATAGGTTTGTTTCCCATTCCCAAAAATGGTTCCTAGTCACAAGTTAGTTGCTGAAAAGGCGATTTGGAAAGGAATAAATCACACTGGCCTAAGGGCAGAGTTGAGGATCTGTGAAAAGCAGAGACTGATGGTTTCATCACAAGTTGATTAGCTTGAGACAACTATGGAAACCTACAGCAAGTTAGAAACACTTGCGATGGACTATAGAGGGGCCGGACTCATTGTACTCCTGCTTACTGATCTACATTTGCTGGAAGGTGGAGAGCGAAGCCAAGATGGAGCCTCCGATCCATATTGAGTACTTCCTCTCAGGTGGAGCAATGATCTTTACCTTCATTGTACTCGGAGCCAAGGTTGTGATTTCCTTCTTCATCCGATCAACAATACCTGGGAACATGGTGGGCCTACCAGACAAAAGTGTTTGCAGAAAGAACCTTCTTGATATCGACATCACATTTCATGATGCTATTGAAACAGGTCTCATGGATACCAACAGACTCCATCCCAAGGAAGGATGGTTGGAAAAGGGCTTCTGGACACCTCAAACGCTCATTACCAATGGTGATAACTTGGCCATCAGGGAGCTCATAACTTTTCTCCAAGGCTGAGGAGGAGCTAGCTGTCTGCACCTCAAATTCAAAATCTAAGGCCTCGTAGGCAAGTTTCTCCTTGATGTCACGTACAATCTCCCTCTCGGCCGTGGTAGTGAAGGAGTATCCACGTTCAGTCAGGATCTTCACTGCATATTCAGTGAGATCCCGGCCAGCCAGGTCTAACCTCAGGATGGCATGAGGCAAGGCATACCCTTCATAGATTGGCACAGTGTGAGAAACACCATCACCAGTATCTAACACAATGCCAGTTGTATGGCCAGAGGCGTACAAGGACAGCACAGCCTGAATGGCAACATACATGGCTGGTGCGTTGAAGGCCTCAAACATGAGGTCATCTTCTCCCAGTTGGCTTTGGGGTTGAGAGATGCCTCTGTGAGGAGAACCGGGTGCTCCTCTGGGGCCACTCGCAGTTCATTGTAGAAGGTGTGTTGCCAGATCTTCTCCATCTTCTGTAATGATGTAACTTGAACACCTGGAAGACTTGATATGCAGACATCTCTGGCTTTAAAAGCCACAGGTGCTACTGCCTATTTCTGCAGCTGTTTTTTGTGTATTCTTTGCAGATTGACCAGTTCCTCCTTGGTTCTTGGGATAATATATTTGTTATCTGAAGATAGCTTCAATCAAGTGACCACCTGATAAAATACTTCACCCAGAATGGTTCAAAGCTAGAAGCCAATGGAGAATAGATTGTGGTGGTGGTCAGGATGGGAGTGCTCCGTTCACACCCAATTGTGATCAATTGGTTTCTGTGTATCAAGCTTGGAACCAAGGAACCTCATGGTCTATATGCTTTGATTCCCAAGGTGTCAACAAAACAACAGCAGGGATAAATCTCACAGAGTGGTTTCATCTCCTTACTTGAGAAAGGATATACTGGCACTGGAGGGGGTGCAGAGGAGATTCACTGGGTTGATTCCAGAGTTGAGAGGGTTGGCTTATGAGGAGAGACTGAGTAGACTAGGGCTATACTCATTGGAATTCAGAAGAATGAGGGGAGATCTTATAGAAACATATAAGATTATGAAGGGAATTGATGAGATAGAAGCAGGGAAGTTGTTTCCACTGGCGGGTGAAACTAGAACTAGGAGGCATGGGCTCAAAATAAGGGGGAGCAGATTTAGGACTGAGCTGAGGAGGAACTTCTTCACACAAAGGGTTGTGTATCTGTGGAATTCCCTGCCCAGTGAAGCAGTTGAGGCTACCTCATTAAATATTTTTAAGGCAAGGATAGATAAATTTTTGAACAGTAAAGGAATTAAGGGTTATGGTGAGCGGGCGGGTAAGTGGAACTGAGTCCACGAAAAGATCAGCCATGATCTTATTGAATGGCGGAGCAGGCTCGAGGGGCTAGACGGCCTACTCCTGCTCCTGGTTCTTATGTTCTTATGTTCTTATCTTGGTATGTCCATTTAAGTGGGAAGTTCCACTCACGGTTATTCAATCTGAAACTCTTCAGAGTTTCGGCAGAAATTACAAAGGTCACCTGACATTCAGCTGCCATCTTAGCCACTGTTAATGTCCTTTTTAAAATAAAAATTCCAGAAGGTTCAAAACAAAATACCGTATATATTTTAAAATTATAGATTTGTAATGCCCCATCCACAAAATAGGTTAAAGTCATACTGTTAAAAACAGACTATGAAGGGTTGGCATAGTTTATTGAATCAATAATGTACTAATTTTCACAAATTTTAAATAATGGGGCGGGCACGGTGGCACAGTGATTAGCACTGCTGCCTCACAGCGCTAGGGACCTGGGTTCGATTCTGGCCCCGGGTCACTGTCTGTGTGGAGTTTGCACATTCTCCTCGTGTCTGCGTGGGTTTCCTCCGGGTGCTCCGGTTTCCTCCCACAGTCCAAAGATGTGCGGGTTAGGTTGATTGGCCAGGTTAAAAAAAAAAAATTGCCCCTTAGAGTCCTGGGATGCGTAGGTTAGAGGGATTAGCAGGTAAAATATGTGGGGGTAGGGCCTGGGTGGGATTGTGGTCGGTGCAGACTCGATGGGCCGAATGGCCTCCTTCTGCACTGTAGGATTTCTATGATTTCTATGATTTCTATGTTCCCTCTTTGTCTGTGTGGGTTTCCTCCAGGTGCTCCGGTTTCCTCCCACGCTCCAAAGATGCGTGGGTTAGATTGATTGGTCATGATAAATTGCTCCTTAGTGTCAGAGAAATTAGAAAGGGTTATGGGGGTAGAGACTGGGTGGGATTGTTGCCGATGCAGGCTCGATGGGCCAAATGGCCTTCTTCTGCACTGTAGGGATTCTATGATTCTATGAACTAATCTGTAAATATTGTTACAATTCAGTATTATTTATGACATAGATAGGCGATCGGTAATTGGTATTATAGTAAGACTATTAATCCTGAAACTCAGCTGATGTTCTGAGGACCCAAGTTCAAATTCTGCCACGACAGGTGGTGGAACTTGAATTCAATAAAAAATATCTGGAATTAAGAATCTACTGGTGACCATGAAACCATTGTCGATTGTCGGAAAAACCCACATTGTTCACTAATGGGGCAGCATGGTGGCACAGTGGTTACCTCTGCTGCCTCACAGTGCCAGGGAACTGGGTTCGATTCCAGGCTTGGGTCACTGACTGTGCGCAGTTTGCACATCCTCCCCGTGCCTGCGTGGGTTTCCTCCGGGTGCTCCGGTTTCTTCCAGCAGTCCAAAAAATATGTTGGTTAGGTGCATTAGCCATGCTAAATTCTCCCTCAGTGTACCCGAACAGACAGCGGAGTGTGGCGACAAGGAGATTTTCACAGTAACTTCATTGCAGTGTAAGCCTGTAACACTCATAAATAAACTTTGAACTTTAGTATCCCTGAGGGAAGGAAATCTGCCTTTCTTACATGATCTCGTGTGACTCCAGAGCTGTAGCAATGTGGTTGACTCTCAACTGCCCTCTGAAATGGCCTATCAAGCCACTCAGTTCAATGGCAATTAGTGTTGGACAATAAATGCTTGTCAGCCAGCAATACCCATGTCACACAAATGAATAAAAAATATATATACTTTGTTCAGTAAGGCCTATGGTACATTTTTAACAAGGAAATCCAATCAGAAATGTCCCTTACCTTAAAATCTCAGATATTATGCCAATGTTTTGCCAAAGATGAAGTACCATAAATTCTTTAAGTTTATTTATTAGTGACACAAGTTGGTTTACATTAACACTGCAATGAAGTTACTGCAAAAATCCCCCATTCGCCACACTCCGGTGCCTGTTCGGGTACACTGAGAGAATTTAGCATGGCCAATCCACCTAACCAGCACGTCTTTCCGACTGTGGGAGGAAACCAGAGCAGTGGGAGGAAACCCACGCAGACACGGAAAGAATGTGCAGACTCCGTACAGACAGTGGCCCAAGCCGGGAATCGAACCCGGGTCCCTGGCGGGGTGAGGCAGCAGCGCTAACCACTGTGCCACCATGCCGCTCATCTATTCAACCATGCACATCATGTCTCATGTGAACATACATTTGCCTTTTATTAATAATATGCAAACCAGAGGTATGATTTATAACTTAACGTGAAATGGTTACCAGCTGCCAGTCATAACCGTTGAGGCCTAAATCTCCAGATCAATTACAAATACATTACAGCAGTTTGTTAGCGCTGAGGAGTACAATTAAATCCAACAGTGGTCGAGGAAGATCGAGAAAGTGGCACCATTTGAAAGAGTACAAAGAGTGTCCTGGCCAACACTCCTCCCAAATGTAACATTACGATAACATATTAACTGGGCAGTCATATAATTTCCCATATGTGGGCCGTTACTGCACAGGATAAGAACTCATGGCGGTGGAGGTGAAATATTAGCATGGATAGATGATTGGCCAACTAACAGGGAACCAACAGTTGGAGTAAATGGGTCATTTCCAGGTTGGCAAATTGTAATCAGTGAACTGCCACATGTATCAGTGCTAGGGTCTCAACCACCTACAATCTGTTAATTACTTGGATGAAGGGACCAACTGTAATGGAGCCAAAATAGAAGCATAATACTGTGAATACTGGAAATCTGAAACAAAAACTAAATGCTGGAAAAATTCAGCAGGTCTGACAGCAGCTGTGGAAAGAGAAGTAGAGTTAACATTTCAAGTCGAATATGAGTCTTGTCAGAATTCTATTGTGGACAAATCTGCTTATGATGCGAAGATAGATAGGAAAACAAGTTGTGAGAAGGGTATAAAGTGTCTGCAAGGGGTGATAGATGAGTTAAATGAGTGGGCAAAAGCTTCGGAGATGGGGTATAATGTGGAAAAGGTGAGGTTACATACTTTGGCAGAAATAGGAAAGCAGGATATTATTTAAATGGAGAGAGACTGCAGAATGCTGCAGTACAGAGGGGCCTGAGTGTCCTTGTATGAGGTAAAAATTATTCCCCTTTTCTACCACTCCAGGTTCGAACGTAACAGGGCCCTTTTTGTGAATTGAGAGAGGGTGTGTTTTGCCAAAACTGCAGGAGCCCCAGGGGTCAGATTATAAAGAATTATTCAGATGGGTTTTCTTTGGTTAAACAAAGAACAAAGTTTGTTTATTGAAACTATCTCCCAAATTTAAAAAAAAACTAAGTAAATGCAACTTTCATTCATATGATACAGGCATTCCCTAGACACACATACTAACATAGAAACATAATAAATAGAAGCAGGCGTAGGCCATTCGGCTCTTCGAACCGGCTCCGCCATTGATTTTGATTCTCAAAATCAAAATCCTGATCCTCATATCTCTTTAGCCCCAAGAACTATATTTAATTTCTTCTTGAAGTCAGTACATACGGCAGAATACGGACTCTTAAATCGGCCTCGCAGGTGGAGGATGCGGTCAAGAAGGCGTACGGCGTACTGGCCTTCATTAATCGAGGGATTGAGTTTAGGAGTCGGGAGATAATGCTGCAGCTTTATAGGACCCTGGTTAGACCCCACTTGGAGTACTGCGCGCAGTTCTGGTCACCTCATTACAGGAAAGATGTTGAAGCCATTGAAAGGGTGCAGAGGAGATTTACAAGGATGTTGCCTGGATTGGGGGGCATGCCTTATGAGGATAGGTTGAGGGAGCTTGGTCTCTTCTCCCTGGAGAGACGAAGGATGAGAGGTGACCTGATAGAGGTTTACAAGATGTTGAGAGGTCTGGATAGGGTAGACTCTCAGAGGCTATTTCCAAGGGCTGAAATGGTTGCTACGAGAGGACACAGGTTTAAGGTGCTGGGGGGTAGGTACAGAGGAGATGTCAGGGGTAAGTTTTTCACTCAGAGGGTGGTGGGTGAGTGGAATCGGCTGACGTCGGTGGTGGTGGAGGCAAACTCGTTGGGGTCTTTTAAGAGACTTCTGGATGAGTACATGGGATTTAATGGGATTGAGGGCTATAGATAGGCCTAGAGGTGGGGATGTGATCGGCGCAACCTGTGGGCCGAAGGGCCTGTTTGTGCTGTGGCTTTCTATGTTCTATGTTCTAATAAGAGGATAGGCTTAAGGATTTTCTACAGTTCGTGAAGAAGATTATAGAATGGAATCATAGAATCTCTACAGTGCAGAAGGAGGCCATTTGGCCCATCGAGTCTGCACCGACCACAATCCCACCCAGGCCCTATTCCCATAACCCCACATATTTACCCTGCTAATCCCCTGACACGAGGGTCAATTTAGCATGGCCAATCAACTTAACCCGCATATCTTTGGACTATGGAGGGAAACTGGAGCACCCGGAGGAAACCCACGCCGACACGGGGAGGACTTGCAGACTCCACACAGGCAGTGACCCGAGGCCAGAATTGAATCCGTGTCCCTGGCACTGCAAGGCAGCAGTGCTAACCACTGTGTCACCCTTTAACAAGGATAAAACAAAGAGTTTACAGTTAGCTGTCCTTTGGTTGGTCTCAATTTGCTGATTGCACTTTGCGGCCTTTCATTCAGTTGTCTTCCTGGTTGCAGTTGTAGGGAGCAGATTTTCAAGTTTTATCCCCAAAGAATCTCAGTTTTCAGTCGATTTCTCTCCTCAGGATGGTTACTTTGCGAATCCGGGCACAAGGAAAAGACTGAGAGAGAAGGAGAGGGACAGAAAGGGCGTACAGTTTAGCATTTTGTCGGTGTGGCATTCTAGCCTCCCATTGCTCTGGCTTGGTAACCAGCCCTCAAAGTATCCTGCTAGCCTTATATTCCAGGAGAATTCGATTAATGTCTGCCTACAGTGTCTTTGTTTTTAGAGCATGTCGATGTCTCATCTCAGAAATATTTGAACAGTTTGGGTATTATGTAAAGCCAATAGAAGATGGGGCCTTTCAAGCCTCTCAGGGGGTTTGAGTGCCTGTCCCTATTCAGCCCTCTTGATGGAATGCAAGCTTGTATATTGTAGCTGGCTGGCAGTCCTACTTTGTATTAATCGGATTTCAGTTTGTAAGTTTTTTAGAATCCCGACAATAAAAGAAGAATTAGAAATTGTATATTTTTCAAAATAAAAAGCAAATCCTCATAACAACATGAATCACAAAAAGTTAGCATACTGGCATGGCAATTCGGAAGGGAACTGGAATGCTTACCTTTATTGCAAGGGTTGGAGGCCAAAAGTAGGAAAGCCTGCTAAACTATACGGGGCATTGTTGAGACTGCACCTGGAATACCATGCACAGTTCTGGTCTCCTGGCTTAAGGAGGGAGATACTTGCATTGGAAGCCGTACAGTGAAGGTTCACTAGGATGAAGGACTTATCTTATGAAGAAGAGTTGGTCAGGTTGGGCCAATACTCATTGGAGTTTAGCAGAACGAGACGTGATCTTATTGAAACATATAAGATCTTAAGGGGACTTGACAGAGTAGATGCTGAGAGAACAGGCAGAATATTCCCACAGTGTGATAAGGGTGAGAAAACCGGAGTGAAATGTGCCAGTCTGTCTGGCATGGACTGGACCGCAATCTCCCACACTTCATCACTTTTTGGGAGAGTGGTGAGTTGCGTGCCGGTTCTAGGAGTGACGGGACCTCAATATGCCGGTGAGCCTGGCTGCAAAGTGAACGGGCGCCGCTTTGAAAGGGCACCCCAATCTCACAATGCACTGGAAGATCCCCTGACCCCCTTCCCTCACACAGGGGCATCAAGACCACCCTCCCCCCCGCCCCCCAGTTGTCAGTGGCATGTTTGCCCACCTCCTCCCCAACACAGGTCGTCGGCATTGGGGCCCTCCCAGTGTGTCCTTCCACATAACCCTCACTTCATAGCCCCCTGTCATAGCCCTCCCCCTCCCTTCATGCCGTCCCCACACAACCCCCACTCTGGCCCCACCACACTTGGCCCCACCCCCTTGGCAGTGTCACCCAGCACACCGGCAGTGCACCCGGCATATCGGCAGTGCGCCCGGCACACTGGCAGTGTCCAGCAGGCATATATCCTAATCAGCCTCATGCCTTATCAGGGCAAGACCCGGTTAGCACCACTAGCAAGAGAACGGGACGATTGCAAATCGTTTGGTGCCGGGCATGGAGCCCAATTTTAGGCCTGCATGCAATTTTCTGGGATTGCTGCGACCTGCAACAGGCACAGCGAGTCTGGAAAATCGCAGCCGATGTTTCCTGTCATGAAGGAATCTAGGATCGTGGGCAATGTTCAAAATAAGGAGTCTCCCATTTAAGACTGAGATGAGAAGGATTTTCTTCTCTCAGAGGATCATTAGTCTTTGGAATTCTCTTCCAAAAAAAGCAGTAAATGTTTGGGTCATTCAAAACGTTTAAGGCTGAGCTAGACAGATTTTTGATCAACAAGACAATCAAGGGTTATGAGTGACAGGCAGGAAAGTGACGACCTCAATCAAATCAGCCATAGTCTTATTGAATATGGAACAGGTTCCTGAGGTTGAATGGCCTACTCCTGCTCTTTCTCTTTATTTTATCATAGGATGTGGGCTTTATCGGCAAAGCCAACATTTGTTGCCCATCCCTAATTGCCTTTGAACTGAGTGGCTTGCCAAGCCATTTCAGAGGGCAGTGAAGAGTCAATCACATTTCTGTGGGTCTGGAGTCATGTATAAGCCCAGCAGGGTGAGGACAGCACATTTCCTATAGCCTATTTCTTAAAACATTTGATTTTCAGTTGGTCAAATCCAATTTGCCTTTAACCAGTCTATGTTTACTTTTATTTCACTTCACTAAGTGTCAAACTTGATCTAGGTTATTGTCTATAAGAATTTGCCCACCACCAACATTTGTCTGTCTAACCTGAAATTTTTGTTTGCCTCTCTTCCCCTTGTTGAAGAGCAGCATAAGATTTGCAGTCCTATAGTCCTTTGTTAGCATCCCTCCATCTACTTGGGACCAAAGGATTGCAGCCAGACACCATTCACTTTCCAGACATTCTTTCTCTCAGTAGCCTAAGATGTACACCATGTGGACTGGGTGACTTTTTCACTTGGAGCACTGCCAACCATTTAAGTGCACTCTCTTTATACAGGTTGTATTCAATCCAACATCATTGCTACCTCCACTTTTACAGGTACATTGACAGTGTTTCTATTCTAATGGAAACCAATGTGAGGTATTCAACTAATACCTCTAGCATAATCAATTCCTTGATAAGAAAATCTCCAGTTAAATCCCTAATGGCCCTCATCTTTTCTTTGTCTACCATTTTAAAGTGTTTATGTTCACGACCTATCTCAGCTAGATATTTCTTCCTTGCGCTGACCTTGTCATTTCTCCACTTACGCAATTCAAAAAGATAATAGTGAGAATGGAATGTTGAGACATATGTGGGAGGATGTTAGACATGGATGTATTGTACCTGACAAAGACATGTGGCGAAAGTCACTTATGTAAGCCAATACATTATTTACCTTTTCAAAGTACAATCACTTCATGGCCATCCAACTATTTATTTTGAATGAATTGATGTTGACTGGTTGTGGTGTAGCCCTGTGTGTGGAGTCTATCTCATGGTGGTAACATGGAAGATCAAGGTGAAAGGAAAAGTTCAAGCCCAAAGACATCTTAAGAACCATGTATTATTGTCATGGAGGAATGTGTCAATGTATTAGCAAGTGCAATTTTGGCAATTATATTTTTAAGCTAATTGCCATGTTTAAGACAGGTAATGGCTTCCTCCTGTGGCCTAGTTGTATAGGTAACCACAAACCTAGAGCAATGTTCTGGGGTTCCAGATTCAAGTCCCACCATGGTACTTGGTTAAATTTGAATGCTAAAATAAAGGCAGGCAATGGATGTTGGCTCAACCTCCTAAAGCCTATAAATGGACACCAACTAGAGCAGTTGTTGTGGGGAAACTATAGGGAATTTTCTGAGCTACGAAGAGAATAAACTTGCTGAAGGTAAAAGACAAGCTGCTGTGTTGTTCCTCCATCATATACTAACACTTGCTATTAGCAAGATCGCAGAGGCTGGACATTAGGCTTTGATGATTGGTTGCTGCTAAAGAAGGTTTTTGTCTTCCCCCCTCTGAAACAAAAAGAAGTGCATTGCTGCTGACAAAATTGAGTTACAAGATGGCAGAAGGAAGATGCAAAATGTCAAGCTTTGATAATCCACCATTTTTCTCAGAAACGGAGCCATATGAGCAATAGAAAACTGAAGTTGAGATGTGGACATGGGTTAGTTCATTACCCAAAAAGAAGCAAGGTATGGCTTTGGCATTATCCGATTTCCTCCCACAGTCCAAAGATGTGCGGTTAGGTTGATTGGCCATGCTAAATTGCCCCATATTGTCAGGAGGACTAGCAGGGTAAATACATGGGGTTAAGCGGATGGGCTTGGGTGAGATTGTGGTCGGTGCAGACTCGATGGGCCGAATGGCCTCCTTCTGCACTGTAGGGATTCTATAATTACCAAAAAGAATAAAATTAGGAGTAAAGTGTTGAGAATCGAATGTGAATGATTTTCTTCGTGAAAAGGGATTGGGCCTTGTGTTGCAATTTTTGGATACATGCTACAAAAGAGATGACTTATTGGAAGCATATGAAGCCTGGTCAGCCTTTGATAGGTTTAAGAAATCAGATCATCAGTCCATGGAGGAATTTATCATGAACTTTGATAGATGGTATAAAAGGCTAAAGAGATTTGAGCTTGACATGCTGGAATCTGTATTGACATTTAAGTTACTTGATTGTGGATGTATTTCTCATGTCGATGGACTTTAATTATTGATGGGGGTTCAGTTCCAAAGTAAAGACTCTCTTTTTTGCAAAATGGCTGCTGCCCTAAAATACCTCTAGGAAGACAATTGTTTCCAATTACTTTCCAATTGAATACAGGCAACTTTGCAATAAAGCAAAGGATGAAAGATTCAATGGTGGCCAAGTTTTGCGATTGACAAAATGTGAGATGCAGATTTCAGTACAGAGCTGGGTTATTGATAGGTGGTCTGAAGATGACCGTACTTATAACCAATTTGAGAGTCAAGACAAAAAACAGGTCTGAGTTGGAGACTGCAGATGTTTAAACCCGAGAAATGCACAGGGAATGGTTAACCAATGTTATTGGTATGATTCCAAGTATTGTATCATTATGCAATACGTTGCCCACAGCGAAATAATCAAGCCTTTGAAATGACGTGTAAAACAGAACATTCCAAGGCTGCAAATGATGAAGGGGACTGCCATGAAGGAATTGTGTTGGTCACTGAGAGTTTGAATCCTGTGATGAGTAGTTTGATGGCTGATTCATCCAACTGTGCAGTTTTAGATAGCAGTTGCACTTCCACAGTGTGTGGGATGGACTGGTTTAACTGCTATCTGGAGTCGCTTGATGTGGTAGATTACTGAAAGGTCAAGGAATGTGAAAGTTCTACATCTTCCAAAAGGGTAGGCCTCCCTTGCAGAACAGCTAGGATCAGCCTTTTCATCACTGCAGACGTGGTTTCCAGTGACTAACCTCCCCTGTTAAGCAGGTCTTCAGTGAAGAAAGCATAAATGACATTAGACATGAAAAATGACAATGCAATTGTGTTCAAGAAGACTATCAATGAGTCAGATGTGGGGGCCAAATGTTATATTTCCAAGTTGATAAAGACTAAGCGGGAATGTATGTTGTGAGGAAGATGTAAAGTGGCTACAGGAGTATTTGGACAGACTTAGTGAATGGGCAAGAACATGGCAGATGGAATGTGGAAAAATGTGAGATAACCCATTTTGGAAGAAGGAACAGATATGCAGAGTATTCCTAAATGGTAAGAAATTAGAAAGTGTAGATGTACAAAGGGACATCGGTGTCCTTCTCCATAAGTTACTGAAGGCTAGCATGCAGATGTAGCAAGTTATTAGGAAGGTTAACGGAATGTTCACCTTTTTTGCAAGGGGATTTGAGTACAAGAGTACTGAAGTCTTGCTTCAGTTATATAGCAGCTTGGTTAGACCGCACTTGGAGTACTGTGTGCAGTTTTGGTATCTCAGAAGGCATATCATTGCCTCATTGCCATAGAGGGAGTGAAACAAACATTCACTAGACTTGTTACAGGGATGGCAAGATTGTCTTATGAAGCGAGATTGGGCAATACATTCCTTGGGGTTTGAAGAATGAGAGGTGATCTCACTGAAACCTACTTAAAGGAATAGACAGGGTAGATGCAGGTATGATGTTTCCTTTGGCTGGGGAGTCTAGAACCAGGGGCATAATATCAAAATAGGTATGATGCCACTTAGGAGCAAGATGAGAAGAAATTTCTTTACACAGAGTGTTGTGAATCTTTAGAATTCTCGACCAAAGAGGGCTGTGGAAGCTCAGTAACTGTGTGTGTTTAAAGTGGAGATTAATATATTTCTAATTAACAATTATGGGAATAGTGGGGGTAAAAGACATTGACAGATCCAATCAGCCATGATCGTAATAAATGACAGAGCAAGCTCAATGGACTGAATGGCCTACTCCTGCTCCTATGTTTCCATGACACTACCTTTTACTCGATCAAGCCATCATTGCCTTTAAGGAAGTCAGAAATTCCAAGAATTAATGTTAACTTCTGGGGTGAGGAATCTGGAAGACAAAAGGAAGGTCATTCGCAAGTTGCAAGACAGTTTGCAATTTCAAGGCCAAAAAAACTGAAGGTTTTATTCTGAAATGCTGGAATGCTTGATAAAGTCAATGATGACCTTACTGGGCAAATTACAACTCAGTGTGAAATTTGCATAAAATAATGGAAGACACCATTGCGTCCTGTCGTGAGCTTTGCTACACTGTATAGATATGACGATCAGCTTTAGCATATCTACTGTAATACATGGTGAGGATAAATGAACCATTGTCAGTAAGGTGATGGGTGGTAACAGATTAGGTACACCAGCAAAATTCCTGACAGATGATGGAGGGGAATTTGCCAATGAGGAATTTTGAGACAGGTGTGAAAATTTGAGCATCATAGTTATGCACACAGTGGCTGAGAACCCCTTTAGTAATGGTCTGTGCGAAAGGAACCATGCAGTGATAGATAACATGTTACATAAAGTATTTACAAGTATAAAGCTTGTAAATTGCAAAGATATGTATAGTCCGTACGAATTGGTGTACAGCAGGAATATGACGTTGCCTTTGGTCCTATTAGTTACTCCCCCTGCTCCAGGAGGAACTAGCATTAGTTCTACTTTTTCTATTCATCTGAAAGTGTTATATGAAAGCAGAGTAGCTTTTGTTCAGCCGAGATTCCAGAGAAAATTTGGCAAGGCTTATGGCACCACATAAGGCCATCGGGAAACAGGTTAAACCTGATATATTACAAAATAGAAGGGATGGAAAGAATAGAAAGGCCCTGGCAAAGTGATCGTGAAGGAAAAGTAATAATTGTACAATGCGCGAATCAAACTGTTATGGTTCACACTTCAAGGTCAATTGGCACTACAGATCCTGAACAAGACATGGAGAGTGAAGAGGCGTCTTACATATATGCACATAATGGGCTGTTATAAGAAACAGATAAATAAAGAATTGATTTGATGATGGACATAAGAACATAAGAACATAAGAAATAGGAGCAGGAGTAGGCCATCTAGCCCCTCGAGCCTGCCCCGCCATTCAATAAGATCATGGCTGATCTGACGTGGATCAGTACCACTTACCCGCCTGATCCCCATAACCCTTAATTCCCTTACCGCTCAGGAATCCATCCATCCGCGCTTTAAACATATTCAGCGAGGTAGCCTCCACCACCTCAGTGGGCAGAGAATTCCAGAGATTCACCACCCTCTGGGAGAAGAAGTTCCTCCTCAACTCTGTCTTAAACCGACCTCCCTTTATTTTGAGGCTGTGTCCTCTAGTTTTAACTTCCTTACTAAGTGGAAAGAATCTCTCCGCCTCCACCCTATCCAGCCCCCGCATTATCTTATAAGTCTCCATAAGATCCCCCCTCATCCTTCTAAACTCCAACGAGTACAAACCCAATCTCCTCAGCCTCTCCTCATAATCCAAACCCCTCATCTCCGGTATCAACCTGGTGAACCTTCTCTGCACTCCCTCCAATGCCAATATATCCTTCCTCATATAAGGGGACCAATACTGCACACAGTATTCCAGCTGCGGCCTCACCAATGCCCTGTACAGGTGCATCAAGACATCCCTGCTTTTATATTCTATCCCCCTCGCAATATAGGCCAACATCCCATTTGCCTTCTTGATCACCTGTTGTACCTGCAGACTGGGCTTTTGCGTCTCATGCACAAGGACCCCCAGGTCCCTTTGCACGGTAGCATGTTTTAATTTGTTTCCATTGAGATAGTAATCCCATTTGTTATTATTTCCTCCAAAGTGTATAACCTCGCATTTATCAACGTTGTACTCCATTTGCCATATCCTCGCCCACTCACTCAGCCTGTCCAAATCTCTCTGCAGATCTTCTCCGTCCTCCACACGATTCACTTTTCCACTTATCTTTGTGTCGTCTGCAAACTTCGTTACCCTACACTCCGTCCCCTCCTCCAGATCATCTATATAAATGGTAAACAGTTGCGGCCCGAGTACCGATCCCTGCGGCACGCCACTAGTTACCTTCCTCCAACCGGAAAAACACCCATTTATTCCGACTCTTTGCTTCCTGTCGGATAGCCAGTCCCCAATCCACATTAACACACTACCCCCAACTCCGTGTGCCCTAATCTTCTTCAGCAGCCTTTTATGGGGCACCTTATCAAACGCCTTTTGGAAATCCAAAAACACCGCATCCACCGGTTCTCCTCCATCAACCGCCCTCGTCACATCTTCATAAAAATCCAACATGTTCGTCAAGCACGACTTTCCCCTCATGAATCCATGCTGCGTCTGATTGATCGAACCATTTCTATCCAGATGCCCTGCTATCTCCTCCTTAATAATGGATTCCAGCATTTTCCCTACTACAGACGTTAAGCTGACCGGCCTATAGTTACCCGCCTTTTGTCTCCTTCCTTTTTTAAACAGCGGCGTAACATTAGCCGTTTTCCAATCAACCGGCACTACCCCAGAATGCAACGAGTTTTGATAAATAATCACTAACGCATCCACTATTACATCTGACATTTCTTTCAATACCCTGGGATGCATTCCATCCGGACCCGGGGACTTGTCCACCTTCAGTCCCATTAGTCTACCCAGCACTGCCTCTCTGGTAACATTAATCGTATTAAGTATTTCTCCTGCTGCCAACCCTCTATCGTTAATATTTGGCAAACTATTTGTGTCCTCCACCGTGAAGACCGACACAAAAAACTTATTTAAAGACTCAGCCATATCCTCATTTCCCACTATTAACTCCCCCCTCTCGTCCTCCAAGGGTCCAACATTCACTCTCGCCACTCTATTCCTTTTTATATATTTATAAAAACTTTTACTATCATTTTTTATATTAATTGCTAGCCTAGCTTCATAGTCTATCCTTCCTTTCTTTATCGCTTTCTTAGTCTCTCTTTGTTGTTTCTTAAATTTTTCCCAATCACTTGTTTCTCCACTATTTTTGGCCACTCTGTACGCAGCTGTTTTTATTTTAATACTCTCCTTTATTTCCTTAGTTATCCACGGCTGGTTCTCCCTTTTCTTACAATCCTTGTTTTTTGCTGGAATATATTTTTGCTGAGAACTGAAAAGGATCTCCTTAAAAATCCTCCACTGTTCCTCAGCTATCCTACCTGCCAGCCTGCTCTCCCAGTCTACCTTAGCCAATTCATCCCTCATCCTATCATATTTCCCTCTGTTCAAACAGAGGACACTGGTTTGAGACCAAACTTTCTCCTCTTCCATCTGAATCAGAAATTCGACCATATTGTGGTCACTAGACCCAAGAGGGTCCTTCACAATAAGATCCTTAATTCTACCTACCTCGTTACACAATACCAGATCCAAAATAGCTCATTCCCTCGTCGGTTCCGTAACATGCTGTTCAAGGAAACTATCCCGACAGCATTCTAAGAACTCTTCCTCCATTCCACCCTTACCGACTTGAGTCTGCCAGTCAATGTGCATGTTGAAGTCCCCCATGATTATTGCCGTTCCGTTTTTACACGCATCCCTTATCTGCTTGTTTATAGCCCTCCCTACCTCAACATTATTATTCGGGGGCCTATATACCACACCTACTAGTGTCTTTCTCCCTCTACTATTCCTCATCTCTACCCATAACGATTCCACGTTTTGTTCCTCAGAGCCTATGTCATCCCTCAGTACTACCCTGATATTATCTCTTATTAATAGCGCGACCCCACCACCTTTTCCTTCCTGTCTATTCTTCCTAAACGCCTGATACCCCTGGATATTCATCTTCCAGTCCTGGTCACCTTTCAGCCACGTTTCTGTAATGGCCACTAGATCGTACCCACTTGTGCTGATTTGCACCATCAACTCATTCACCTTGTTCCGAATGCTTCGTGCATTCAGGCAAAGTGTCCTTATTCCAGCTTTTATCTGAACCCGCTTTGATGAGTCGCGAACACCGTCTCCCTCTACTCCCTTATCTAAATTACCGCCTTCATTCACTTGCACCCTCTCCTCTACCATTAATTTTGTAATTCCCCTTACCCCTGCATCCTCCCCCCCATCAATTAGTTCCTTGATCCTAGTCAACTCTTCTAGCTCCCCTCCCCCCAACCTATCTAGTTTAAATTCTCCCCAGTAGCCTTAGCCAACCTACCGGCCAGGATATTGGTCCCCGTGTGATTCAAGTTCCACCTGTTTTTTGTATACAGATCACCCCTGCCCCTAAAGAGGTCCCAATGGTCCAGGAACCTGAATCCCTGCCCCCTGCACCAGTCCCTCAGCCACACATTCATCCTCCACCTCACTCCATTCCTGCCCTCACCTTCCCGTGGCACAGGCAGTAATCCTGAGATTACTACCTTTGCTTTCCTCTTTCTCAGCTGTCTCCCTAATTCCCTGTACTCCCTTTTCATGACCCCTTCTCCCTTCCTACCCACATCAGCGGTACCAATATGTACCGCTACCTCAGGCTCCTCTCCCTCCCACCTCAGGATTTCCGGGACGCGACTAGCGACATCCTGGATCCCGGCCCCAGGGAGGCAGACCACCATGCGAGAATCCCGCCTACCTCCGCAGAAACGCCTGTCTGTCCCCTTCACCATCGAGTCCCCGATTAATACCGCCTTCCTCCTCTTTTCCTTAGCCCTCTGAGTTACAGGGCTGGATTCCACTGCGGAGACACGGCCACTGCTGCTTCCCCCAGGCGGGCTGTCCCCCCCAGCAGTACTCAAGCAGGAGTACTTGTTGTGCAGGGGCAAATCCACCGGGGTGCTCTCAACCACCCTAGCCTTACCCTTCCTGGCCGTCACCCACTTGGCCTCTTCCCGTGGCCCTGGTGTGACCACCTGATGATAGCTCTTGTCTATCACCTCCTCATTCTCCCTCATCAGCCTAAGATCCTCGAGCTGTAGTTCCAGCTCCCTAACACGGTCTCTCAGGAACCGCAGCTCGACACACCCCTCACAGATGTGGATGTCCGGGAGGCCAGATGCCTCCAGGACCTCCCACATCCTACACTGGGAACAACACATTGGTTTCACACTCATACTGGACACTTTATGTCAAGTAAGACAGTGAAAAGTTAATAAGAGTGTAAGGAAACAAAAACTCACCCCTGCTCGTCCAAGCCCTGTGAGCCAAAGCCCTGACAGCTCACTCAACTTCCCACTCACTCTGCTGCCCGCTACTATGCTGCCCGCTGTATACTTTGGTGCACTTTTAAACCCTCCAAAAACTTCCCCTGGCCACTCCTGGCCTGACTTCCGGTTTTGAAAAAAACCTCCGATTTTAAACCCAAAATTAACTGAAAAAATAAATAATTAATTACAGTCAGAAGACCCACTCTCTTACCCTCAGCCTGCTCCTGGGAACAATGTAACACTGAAGTGCAGGATAAAGCTATTTATGCAAAAGGACAACTACTCAAAGTAGGAACAAAGGTAACATACATGCCAGAAGGTGGAGGGATGCCACAATCATAGGAAGAGCAAGCAAGAAAGGCCACTGGGGGAACACAAATATTGGTTCAATGAGCAGACTGAAGATCAGGAAATCAGATCCGTGGATTGGCAAAAATGAGGTAAAAATGTGGAAGGCCAGAAAGCGCAGTGTAAGTTCTGACAGTGAACCAGAAAGCAGTCGTAACACCAAGAAAAGATGTCGGACTTGCAGACAGGGCTCTGATTACATGCAGGAATGATCATGTAACAGCAGGCCAAGAAGAGAGAAGGTAGTGAGTAGAGGTTGTGGCTTGACCAGAAAGAGTACTACAGAATAAACTAGGCATGTCACTAAAAGTAGGAGCCCCCATGATAGAGAAATTTTAGTAGCTATCAGTAAATGGAAGGTAAGGTGATAAAGAGGCCAAACCAAAAGAGCTAGGAAGTTGGAAAGAATGTGGGGTATAAACTGAAATTCCAGATAGGGGACAGCCAGCCTTGTCACAGAGGTGGATCTACATGGGAAAGTAAGTCCCTGATGGCAAACACAGGTCTAAAGCTAGACTGGTAGCTCAGGATTTTGAGGAAAGACTCAGGAATCAATACATCAGAGTGGACTCCCGTACCGCAGGAAAAATAAGCTTGAAGATGTTTTTGAACATTTTGGCAACATACTCCTTGGAGTGCAGATCGATATATATAAATGTGCCATTTTGCAGAGTAGGCAATTCTAAAGATAAGCATTTTTGAAACCATCTAAAGAAGCTGATATAGAACGAAAATTGTGGAAATTAAAAAAGCGTATTCACAGATTGAATAATGCAGCAAGAGTATGGTATTTTTCCATGAGGTTGGTCTTATTGATAACAGGTTGCTTCTAGTTAAAAGCAGACCCTACGACATTCTATTGGTATAGCAAGGAGAGACTAGCAGGAATCTTTATTATGCATTCGGATGATTTTCTGTAGGGAGGTTCAGTAGAATTTGAACAATCAGTGATCGATAAAATCAAGAAAGAATTCAAGGTTAGACGCCAGGCTTGAGGAGCTTTTTAATACATAGGTTTAAATATTAAGCAAAATAAGTCGGGGCGATATTAAACCAACAATTCTATCAAAAAAATGTTAGTCATATCTGAATAAATCGAGATAGACCTTCACAAGAAGAATATTCTGCAGCAAGGAGGAAATTGATCAATTAATAAGTTTGATTCGACAATTGAACTGGTTATTAACCCAAACTAGACCTGATACCAGTTATGATGTGTTGGAGCTGAGCGCCATGATGGTAGAGGAGGTTTTGAGAGCAAACAACACGTTAAAGGAACTAAACTTGGAGAAATGTACACTCAAGTTCCCATAGCTGGGTGAACCTGATAATATGAGATTGGTCATCTTGAGTGATGTTTCACGGGCCAATCTTCCAGATGGGTTTTTGAGCACTGCAGTGTTCATATTTTGGTAGGAAAGAATGATAAATGTTGCCCTGTGGCTTGGGAGGCCAAGATAGTAGTGGACAATGAGGAAGGTTTTCAAAGCTTGCAGAGGGATTTGGACCAACTAGAAAAATGGGCTGAAAAATGGCAAATGGAATTTAACGCAGACAAGTGTGAGATATTGCGCATTGGAAGGACAAACCAAAGTAGAACGTACAGGGTAAATGGTAGGACTCTGAAGAGTGCAGTTGAACAGAGGGATCTGGGAATACAGGTACAGAATTCCCTAAAAGTGACGTCACAGGTGGATAGGGTCGTAAAGAGTGCCTTTGGTACATTGGCCTTTATAAATCGGAGTATCGAGTATAAAAGTTGGAGTGTTATGGTAAGGTTATATAAGGCATTGGTGAGGCCGAATTTGGAGTATTGTGTACAGTTTTGGTCACCTAGTTACAGGAAGGATGTAAATAAGGTTGAAAGAGTGCAGAGAAGGTTCACAAGGATGTTGCCGGGACTTGAGAAGCTGAGTTACAGAGAGAGATTGAATAGGTTGGGACTTATTCCCTGGAGCGTAGAAGATTGAGGGGAGATTTGATAGAGGTGTATAAGATTTTGATGGGTATAGATAGAGTGAATGCAAGCAGGCTTTTTCCGCTGAGGCTAGGGGAGAAAAAAACCAGAGGGCATGGGTTAAGGGTGAAAGGAGAAAAGTTTAAAGGGAATATTAGGGGGGCTTCTTCACGCAGAGAGTGGTGGGAGTGTGGAATGAGCTGCCGGATAAAGTGGTAAATGCTTTTAACATTTAAGAAAAACTTGGACGGGTTCATGGATGAGAGGGGTGTGGAGGGATATGGTCCAAGTGCAGGTCAGTGGGACTAGGCAGAAAATGGTTCGGCACAGACAAGAAGGGCCAAAAGGCCTGTTCCTGAGCTGTAATTTTCTATGGTTCTATGGTTCTAAAATTAAGAGGGTATCAAAAAGCATTTTAGCTGCAGAAACCCTGATGCTGTTTGAAAGCATAGATATGAGAGTTTGCACATCCAAAATATTGTACAAGGGTCTGCATGAGAAAAGTCTGCTCATAGAGCGCTATGTTGATAAACAGCCACAACTGGAATAGTTGCTTTGGGGAAACAATTAGGGGTCTATGCCTCTGCTGAGCTGTGAGCAGAATAAACTTGCTGAAGGTAAAGGACAAATAAAGGACAAACATTTGATATTAGCAGAATGCAGGATGGGTATTTCAGCCAAGGCAGAATCTTGCTAGTTTCAGCAAGTTATACAAAACAGATCAAAAACTGTGCAGAAGTGCTTGTCTCAGACCCATGAGGAAGACAGTTTTGCTCCAGTAAGGGACTATGAAACATGGAAACATCGAAAATAGAAGCAGGTTTAGGCCATTCAGCCCTTCAAGCCTGCTCCGCCATTCATTTTGATCATGGCTGATCATAAAATTCAATATCCTGATCTTGCCTTCCCCCCATATCCCTTGACCCCTTTAGCCCAAGAGTTATACCTTGTGCCTCCTTCTCCCAGTGTTAGAGATAACAAAGCAGATTCAAGATGGCTATGGTACTTCAAGTGTGGGTTTCAAATGGGGCCTAAGCAGTGGATATCTGGAGAAGTAACCATAAACCCACTGACTTGTATTGGGAAGTTACAGTAATGCAATTGAAAAACAATTGAATGGACTAAAAAGGATATTACCTTATAAGGCAAAAGGCCAGAATGAGAAACAATTTAAAGAACAAAGACATCCTTGCTGCTATGGGTTAGAATGATTTGGTCAGTCACTCAGAAGTCATGCACGTAGGGCTTGTCAGCAGATTGGCCAGAAAGATGGGCTCAACGCATATGGAAACTAAGCAACCAGTATTGTTGAGTATGCACTATTGTTTAGCGGTTTAATAAAGGTGTACCTCATTTGATGGAACAATATTCAAATTATTATGTGCCATTGATACCGAGAGTAGAGACAAGAACTTTAGATTAGGTTTACAGCTGAACTGCAAAGCTTAGATGTGGTCCATTGTTGTCGAACCACCTCGCTCCGTCTCTTGCGTACTTCTTCTGCTGTTTGACATGCAAGTAGTCCTGTGCTGTATCTTCACCAGGTTGACACCTCAATTTTAGGTATGATGCAGCTCCTAGCATGCCTCCTTTACCCTTCCTTGAACCTGGGTCTGACCATCACAGGCCATGCCAGAGTGGACTCCTGAAGATGCCTGGCACAGAATTGACCACCATAGCGCAAACCATCATCTTACGTGACCAAAGGCTGCCACGTATTCAGCTAGATCTCACTGTTCATTCACACATTCGAGTGCCTTTCTATGAAGTATATAGGCCTACTCATGGGGAGGGTTTTCTGGCCCCACCCACCGGCGGGGTCTTCCAGTCCCACTGAAGTCAATGGACTTTTGGCTGGCTCGCCGCATTCACCGCAGCGGGACCTTCCACGCTGGGACCGGAAAATCCTTACAAGTTGCTTCCTCTTAAAACGTATGACCTCATACTTATCCATGATAAATTAGTCATATGTTCCCATGATAATGGAGTTGTTAGTTAATCATAGCAGTGAATCTCTAACAATTAGACTACACCAGACCCAGGCATAACATGAGGAAATCCCAGCGATGGAGAGCATGAGTTCAAAGTTACCCATTCCCAACCTGACCTTACCTGACACACGCTCCATATTTGACCCTGGTTCTGGTGGTGAGCTTGCCTCACACCACTTGCCAAGTAGCATACCCTAAATTACTCATTTTAGCATATTGCCCTATATAATTCAAATAGCTTATTAATTGGTTAAGAAATGTGAAACTGAAGCTACATACAATTGTATCATGACATTGTATCACTTCCTGTCAGCCACAGTATAAGAATTTGAGAGTGTCAAACTAACATGAGGAAGTGTATGTTTGGTTCAGTCCTCTCCCCTCACCCAGTAAACTGGAGCAGCAAGGGGATGAGGCCCTTAATTGGGCAATAATAGCACAGTTAAGGGCCTCAATTGGACATGGGTGAGCACAGGTGAGCATGTGTGGGTGACATACCCGGTGCCTGCCCGCCACGTATTAAACCATAGCAGCGTGGGGTTAGGTGGTCCAGCAGCGGGCATGCCACCAATGGCACCGTGCCCTAATTAACCAGCACACCCATCTGTTTTCCCACCCCCTTAATTGGCCCATAAAATTCCACCTATTGTCTGAAGGATTACTCTAACGAATCTCCTGAGTGATTTGTAAACTTATCTGGAGCTGACTTAAATGCAAGGAGAGTTCAAGCATATCCAGCCCACATCCTTAAAAGATTTGCAATTCAGCAGCGGGGAGGCGGGGGAGGTTTTGAGCTCTCTCCTGGGCAGGTGAATTCCAATCGGAGATATGCGTTATGAATGAGTTGCTGCCTGGATGGAATCCTATTTTAGCCCTTGATTTCAAAACAAAGTTTGCAGTATAAAAATCCAATAATTTTGACGGGTTCAGTTGGAGCACAATACATTTTCCTTATTTGGAAATAAGTTTTTGCCCTTCCTTTGACATGATCGTCCTTTGTTGATGCCTTTTTACTCAGGCTCTGAAATAATGGGCGACGGAATTTAACCGCGGTTCCCAGTGGCAGAACAGGAAGAGGGCAACTCTTAAGCTGACATGCCAGGAGCCGCAATGTACCCGTTCACGGTGCAGACTTTAAGGCGGGCATGGGCCCCATGTGCAACCACACAGTGTAGGATCACTCCCAACAGCCTCTCTCTTATTCAGCTGTTGATGTTTAAGAAACATTGGGAAGTATTGAGCGCACTATGATGTCTCAGGTGCTGAGATATGTAATGGAATGTACATGTATATAAATATCACAGCCCATAAAGTCCTGGCTCCCCAGCATCAGATTTGGGGGTACCCTAAAGATGTACTGGGGAATCCCTCTCGGAGGTTCCCAGGTAAGAGTATACACAGAAATTGTCCAGAGGTGCTAACTTCCCTTGGACAATTACGCTGGGAACCATCTGATAAAGCAATTTAAATCACTAACTCTGGATAGTTCCGTCTCTGTTATGCTAATAGTTACTCTGAAAAGGTTAGAAGAAATAAAAGTACTTATAACTTCAGTGCAACTATTTTAAACACCCAGACCAAGCCCCACACAGGACACCCCCATACACTACCAACCCCCGCCCCCCCCCCCCCACACCCCGACTAATCACACCCCAGGGTAAATCCACCCACACCCCCGCCCCCCATGGGATTTCCCACCACCACCTAATCCTCAGCCATATGAGACTTCACCATTCTCCCCCCCAACCCATAGACACCCTGACCTGAGCCCTCCGGCCTGAATCCCCTCTCCACCCCCAACCCCTACCAATACAACCTTCCTGACCAGATAAATCCCATCCATTTAACTTCTCTCTGGCCTGCCAATTACACTGGGCCATTTAAACCTACCTGCTTTCCAGCAGTGAGTGCAGCAAGATGGAGGATGTGTCTTCTCTGAGTTTGCTGGATTTGCACAGTGCTGTGGTCTCCGGAGATTCACTGCAGGTCGCAAGCAGCTCCAGCCAGAGGAGATTTGAACAAAGATTTCCAGAGTACAAGACCCGTCCTCTTGCCAGCTCAACTGCTGCCCCAATTGAAAACGTGGGCACCAAGGTCTCCACCCCCACCTCATCCTTTCTGCTATCCAGTAACATTCCCTGTGCTGCTGAGTTAGACAAAGAGAAGACCTCACCTCAGATCCAAAGATTGAATAACCTAGCCACCTTGAAGCTATCGGAAAACAGGAGTCACGAGTTTTCCATGTGCCACAAACTTAATCTTGAAGGTACGGGACTAAGCTTGATACGCTTCCCAGTTAATGAGCATTCATGGTTTGCAAAAGAATGGTAAATAGGTTCCTGCCATCTGGCAGCGTGTTGACCGCTCTGCTGTTGACACCTGAGGGGAGGCGATGGTTGAGTGGTATTATTGCGAGACTATTAATCCAGGAACTCAGCTAATGTTCCAGGGACACAGGTTTGAATCCTGCCACAGCAGATGGTGGAATTTGAATTCAATAAAAAATATCTGGAATCAAAAATCTGTGCGGAAAAACCCATCTGATTCACTAATGTCCTTTCGGGAAGAAAATCCTTTGTCCTTACCTGGTCTGGCCTACATGTATCTCCAGAGCCACAGCAATGTGGTTGACTCTTAACTGCCCTCCGAAATGGCCCAGCAAGCCACTCAGCTCAGGGGCAATTAAGGATGAGCAATAAATGCTGGCCAGCCAGTGACGCCAATAACCTACAAATGAATTAAGAAAAGAAAGATCCTCTTTATCTCAAAAATTTGATGTGACACAGGGAAACCAAGATTTCAGCTCTTAAGTAATTAAGAACTTCCGCCCACCATGTTTCCTGCTCTTACAGGTTCCATCAAATAGCGCCCATTGGGGCAAAATATAAGCAGGTAAATCATAATGCATTAGAGTGATTTTTTTGCTAAATACTTGAACTTGTAAAGCAAATGAATTATAGGCAATGCTTCCACTAAAATAGCAGAGAGGGAATGTGAAGCAAATCCATTAAGCATTTATGGACTTATTTTCAGAATGTTTACTTCTGAGAACCATTGGAATCACTATTGAGTTTTTTTTCAAGTTGTTTTAATTACAATTGTCCTCTGTTTAGAAGAAAATTGTCACACATTAGAGAAATGATTTGTGAGCACACTCATGGAGTCATGGAATCATTGAATTGTACCTATGCCAGCTGTTGCTTGGAACAATCCAAAACAAGGCAAACAACTCTGCTCTTCCAATAGCTGTGGAACATCCTCTGCTTCAAGTGTTTGTCAACCTTTCTCTTAAAAGATGCAATAATGTCTGTCTCCACCAATCCATGAAGCAAAACATTTTGTGCCCCAAAAACTGTCCTAACCTCTCACTCAGGCTTAAGGTGACAATTTTAAATTGATGGCAACTTGTCACCAACTTCCAACCAAACCTCTCTTTTCCATATCTCCAGTATCTTTCTACTTGAAGGATATATTCTTTATCAGTGACAGATTGGTACATGTGTTGCCTCCTTATAATCAGAACCATTCCTTACAACCAAGACGCAGACCACACCGCTACATCCCATTTGAAGCCAGGTTGTGTGACTGCTAGTTTACATTTTTGTCATTTTTTTCTTGATCTGATTTGCACAAGTATTGAACTCATAATGGCAACATTAATGAACTGCATCCATTAAGTGGCTCGTTAAATTCTTAATTTTGTTTCAATAATTCAGCAGTATTGATGTGTCACGACTGACTGGTAGTTTCTCTAATACCGCTAACTGAATCGCATTCTCAGGAAAACAAAATTCCATGCTATTGAAGGGGGACAGCAAAAGTTTACCGGGCTGATTCCTGGGATGGCAGGTCTGTCATATGAGGAGAGATTAAGTCAGTTAGGATTGTATTCATTGGAGTTTAAGAGATTGAGAGGTGAACAAAAAACAGGAAGGCAGATTATTATTTGAATGAGTGTAAATTGAGAGAGGTGCTACTCAAAGAGACCTTGGTGTCCTTGTGAATCAGTTGCTGAAAGTGACCATGCAGTCAATAAAGAAGGCAAATGGCATGTTGACCCTCATAGCAAGAAGATTTGAGCATAGGAATAGGGATGTTTTACTGCACTTGCAGAGAGCATTGATGAGGCCACACATGGAGTATTGTATGCAGTTTTGGTGTCCTTATCTGAGGAAGAATGTTGTTACTATCGAGGGAGTGTATCGAAGGTCTACCAGGCAGATTCCTGGGATGGCTGGTCTGTCATATGAGGAGAAATTAAGTTGGTTAAGATTATATTCACCGGAAGAGTGAGAGGGGATCTCATAGAAACTTATAAAATTCTAACAAGGTTAGACAGGGTAGATTCAGAAGGAATGTTCCTGATGGTGGGGGAGTTCAGAACTAGAGGTCATAGAGGATAAGGGGTAAACCCTTTAGAACTGAGGAGAGGAGAAATTTCTTCACCCAGGGAGTGCTGAATGTGTGGAATTCACTACCGGAGAAAGTAGCTGAGGCCAAAACGTTGTGTGATTTCAAGAAATTAGATATGGCTCTTGGGGCTAAAGGAATCACGGAATATGGGGAGAAGGGGGGGTTCAGGATATTGAATTTGATGAGCAGCCATGATCATATTGAATGGTTGAACAGACTCAAAGGGCCGAATGGCCGACTCCTGTTTCTAGTTTCTGGCTGGGATTTTCTCAAAAGAATTCTAAGTGTCGAATTTGTGTAAAAACTCACAATCTGAGCCCGAGCGAAATTCACAGTGAAAATCCGGGAGTGGGACCTATTCCGGCTGAAGAGGCCGGCAGCATAGTGCTCGATCTGTAGCGGGGATCGGCGCGTGCACAGTAGCCTACCACTGCTGACCTCCCAATCACTGGCCAGCTCGATCATTGGCCAGCACAGCAACCTCCCATTGCTGCCCCCTCCAATCCCCCCTCCCCTCAACGCCCCCCCCCCCCCCCCCCTCCGATCACTAGCCTCCTGAACATCTCCAGGCCAGCCCCGACCCCTCCACCTCTCTGGCCTGTCTGAATCTCCCTGACCTCCCTCAACACCCCCCCATCCCCCCACAGTACCAAATTCCCTGATCCCCTCCACACGACAGTCCCGGCCCCCTCCCACACCTGATCAGCCCTTCCCTCCCTCTGCCACGGATTCCTAGGTAGAGTGGCAGTGGGAGCCCCCACCAAGACCGAACTCTCCCCAGGATTTCCGGCACGGAGCAGACAAAAGGCGGAAATCCTGGCTCTGGAGACACACGGAGGTCTTGGCTTCCAGCGAGGAGCCCGCTAAATGGCCTCCGCTGATATAAAGAACAAAGAACAAAGAAAATTACTGCACAGGAACAGGCCCTTCGACCCTCCAAGCCTGCACCGACCATGCTGCCCGACTGAACTAAAACCTCCTACCCTTCCGGGGACCATATCCCTCCATTCCCATCCTATTCATGTATTTGTCAAGACGCCCCTTAAAAGTCACTGTTGTATCTGCTTCCACTACCTCCCCCGGCAGCGAGTTCCAGGCACCCACCACCCTCTGTGTAAAAAACCTGCCTCGTACATCTCCTTTAAACCTTGCCCCTCGCACCTTAAACCTATGCCCCCTCGTAATTGACTCTTCCACCCTGAGAAAAAGCTTCTGACTATCCACTCTGTCCATGCCCCTCATAATCTTGTAGACTTCTATCAGGTTGCCCCTCAACCGCTGTCGTTCCAGTGAGAACAAACCAAGTTTCTTCAGCCTCTCCTCATAGCTACTGCCCTCCATGCCAGGCAACATCCTGGCAAATCTTTTCTGTACCCTCTCCAAAGCCTCCATACCCTTCTGGTAGTGTGGCGACCAGAATTGAACACTATATTCCAAGTGCGGCCTAACTAAGGTTCTATAAAGCTGCAACATGACTTGCCAATTCCTAAACTCAATGCCCCGGCCTATGAAGGCAATCATGCCGTATGCCTCCTTGACTACCTTCTCCACCTGCATTGCCACTTTTAGTGACCTGTGTACCTGTACACCCAGATCCCTCTGTCTATCAATACTCTTAAGGGTTCTGCCATTTACTGTATATTTCTGTATTAGATCTTCCAAAATGCATTACCTCACATTTGTCCGGATTAAACTCCATCTGCCATCTCTCCGCCAAAGTCTTCAATCAATCTATATCCTGCTGTATCTTCTGATGGTCCTCATTACTATCCACAAATCCACGAACCTTTGTGTCGTCGGCAAACTTACTAATCAATCCAGTTACATTTTCCTCCAAATCATTTATATATATTACAAACAGCAAAGTTCCCAGCACTGATTCCTGAGGAACGCCACTTGTCACAGCCCTCCATTCAGAAACGCACCCTTCCACTGCTACCCTCATCTCTTGGCTCTCCGAAATACCACCAAATGAAGATTCCATCTCAGGTGCCACATGATCTCTCAGAGTTTACAATTAGTAAAACAAAACTAGAGCAATTCCTCACAAAGGAAACTTTGTCATTTAACATCCAGCACAAAATTGTCAACCAGAGCTCTTTTCTTGAATCGATTATCTCACACTATTTTAGAAATTTTATCAGAGACTTGGGAATAAAAGGGCGTTTGTGTCAAGCAGTTGAATTAAAAAGCCCTCACTTGACAAGCTTCTCAGGTGTGATTTGTTTATGTGGGACATTGAATGCATTTTACAATGTGACAGTAAAAGGAAAATTCACCACTCAAGCCAGAATGCTAAAACTTCCAATAAATATCACAAATTCAGAAATGAGCTGGCCTTAGTCAAATCTAATGTCTCAACAAGACACTGTGCATGTCGAAGATTTGATATTTTTGACAGGATCCAACAGGTTTTGTTTTGGATTTTAGCCAAGGTTTTGACACAATGCCAACTGCCACAATACACAGTTGATTGGTCAGGGATGGAATGCGGGGAGCCTGCAGAGCGAATCAATACTTGGCTCAATTCGAGGTACATGGAGCTGTATTGGAATGGAAGAATGTGATTTGCAAAGTGCCTTATGGTGAGTGCTCGCACCACGATTGTTTATTGTATGTGAATAGTTTGGAAATGAAGGTAAAAACAAGGCTCACTACGCTTACAATGATACAAAACTGATCAGCTGCAAATAGAAAGGAATGAATGGATCAAACAGAGATAGATTGAAATAAGTTGGGCAACAGGCTGACAAATAGAAACTATTGTTTAATATAGTGCACTGGAGGGTGGTAGGACTGGGGAAGAGGAATAAACAATTACTCTCATTTTAATAATAAGAATGGCAAGAGAGCAAGAGACAGTGAAGTACAAATACGAGAGTTTTGTCTAGCAGTTGGCAATTTGTTCAGCCATTCCTGTAGATTGTATTTAGTTTAAATTGTAGATTGTATCCAGTTGTGATTATTTGAGATCTCAAAATGTGAAGTGCAGTTGAAGACAATATAACACAGAAGAGGGAATGGGCAAGGTTTCTGGAAAAATAATTTCACCCAACTGAGAGTTAAGGAGCTGAAAATGATAAAAGATCTCTGAACAGCACCAAATTCATCCTATTCCCTCAAAACATTATGCTTCTGCTTTTTAACCCCAATTTTATTGCCATCTGCCTCCTGGTTTTATCACCGCCAGCTCCACGACTCTCAGTGACTCTAAACACGTCAGGGGAAAGTGAGGAGTGGCAAGGTAGAGCGGAAAGTAGAGAGTGTCTTCTCAAACATAGTTGAATCATTAGCTTCCTGTCGGGAAGCTCAGGACTGTCGACGTTGGCACCACAAATATGAGGTGGTTCAGGGCGGGCAAGGGGTAGAGACTGACAATTCAGTTATGAGTGCAATAATAGGAGACTTGATGTTAGTGGGAAGGCACTGTCATTTACCATCCATACGGAGAGTCCCAGATCCTTTGTAGCATACCAGATGCTCAGGTAAATGATATTTTGGAAAGACTGCTAAAGATTAGGGAAGGATGGGAGATACAGATGGGAGGTACAGATAGTCATGGCAGTCAATGTGGAAACCAACAATAGAGGAAAGATCTCACATCCTGCGAAAATATTTAACATGTTAGGTGTTAAGTTTAGAATTGGATCCAAAAATTAACCTCCGGATAATTCCCTGAGCCCTATACAACTATAGCAAAAGATTAGAAATCTCAGTATGTGCTGTCAGGAAGATTATGTTAATGAAAATGCTCAGAATGTGAGAAATAAACTGAAGGGATTAGAAGCAATTAAAATGTTACAGGAAGATATAGATTCAATAACCCTAACAGAAGCTTGGCTACTTAGCAGTTAGAAGTGGGAAATAAATACTATAAGTTATGGTATTTGTTAGGATGGACAGAATAGGTAGCGAAGGAAGCAGCTTGGCAATATTGATGACAGAGGGAATGCATGATGTGCGAAACCAGGGGTTCGGACCCCTGCAGGGGTGCCACAGTTGATTCAGCCCAGGAGGTCCGAGAAGTGCCGAGGCCAAGGAGACCCAAAAGAAGGGTGAGTGGGTGAGGGTGTGGGTGTGTTAGGGTGGGCGAAGATGAGAGTAGGTGAGTGAGGGTGAAGTTGAGTGAGGGTGAAGGTGAGAGTGAGTGAGGATGTGGGTAGGTGAGGATGAAAGATCATGAGAGAGTGAGGGTGAGATAGAAAGGGTGGATGAGAGTGAATAAGGGTGTGGATGGGTGAAGGTAAGAGTGAGAAAGAAGCTAAGTGAGGATGAGGGTGGGCGAGGGACTATGGGTGAGTACTCCCGTTAAAACTCACAAAATGAAGGTAAGACTTGGAAGTATTTGTTGAACAGCAGAACTTTTTTATTTATATTAAATGTATGCATATAAGACATAGAAACATTTATTAAGTTTGTTTTTGTATGTTTATGCCAATAGTACAATAATAATCATTTTTGGGGGTTTAATTCTTCAATATAATAAGGTTGTTTCTCAGGAGTTCCTTCTGTACTCTTGGAAGGTCATCGGGTTTTGCAACTGGAAAAGTTTGAGAAACTGTGCTAAACAAAATGATTTAGATAGAGTCAATATTGCTGCTATTCACGTCTAGCGGGTCTGCGGGTTTCCCTGTAGCGAGGGCGTGTTCAATAGGAAACCCCATTGACAATGGCAGGACCATAAGGATCCTGTCATCAGTGAGTGGCGTGCTTTCCCCCACTGTAGTGAAAGATGCTGCAGGGGGGGAGGAAATTCCTGTCCATTGTTAGGGATCAAAGATAATCAAGGGATTGCTACAGTTGTGGAGCTGTACTATAAACACCCTTGTCTTGCTGAGTATAGACATGAAGATATTACACATTTTAAAGCTATATTTTTCAAAAAGTGAATTCAATAGATGTTAAGTACCATGCGGTTGTTGGCATTTGGACTGTAGACAGTACAATCTGTGACCATTACTTGTTTAAATATGGACCTGTGTGAAATAATCTCACGGCCGCTTGTGAGATTCACACACCTCATTGTTTAAGGCTGAACTAAAAGCAACAGACAATTTGTCTCCATGTTTCCATGTTTCACCAGGGACAAAGGAGACATCGAAACTCAATGGGTGTTAGATGAATGTGAAATGGATCCATCAACCTTTCTTTCTATCATGATGGCTCCTCATCCAAAGACAAAGAACTTAACTTTCTCAAACTTTCAAAGGGTGAAAAGTCACTACACAGGGTATTTATCAGCCTAATACACCAACCTATTTGGACTTGTAATAGGTCACATAGTGAGACAGCTATGTTCATTTCCAGCTTTGAAAACAGCAAGAACCAACTCTACAGAGACAGACGCCAGCAGGAATCCATCAAAATAGTCGCAGGTAACAAACAGCCATACCTTGAACATGAGAGAAGGACTCTCTCTAATCTGTTCTAAATTCAATTTCACCTGCGACTGAATCTTCTGGAAATTCAACTACAAGAAGCCTGAGAATCATCTGCATTTCAAGACCTTTGCTTCAGCTAAAGTATCAACCCATCAAAGAATCAACAGGCCTGCTACAAAAGAGACTGAAATATTCCCAAAATGTAATTGTATTGTCTTTTTTCTTCACCTGTATCTAATCTTTCTTTGAATGATGGTGTGTGTGGGATGTCATGTTTTTAAATTTCTGGGGCAAGTTTGGCATAATAAATAACCTTATTTACTTTAAAACTCACAATACAGCATGCAGCTGGAATCATTTAAATTGGGACAATCGCCCTGAGGGTAAAAATACACTCAACACACATATGAAACACTGATCATGGACAATAAGAAAATACACAAATTCTGTCCATGACAACCTTAATTTTGGGAGGAAAGCAGGAGAGGTAATCTGTAGACACATGTAGGTAGAGGGATGAATTGGGGTAACAAAATTTATTCCAGGAGATTACCCATTCATTGAATGGGACAGGGAGGGAGAAAAGGAAATGGCATTTCCCGCATTGTGCACAGGATTCCTTCCTCCAGCAGCATGTTCATATTTCTCAAGCAAGCTACAACATGGGGCCAGATTTTGCTGGAAAAATTAATAACATGTTAACACCATCATTAATGCACTAAATGGTCTGAAAATCCAATGGATTAAGAGATGTGCAAATCTCCAGATATTGCTGGTTGATTTACAAATGGCATCTTGTTCTTAGCCTCCACATTATTTTTAAAAACTTGCAGGATTTGCACATTAATTACCGAGTAAAGAAAAAAGTTGAGGCTGCAATGTAAAAGTATAAGTACCTTTTAACGATGTGATCAGTGATAATACATTGCCAGCCAACCTCTCTGGCATAGACAGGGAACAATTTGAACTGTTCAATTTAGTTCCTGTACATAGTACATGGGGATTTAGAGATTTTAAAAATGTCAGTTTCTTTTTTCCTGTTTTTGTTCTGTCTCCTGTTTTCTCTCTCTCTAAATCTGATCTTACTTTACCTCTTTCATTTGATTAGATTTGACTCCTACCCTCTTTCCTTTAACAAAGTTGCTCTGTTGCTTTATCATCTTTATAATTCATTGGTTAAGAAGATAAACTGTTCACCCTGCCATTCACGAAGGTCCCAGATCACCTCGTTGGATTGTATTTCCAGCCAGTAAGAAATTATGTTGACGAGTGCAGGAATACAACTAACAAACCGGGTAAACCACAAAATGCCCCATTCCAGTAGGATCTATCTAACACAACATTGAGATGGTTCTTTCCCTGAGACCAAGTAGTTAATTTTAACTTTTAAGTTTATTCATTAGCGTCACAAGCAGGCTTGCATTAACACTGCAATGAAGTTACTGTGAAAATCCCCTAGTCGCCACACTCCAGCGCCTGTTCGGGTACACTGAGGCAGAAGTTAGCATGGCCAATGCATCTAACCAGCACGTCTTTCAGATTGTGGGAGGATACAAGAGCACCCAGTGGAAATCCACGCAGACACAGGGAGAATGCACAGACTCCGCACAGACAATGGCTCAAGTCAAGAATCGAACCCAGGTCCCTGGCACTGTGAGGCAGCAGTGCTCACCACTGTGCCATCGTGCCACCCAGTATCACAATGCGATGGCCTTGTAAGTACCACAGAATAATAATTCACTTCCCTTACAATAATAGGAATTTCAGACACAGGTTTTAGATTTTATTATTAAGAGCACAATCTAAGGTCAATGTTTTTTAAACTATCACCATAAGAAACAGATGATAAATTCTCTATGGAACACCTCACTTAATCAACCTAATCACAATGTCAAGCCAGCAACACACATGAATAGTTTGTATTATTCTATTGTACTTAAATTGCATTATTTTTCCAAAGGCCCCTCCAGCATCTTCAGTTCTGACGTGAATAATGTTATTCTATTCTCTACGGAGGAGCCATCTAGGCCACTCTGCAACAACTACTCAAGGGATTATGATCATCTCAAATGACAGAGAGTTGGCAGATGAGAATATAGAATCCTTTGGTGAGGGGAACCTAGCAGATCAGGATAAAGAGTTCACTGTGGTGGGTCTAACTGCATGCAAAGCAATCTCCTCTCACTAGATTCACTAAGATAAGGGCAAAATGCAGGAAGGTTTGCAATAGCAGATAAATGGATGCATCAGAAGCACAACAGATGCAGATCTTCCATGTCCCACCATTAACTGAATAGCATAAGATAATAGGCGGGACTTTACAGCCTCGCTCTTCTGGGAAGTATAAAATCTCACCCGAGGTCAATGGACCTTCCTATGCTCCGCCCCTCACCCGCTCCCATTCCCATGGCAGGCAAGCTGGTAAAATCCCGGGCAATGGTTATCCAGTGAAATAAGCCTTTGGCTATCTCTTTGCCAGTTCATATCATGGTAGCATTGGGATAGACATTGACATAGCTACTATATATATATAACAATAAGATTGATTCATTGGCTGCAAAATTCAGCTCTGTAGTTCCATTGGTGTTGGTGCTACAAAAGCCTGGAACAGGTTGGATTCATTGTGAGATGTCTATGATCACTGTTACCTGCTCATGATAGTATTCTGAGCTTGCAGGGGAGCGTATGCCTTGTAAGGCAACAACAAGGTGTTCTCTCGATCTCACACTGTGATTCTACTGCCAAACTCAAATACTGGATGGATTTTGCCTTTGCTGCAAAGGAAGCTGGGGCATTGACCATCAGATGTTGAACCATAGCTGGATCCGCTAGTGCAGTCAGGAATTGGCCACAATTCCATGCTGGAAGTGATAAACCCCCAAGCTCTGAATGAAGCCCTGTGCCAAGCTGGAGCTGGACTCCTCCCTGCTCTTTTGACAGTAGCAATAGGCTGCGTGGCAATGCACCAAGCATCTCTATGTACCTGCATTCCTCTGTACGCCACTTCATCAAATTTTCCATTTGAATTCTTTGCAGTTGAACACATCTGCGATCTCACGCTTCAGTGAGCTGGGACACATGTCACCCTATCCTGCAACTGTTGCCGGCCTGTAGCCCACTTGTGCCCAAAAACTCACAATATGCAACCCTGACTCAATACTACCCTCCAAACTACATCCAGTGCCAGTGTTTGAGCTGAGTGTCAGGTCCATGATTCCATTCCGTGGGAGCCTCTCAGTCCCTAAGCACTGCTACAGAAATTTGGCCCATTTTGTCCTCTTGACTTCTTGGACTGAGGCCTCACTCTGACCTCTTGCAGCTTCCTCCCATCTAAGACTTTCTGAGGCTGTTCCACTGTCTTTAGTAACTGTATACACCTCCCCTTTAAGAGGGATGTGCTGCCTTTAAGAGGTGCAGGCTAGCTACATACACAGGAACATATGAACAGGAGTTCCTGATTCCGAGCAGATCGCGGCTTTACCGACACCGATTCGGGCGCGGGTCCGGCGCGCCCCCGAATCGGGCGGCCCGACGATTTAAATGCATGCATTTAAATCGGCTTAATGAACCGCGCGCCCAATTCTACCGCCGAATCCCACTTTACCGTCTTCTGGCCCGATCCGCGTCCGCGCTGTTACCGACCTGCAGAATAAAAGTCTGAAGTCGCCGCTGCAGCCTCCGAAGAGCGGGGTCAGAGACTGCAACGGCTCTCTCACCCAGGTCATCCTCTGGTCTGGGCGGGAGGGGGGTGGGAGGAGGAGAGGGGGTGTGACGTATCATCCCCTGGGGGGGGGGGGGGGGGGGGAGGGGGTGTGACTGATCATCCTCTGGTCGGGGGGGGTTCCGCTGCCTGTCTGCGGCCGATCCCTCCTGGCACCATCACTGGTACACTACCAGCCACAGATTACTCTTCCCTGCAGGTGTGAGAGAGCGGGAGAGATGGCTGTGGCTGGTAGTGAACCAGTGATGGTGCCAGGAGGATCGGCCGCAGACAGGCAGCGGAACCCCCCTGACCAGACGATGATCTGTCAACCCCCCCAGGGAATGATCGGTCACACCCCCTCTCCTCCTCCCCCAGAGGATGATACGTCACACCCCCCACGCCCCCCCCAGGGGATGATCAGTCACACCCCCCTCCCCTCCCACCCTCCCCCAGAGGATGAGGTGTCACACCCCCTCTCCTCCCCCCACATGGGATAATCGGTCACGCCGCCCCCCCCCCCCCCCCCCCCCCCCCCGCCGACCAGAGAATGACAGTCAGAGAGCCGCTCTCTGCTTTCTGTTTTTTCTTTCTTTCGTGCCCGGGCACACTGTCAGATGTTTTTCGAACTGCGCATGCGCAGTTCAGGGCTCCGATCGGTCCGCCACCGCTAAGCCCCGCCCTCAGCGCGGATCGGGCCGGAGCCGGCATAACGCGTATGGGCGCGCTGGAAAGAGGATTCCAGGCGCGGATCTATTTCACGCCCAGATCCGGCACTTACACTCAAAATGGCAAAATTCCCCCCACAGAATTGTTACGGTACAGAACGAGGCTATTCGGCCCAGCATTTACTTATTTTGTACATTATGATGTGCTCAGAAAGGCTGTGACGTTACAAATCCCACAAGCTAAATTTGCACATTTTTTTCTTATCTGGATCACCCTTGACTTTTTTCCCCCCTTTTTACCTTTGCCAATGGATACTCCTTCATCCGGAATGGGAAGCATAAAGGATGTACATGGGCGATAGGTTATCTAAGAGTACAAGTAGAAAAAGAGATGAACCATTTACTGAGGCACCCAGCTAAGATAACATTGTTATAAATAAGGTTCATTATGCACAAAAACGCTGGGCAGAATTTTCCTGCCCTTCCCACTGGCAGGATCATCCAGTCCCGCCAATAGCAAACCTGCAGCGGGTTCCTCGGTGACGGAAGGTGCAGGCAATGCAAAACCCATGGACATTGGCAGGACCAAAAGATCCCATTGCCGGCCGATGGTGGACAGCCTCTGCCGCTGGAAAGCACGCTGCTGGGATAGGGTGGAGCAGGAATACCACCCGCTGTAACTATAAATAAAAACAAATGATTCTAATATTGAATAAATCCAAGTTGGTAAAGCAATGTTTAGAAACTATGGTCTGTTCAAAGCCCTGCAAGCGGCTGAATGTGAAGAGAGACTTTTGGAGAGCATTTCAAAGAAAACCAACAACAATAATTCTGAGGTGCAAAACACCTTGAATCCTAAAGAATGATTCACAATCTCTGAAGGATTGGGCTCAATTGATATTATTTTCTATTCAAATAGTCCACCCAACACTGACTTTTCAATATCCAAGTTCTTAAAAGGATGAGAATTGATTATATGGATTCAGAAAGATTATTTAACTCAGAATATAAATAATGGTGTCACGCCTTGCCGGACAGCAAAGTTTCAATACATCAGGCAAAGTTTAAGATTTAATTTGCCATTTCTTTCATTTTGGATATAAAGGTGGCAGTACAGGCGGGTAGCTGGCATGATTCCATCCCAACCAAAGGGTTGTTGGCAGGGCATTGACTGAAAAGTATCCTTTACCCATTATGTCACTTCTCATTTGCATTCAGAGACAGGCAAATCATAAGATGATGAATCCATGAATTATTCAAGAGTCAGGTTGCATTATGCAAAATGTATTTTCATTATTTTATTTATGTCCAGCCGGGTATTCCCCATTGCACTGAAGGTATGAATGCATAATTAACAAGCTTCAAGCAAGATTAAGTTTAGAAAGAATTACATTTCTTATAGAATTGTGGATATATGAAATAAATTCTCAAGTAGAAGACTTCACATTATTGTGGGAGATAGCATGGAAATGTCATACCAAACCAGGAACTGTTCTTGCCGTATGATGTAGGATACATTATTAGATGGCCATGCTGTAACTTTACTTGATTTATCTTAGAGAGAGGAAGCCGAGAAAATATTTATAGAACCTTTTCTCAAGAGATTCATTTAGTCAGATAGAGTCCATTAAATTTTTTTAAAGAATCGCATTTGTATAGTGCCTTTCTTGACCTCAAGATGTCCCAAAGCACTTTACAACCAATGGTGAAGGACATTTGAAGTGTAGTTCCTATTGTAAGGTAGAAACTATTATTGTAGGAAATTCTATATTTAAAATGTATTTATTGTTGTCACAAATAGACTTACATTAACACTGCAATGGAGTTACTGTGAAAGTTCCCTCGTCGCCACACTCCGGCACCTGTTCGGGTACACTGAGGGAGAATTTAGCACGGCCGATGCATCTAACCAGCACGTCTTTCGGAGCACCCGGAGGAAACTCACACAGACACGGGGAGAACGTGCAGACTCCGCACTGACATTGACCCAAGCCGGGAATCGAACCCGGATCCCTGGTGCTGTGAGGCAGCAGTGCTAACCACGGTGCCACTGCGCTTCAGTATAGGTGGATGGTGGAGGGTCTCTGAAAGGAAATTGTTTTGTAGACTGAATAGCCTTTTTCCACTCCATGGACTCTTCTATTCTTCTTTAAAATGATAAACTATTAGTTGCAAACAGATGCTTTCATATACCGATAATGTTTTTTTTTCCAAATTGATTTCCCTTATAATGTCAGTGCAACTCTTTCAAAGCATTTCAGGGAATCAATCCTTCAGTACAATGGCCAGCTATGAATGTGTAAGAGTTTCTGAATGATCAGGATTGGCTCTGTCGAGGGTCACACCAGATATCTGAGCAAGGTGCCAAAGGAACATTGGCAGCTGCGAAACAAGATGCCAGCACAAGTTGATGTCTTTGAAGGAACAGAGTGACAGGGAATGAAAAAGAAAACGTGGAAATTGCTTCTATTGACAAGCCATCTTATTCTATGGCAAATATATGGTTTTCTCAAACCATTTAACCCTGGCCTGGAATTCAGCATTTATTATAAATGACATAATCTGTCTGCATTGAACTGATGCATCACAAACGACAGTCCAATAATAAATCATTCGTCTTCACTCCTTTAACCTAAGGCCCTTGCAGTCAGCTTAAACAAATTCAATATTTCGGAGTCATTCGCACTTCGCCGCATAAAGCATCAATCCCATTATTAAAAGAGAATTCCTACTCAAAAGGACCCCCCCGGGCACAGAAATGGATATTAAAGCAATTTGGAAGCAAGCCTCACCATTCGCTGTGAAGCAGAGTGTAAACAAATAACGATGCTCTTAACCTCACAGCGTCGACTCTGCCATTTGGAAGTCAGAAATATCAGCATCGGCAGGAAGCTGGCCTAATGTCACCCCAGCCCAAGCAACTTTGGAGCCGCACTCATAAAGAAATATAATTCATCCGTTCTGTCATTACCCATCTGTATTCGGAGGCCAAAAAGTAAAATCGCAAAATGGTGAACTCATGAATTTTTCAAGACGTAAGGGTGCACTGTGCAAAATTTATTATTTTCAACAGTGTAAATCAATTGTAGCAGGAATTCCCAGTCATCTAACCTTAATCTAATGATTGTTTTATGCAGATCATTTTGAACATTTTTAATATTGATTGCTGATTTTAACTGAAGTAGAGTCAAGTGCCTGAAGCTTAACTGTCAATCATGTTTGACACTGAATATGCCTTCAGATGACCTCAGGAGAAGGAAGAATAGGGAGCAATCAATTACCTCTTTCAATAATTGTTTTGAGACTCTTTTGGCCTTTAAGATTTGAGGTTTGAGCTTTTTATGGAGGACGGGGGGAATGGCATGTAAAATTAAAATGGCCATTTGGAAATCATTAACTGTATCAAAGCAGACGATGTTTTTGATTCTGTAACGGAGAGGGTTCAAAGAGAACTGAAATCCTTTGCCCTTTCCCTTGTTGTCTGTAATCACTGTAAGTTTTGGAAAGGAAGATGCATGTGTTTCGTAGCCCCCTAAGTGTATGTGGTCAATTTTTAAAACAGCAGCAAGCTGTCGTGGGTTTAACATGAAAAAGATTGTTTATTCACACATTAATGCTACATCACTCATGCACACGCATGCATCCATGAGAAAGATACCTTTCAAGAGAATAGTCCACTTCAATAAGTTATAGACAAAAAAACATTCGTAGTTCATGTGTTCGGTTCACCGTATGAGAAACAGTCATTATCGGCCAGACAAGGGCAGCATTTTCACTCTGAAAAGGTAATTTCAGTGATTTGAATAACTTTAGTCATTTATTTGGGATTATTGTTGGATTCCTCCGAAGAAATGGATGTTCAGTAGGTCGTGAAGTTAGCTATTTGTAGTTTCCTCTTACCAGCGGAAGAAGTTTGTTTACAGATGAGCTTGGAATAGGAATCCACCTGAGAAACATTTTAGATATAACAGTCTCCAGACTGCAAAAGGATGAGTCTACTGTCTCTTCTGCTGCTGATGTCTTGCAGTTGGTGGTCTCTGTTATCTGACTGATTAGCTTCTCTAGGAGGAGCCTGTCGCACAGTGGTAATGTTGATGGGCTAGTACTCCAGAAGCCCAGACAAATGCTCTGAAGACATGGGTTCAGATCCCACCTTGGCAACTGGTAGAATTTAAATTCAATTAATGACAGCTGAAATATAAAGCTGTTATTAAATATTGGGAGTTGGGTCCCCTTCTGGGAGAGTAAAAGACCAAAGAGCATACTCTTTGAGTAAGGGGTCGTCCATTTAAGATAGAGATGAAGAGGAATTTCTTCTCTCAGGTGATAGCAAATCAGTGGAATTCATTATCACAGGGGGCTGTAGAAGCTGGGTCATTAACTATGTACAAGACTGAGATATACAGATTTTTAATCAGTAAGGGAGTCAAGAGTTAGAGGAATTAGATGAGAAAGTGGAGTTGAGGATTATAATATCCGTCATGATCACATTGAATGGTGAAGCAGACTTGATGGGCCAAGTGGCCGACCCCTGCTCCTACGTCTTATGGTCTTATGGTCTCTCTGGTTCTTGGAGTAATAAGTATTTGATATCAGAAGCTCGTTTCAGTCGCATGATGGTAAGATCCACTGCCTTCCATTATTCACATCATGGGTTGAAGCCAGGGTGATTGACGCAGAGTAGGGGAAAGATTGTTATCGTATCAACATACCAGCTTCGATTCTGACAGTAAGGCCTTCATTAATGTTCCATTGTCACGCCTCTCACACATCTGGCAATCATCGTCTATTAGCGTTCTTCTGTGGAGCTGGTAAGGATGGTCCCTTTGCACCTGACAAACTCATTTGCATCTGATAACTTTCCAGAGGCATTTTCAGGCATAAATTAATCCTTTCTCTGTACAGAAATTGCAGAAGTCACCTGCACTCAGCAGCAATCTTAACAGTCTGCTTAGTTTCCTTTTTAAAAAAAATAAAGACAGTTCCAGAGATTATATACTGAGCTCAGTCAACATTTAAAGTTGTGAATAGGACATAGAGCATGCCATGACTGTCCATCACACTTATTTTCATGTTAACTGATGGATTAGTGTAGGGTAGAATAGACAAGTCACTTAATCAAAGGCATGGCATCCACCAAAAGCTCACAGCTATCAATGCGGCATCACAACAGATTTCTGTTAACCTACACCAGATATTTCATCTCCTGAATTTTCAGCAAGAAGTCTCACAACACCAGGTTAAATTCCAACAGGTTTATTTGGAATCATGAGCTTTCAGAGCGCTGCTGCTTCATCAGGTGAGTCAGCTATGTACAAGACTGAGATATACAGATTTTTAATCAGTAAGGGAGTCAAGGGTTAGAGGGACTAGGTGAGAGAGTGGAGTTGAGGATTATAATATCAGATCAGCCATGATCTCATTGAATGGTGGAGCAGACTTGATGGACCAAGTGGGCTACCTGATGAAGGAGCAGCGCTCCAAAAGCTCATGATTCTAAATAAACCTGTTGGACTTTAACCTGGTGTTGTGAGACTTCTTACTGTGCCCATCCCAGTCCAACACTGGCATCTCCACATCATGGCTGAATTTTCAGGTGAGTCCCGGCTTGCTTGTCTTGGGAGTGTCTTCACTTGGCCCTAAATTTTAGATACATCTTTCTGCATGAGCACTGCAGGAAACAGAAAATATTTTTGTTAATTACTCTGGATATATTTGATCTACAAAAATATTCAGTGAACTTTGGGGAGTAATTTTCACATATTCAAATGTGTTTTCCAACTGTAAATTGTTAATAAAATATGCAATTATTCATCAAGCTACACCAGGCTAATTTATAAAATGAAGTAACGCCATTAGGAACCATCACATTAATTCCATTTGCCATACGAAGATCATTTTTATTTCCCTTGGATCATGTCAGAAATATCTTTATTACATTGACTCGTGACCAACCTCTGACCTTTAAACCTCTTAAACTTTAGCTCAGCAAAACTCTGCTGGTCTTATCTTGTTCCGCATCTCTCTTGCCGATACTGTGATGGCTCTTGGTCCCACAATGAAATGAATCTAAAATCTCTCGATGCTGCTCTCTCCTTATTTCTGGAACTGTTTCCAGTGCTACAGTCAGCCTCACAGAATGAGCAGAAACAACATGGTACGGAAGATTTACCAATCTTGCTAAAGTAACCACATGTTCTCAACTTGCAAAATAGACATAGATGCCGGAATTCTACCACCCGGCCCCCCATGAAAATCGGAGCGCGGGAGGGGCGGGAGGGGCGAGGGGAGGTCTGTTGACCTCGGGCGGGATTTTCCGGTCCCGGGTCGAGCGAGGCCGTAAAAGCCCGCCCAGAGGCTGCAAAGAGCAAGCCGTAAACTGAAAACCTCCATCCTTGTCTGCAGCTAGGATCCTCCGATGCCGCTGAACGTGAATGGAGTTCTGGCTGGAATGCCAAATTCTCCGCTCTCACCTGCAGCAGGGCGGGCATGGACGAGCTCGGAGAATCTCACCTGTAGTCTTTACTCAGAGGTAAGTAGATTACATAAAATTATGTAGAAGTCAAGCAGAAAAAAAACATTTGTTCCAACAGGTTCTACGCCATTCTTTCTACTCCACACAAACCTCTTCCAACACGTACTTCTTATAACCCTATCAACATATCCTTCCATTTATTTCTCCCTCATGTACTCATCCAACTTTCCCTTAAGAGGTTCTACCAATTGAATTCTCCTTCTAGATTCTTGTGTCGGTGCTCCCCGAAGCATTGGCAGAGGAGAACCAACAACATGGCTGCCAGTGGACAGGCAATGGTGTTCCATCAAGGCTCTCTGCTCCATTCAAGAATTGGAGTCATTTTCGTTTTCAAAGACTTCAAAGACAAAGAAAAATACTTCAGGGTGCATAAAAGGCAGGCGATCCACATGCATCAGTTTGCCACCCATGGCCAAGGTGAAAATCACCTCCAGGCACAGCTGATGACAGTGAGAAATTTGTCGAAGGAGTTTGACAGGGCGGCTGTGGCAAATCTGCACCGTCATCAAAATCCCTGAAAACCATGTAATGTTGCGGCACTGCCAGTAGCTATAAACATCAGTGTGACCGTCAGTTTTTGATCCATCAGGTTCACCCATGGCTGAAAACAACTGAAGTGTCACAAAACCAGCTGCTCAGGGACGGATAAAGGAAGTCACAGTTGCAATATTCAGCAGGATGAATATCTTCATTATCTTTTTCAGTCAATATCTCATTACGTCTCAGATTTTTTTAACCAGAACACACGATATGAGCCGTATTTTGATTTCGACTTCAGACTCCTGATAATGCACACATAACGGTAGCACAGCGGTTAGTACTGTTGCCTCACAGCGCCAGGGACCTGAGTTCAATTGCCAGCTTGGATCACTGTCTGTGCGGAGTTTGCACTTTCTCCTCGTGTCTGCGTGGGTTTCCTCCGGGTGCTCCGGTTTCCTCCCACAGTCCAAAGATGTGCGTGTGGGTTAGGTGGATTGGCAATGCTAAATTGCCCCTTAGGGTCAGGGGGACTAGCTAGGGTAAATGCATGGGGTTATGGGGATAGGGCCTGGGTGGGATTGTGATCGGTGCAGACCCGTTGGGCTGAATGGCCTCCTTCTGCATTGTAGGATTCTATGATAACTCTGCCCTCAACATTCAGTTCTCTGTTCGTTATGGTGCTCACTCATTTTCATAATCTTCCATGCTGGGGAGGGGGAGGGCAGGCAGGGAGGGAGAGCGAAGGTGGCGGGAGGTGGGTGGATAGAAGCGATGTGCTTGCTTGATTCAAGCTAATGAGGTGAGAGGAGTCTAACTGGCCCTCCCACCTCATTTTCCTTCTGCCAGTATCCAAGGAGACACAGAAGGAGCAGGCCTTAGGCTCTGCACCCTGTCCCTCCACAGTCAAGAAGTCAGAGAAGATCGGTCAGAATAGATTGGAATACCAAAAGAGATGTACGTTTTATCCTCAGGTTAGGCAGCACAGAGATTATCACTCAAGGTCTTTCAGCAATCAGAAGACCCACAAGCCAACAATCATTCCTGCCTGTGTCGCCACTCAGACAATGGCAGTTTTCACCCATTTCCAAGTGCAAAGCACTGCCAAGGAAAGAACATGTGACCAATGTGAATTGGGCCCAGATTAATGATGCATGGAGAGTAGGAAAATCAGCCCCATACTGTTCGAGTGCAATTAATTATTTTACTTAATGCTCAATAAAATTCTGGTTGGATTAAAACCTGATCCATGGTCTGATAGGGTGTGTATTTTCCATTTTCTGCAGATGAGGATATTGTATATAAATTGTATATAAATTGTCCCATTGGTAAGACGTAGCATGGGTTCATGAAGGGAAGGTCACGTTTGACTAATTTGGTGGAATTCTTTGAGAACATTACATGTGTAGTGAACAATGGGGAACCTGTGGATGTGGTGTATCTGGATTTCCAGAAGGCATTTGACAAGGTGCCACACCATTTGACAAGGTGCCACACCAAAGCATTGAACCAATATTTCTCTTCGGTGTTCACGCAAGGGGACATGAATATAGCTGAGGACGACACTGGGTTGCAAGGGAGTAGAATAGACAGTATTACAGTTGATAAGGAGGATGTGCAGGATATTCTGGAGGGTCTGAAAATAGATAAATCCCCTGGTCCGGATGGGATTTATCCAAGGATTCTCTGGGAGGCAAGAGAAGTGATTGCAGAGCCTCTGGCTCTGATCTTCAGGTCGTCGTTGGCCTCTGGTATAGTACCAGAAGATTGGAGGTTAGCGAATGTTGTCCCATTGTTTAAGAAGGGGAACAGAGACTTCCCCGGGAATTATAGACCGGTGAGTCTCACTTCTGTTGTCGGCAAGATGTTGGAAAAAATTATAAGGGATAGGATTTATAGTTATTTGGAGAGTAATGAATTGATAGGTGATAGTCAGCATGGTTTTGTGGCAGGTAGGTCGTGCCTTACTAACCTTATTGAGTTTTTTGAGAAAGTGACCAAGGAGGTGGATGGGGGCAAGGCAGTGGACGTGGTATATATGGATTTTAGTAAGGCGTTTGATAAGGTTCACCATGGTAGGCTTCTGCAGAAAATGCAGATGTATGGGATTGGGGGTGATCTAGGAAATTGGATCAGGAATTGGCTAGCGGATAGGAAACAGAGGGTGGTGGTTGATAGTAAATATTCATCATGGAGTGCGGTTACAAGTGGTGTACCTCAGGGATCTGTTTTGGGGCCACTGCTGTTTGTAATATTTATTAATGATCTGGATGAGGGTATAGTTGGGTGGATTAGCAAATTTGCTGATGACACCAAAGTCGGTGGTGTGGTAGACAGTGAGGAAGGGTGTCGTAGTTTGCAGGAAGACTTAGACAGGTTGCAAAGTTGGGCCGAGAGGTGGCGGATGGAGTTTAATGCGGAGAAGTGTGAGGTAATTCACTTTGGTAGGAATAACAGATGTGTTGAGTATAGGGCTAACGGGAGGACTTTGAATAGTGTGGAGGAGCAGAGGGATCTAGGTGTATGTGTGCATAGATCCCTGAAAGTTGGGAATCAAGTAGATAAGGTTGTTAAGAAGGCATATGGTGTCTTGGCGTTTATTGGTAGGGGGATTGAATTTAGGAGTCGTAGCGTTATGTTGCAACTGTACACAACTCTGGTGCGGCCGCACTTGGAGTACTGTGTGCAGTTCTGGTCCCCACATTACAGGAAGGATGTGGAGGCTTTGGAGAGGGTGCAGAGGAGGTTTACCAGGATGTTGCCTGGTATGGAGGGGAGATCCTATGAGGAGAGGCTGAGGGATTTGGGATTGTTTTCGCTGGAAAGGCGGCGGCTAAGAGGGGATCTTATTGAAACATATAAGATGATTAGAGGTTTAGATAGGGTGGATAGTGATAGCCTTTTTCCTCTGATGGAGAAATCCAGCACGAGGGGGCATGGCTTTAAATTGAGGGGGGGTAGTTATAGAACCGATGTCAGGGGTAGGTTCTTTACCCAGAGGGTGGTGAGGGATTGGAATGCCCTGCCAGCATCAGTAGTAAATGCGCCTAGTTTGGGGGCGTTTAAGAGATCCGTAGATAGGTTCATGGACGAAAAGAAATTGGTTTAGGTTGGAGGGTCACAGTTTTTTTTTAACTGGTCGGTGCAACATCGTGGGCCGAAGGGCCTGTTCTGCGCTGTAATGTTCTATGTTCTATGTTCTATATAAGATAAAGGTGCACCGTGTTACGGGTAATGTATGAGCATGGATAGAGGATTGGTTAACTAACAGAAAGCAAAGAGTGGGTGTAAATGGGTGTTTTTCTGGTTGGCGATCAGTGACTTGTGGTGTGCCTCAGGGATCAGTGTTGGGACCTCAGTTGTTTACGATTTACATAGATGATTTGGAGTTGGGGACCAAGTGTAGTGTGTCAAAATTTGCAGATGACACTAAGATGGGTGGAAGAGCAAAGTGTGCAGAGGATGCTGAAAGTCTGCAAAGGGATATAGATAATCTAAGTGAAGGGGGCGAGGGTCTGGCAGATGGAGTACAATGTTGGTAAATGTGAGGTCATCCATTTTGGTAGGAATAACAGCAAAATGGACTATTATTTAAATGGTAAAAAATTGCAGCATGCTGCAGTGCAGAGGGACCTGGGTGTCCTTGTGCAGGAATCTCAAGGAGTTGGTTTGCAGGTGCAGCAGGTAATTAAGAAGGCAAATGGAATTTTGTTCTTTCATTGCTCGAGGGATGGAGTTTAAAAACAGTGAGGTTATGTTGCAACTGTATAAGATGCTGGTGAGGCCACACCTGGAGTACTGTGTACAGTTTTGGTCTCCTTACTTGAGAAAGGATATACTGGCACTGGAGGGGGTGCAGAGGAGATTCACTAGGTTGATTCCGGGATTGAGAAGGTTGGCTTATGAGGAGAGACTGAGTAGACTGGGGCTATACTCATTGGAATTCAAAAGAATGAGGGGAGATCTTATAGAAAGATATAAGATTATGAAGGGAATAGATATGATAGAAGCAGGGAAGTTGTTTCCACTGGCGGGTGAAACTAGAACTAGGGGGCATGGCCTCAAAATAAGGGGAAGCAGATTTAGGACTGCATTGAGGAGGAACTTCTTCACACAAAGAGTTGTGAATCTGTGGAATTCCCTGCCCAGTGAAGCAGTTGAGGCTACCTCATTGAATGTTTTTAAGGTAAGGATAGATACATTTTTGAACAGTAAAGTAATTAAGGGTTATGGTGAGCAGGCGGGTAAGTGGAGCTGAGTCCACAAAAAGATCAGCCATGATCTTATTGAATGGCGGAGCAGGCTCGAGGGGCCAGATGGCCTACTCCTGCTCCTAGTTCTTATGTTCTTATGGAATCACATGGTATATTTCAGTAAGCCAAGAGCAGTGTTAATGATTCATGCTCAACTCTGTTTAGATATATTACATTTACCCAAATGTTAAACTTGTTACGGCAAATAAGGACCACAATATTAACCCTCACTCCACAATGAATGGAGATGTTCAGGGGAGGTGGAGGTTGTTCAGGGGAGGTGGAGGTTGGGGGGCGGGGGGGTTTGGAGGAGGGGGGTTGGTGGCGGGCATGCTGAGGAAAGGAGTTGTTGTTTAAAAGTGAAAGTCCAACCCTAAAATGGCACACACGTATGCATGGGCACACACACGATGTGGAGATGCCGGTGTTGGACTGGGGTAAACACAGTAAGAAGTTTAACAACACCAGGTTAAAGTCCAACAGGTTTATTTGGTAGCAAAAGCCACACAAGCTTTCGGAGCTCCAAGCCCCTTCTTCAGGTGAGTGGGAATTCTGTTCACAAACAGGGCATATAAAGACACAAACTCAATTTGCATGAATAATGGTTGGAATGCGAATACTTACAACTAATCAAGTCTTTAAGAAACAAAACAACGTGAGTGGAGAGAGCATCAAGACAGGCTAAAAAGATGTGTATTGTCTCCATTCAAGACAGCCAGTGAAACTCTGCAGGTCCAGGCAACTGTGGGGGTTACAAATAGTGTGACATGAACCCAATATCCCGGTTGAGACCGTCCTCGTGTGTGCGGAACTTGGCTATCACAGCCTTGTCCACCCCGGGGTAAAGTAGGTGGAAATCCAGAGGGAATCCCACCCCTGTAATTTCATGTCCCCCACCACCACCACTTAAAAACCTCTGGGGGATGGTCGTGTAAAACTCAAGTCCATAATTTGGGTGGCACAGTGGCAGAGAGATTGGCACTGCTACCTCACAGCGCCAGGGACCCAGGTTCATTTCCGGCCTTGGATTCTGTCAATGTGGAGTTTGCATGTTCTCCCGTGTCTGTGTGGGTTTCCTTTGGATTCTCTAGTTTCCTCCCACACTCCAAAGGTGTGTGGGTTAGTTTGATTGGCCATGCTAAATTGCCCCTCAGTGTCAGGACGATTAGCAGGGTAAATAGTGGGGTTACGGGGATTGTGCCTGGGTGGGATTGTTGTCGGTGCAGACTTGATGAGCCGAATGGCCTCCTTCTGTATTGTAGGGATCCTATGGGCGAGATTTCCGGCCGCATCACTCCAAGGCCAGAAATTCCCGCCTGAGGCCCTTTGCATAGTTTATCCCCGTGCACTACGATTCCCATGGCGGGCGGGACGGGAAAGTTCTGCCCCCATGATTCTATGATTTATATCAAAACTGTCCATCAACTGAGCTTATGGTCATCCACGAGGCTTCTGAATGGCAAGTTAAGGTGTAGTAGTCATCAGTCTCGCCAGCTCCAATGTAAAATTATTGAAAACCAAGGAAATAATTTTAGGAACTATTAAAATTTGTTTAGACTCTTTTTAATTGCTTGGTTTTAATGTCACCACTTTTTTTCTTTTTTTTAACTTTTATTTGGCCACTGTAATCGTATGAGGTAAATAATTACACAGCGGAAAAATGTTTTGTTTTCAACATTACCTCGAGAACTGTTGGATGTATTTGCACTTTAACTTATCGCAATGTCTCACACACGCATTTTGGTTACAGTAACAGCGAGCAGAACAAGTTGGCTTTGAGTTTAAGTCATCTGTCCTCAGTAGATTGTTCATGCTTAGGAAGAGGGTAGGGCATTCAAGACCTGGCCTGTTTCTAAATGTCCGGCTTATTGTCAATCATGAAAAAAAATTCAGTAATACACAAGCTGCTTCATGTCAAGTTCCTTCCGGTGACAATAATCTCCCAGTTCAGGCTTCCCCCACATGCTCAGGCCTCCTATCGAAAGCATTGTTGGAGATTAATGTTATCCTCTGGGCATGTTTACTCACTTTGTAGTAAATGCTCTAATTTTTATGTTTTTATTATATTACACACCTAGCTATTAGTACTAAGTGCTTGTTTCACTGCAGAAACAAAGATCGCAGATAAATATATAAATATATATAAAAGCCACTTGATAAACAATGATTATTCTTTGTTCTAGTCATAGATTTCCCTGACTCCATTCTGTTTCTTTTTCACGTGCCCCAGATAATTTGTTATTGGATGGTTACGAATTTTATGCCTTGCCGAAAATACTCTCAAGGATTCAGAAGACAGGGGAGGCAATGGTGTAGTGGTATTATCCCTAGATAATTAATCCAGAAACTCAGCTAAAGTTCTGGGGACCCAGGATCGAATCTAGCCACGGCAGATGGTGGAATTTGAATTCAATAAAAATAAATATCTGGGATTAATAATCTGCTGATGAGCATGAAACCATTATTGATTGTCGGAAAACCCATCTAATATCCTTTAGGGAAGGAAATCTGCCTCCTTACCTGATCTGGCCTACATGACTTATAGATTCATCAGTTCAATGCACTTCTGTAATGGCAATTGAACATGAACATACCATTCTATACTTCCCTCTAGTCTGAAAAGCACCCATTCACCACTATTCTCTGCTTTCTCTATCTCAGCCAACTTTCTGTCCACTTTGCCTCTATTGCTCCCATCCTATAAGCTTCTATTTTGCCAAGTCGATAACGCAGCACTTTATCAAACACTTGTTAAAAGTCCAGATGCATAACATCAACCACAATGCGTGTACCAACACTAATTCTAGAGGGTTTCCCTTATTTTGTTGGGAGGAGAATTGCATCTGTCCCCGAGGTATCCTGTTGATGGGTATCTTGATGATTTTTGTTCTCCTTGTCAGTAGGGTTTCCTTGGTGGAAAATGGTTGAAGTTTTCTGGTGATGGTGGGGCCTGAATGTTGCCTCTGATATGGCTGGAGAGGAGTGAGGTCTGTTGTGTTGTGAGTCTTGGCAGAGTGTAAGAATCCTTGGCTTACTAGGCTCCAATATATGAGAGTTGACACTACCACACCACGTCTTGTACCAATGGTGGTATCTTGATGTTTTCCTTTCTCTGGGGTATCCTTTCATTACCTGGAAGTCTTTGGATGCTGAGTTAGATCCTGATTGGTTGTATTTTACTCATAAGGGATCCCACGTATTGCGCAGCTCTGATTTTATTATCATGTGAAGGAGGGTGTGCAACATGGTGCCTTGTGATCCAGGCTTTATCCTGTTATCCTGAGATCACCCACTCTTTCTGGTATCCAACCATTATCTGTAAGAAAGGAGACGGCAATATATCAATGTAATCTGAACCAGTTGTATGAGTATTTGCTAGGCTTCTCTATATGTATATGTGGAATAATGATCACTCTGCATTGTACTGGATTTGGGGGGTTTGTTGCATCTTGTAATAAAATGAAAAATGGAAAACCCTCAATAAAAACTTTTATTTTAAAAATCTGCAACTCCTATTTCTAGATTCTCCGTCAACAGGAAACATCAGTCAGAATTCTCCGGCCATTCAGACCTCGTCGTCACTACTGGAGAGGACAGAGAATTTGGCACTCAGCCAAATCCCCGTTCACTGAAGCGTGATCAGAGAATCCCAGTTGGTGTGAACGGCTGGTGAATCCAGTCCATCCTCTCCACATCCATCCTGTCAATGCCTCTTAGGATCTTAGAGGTTTCCTTCCTCTTCCAAATGTTACTGAATACAAGCCTAACCTCTCCAAACTTTCCTCATAAAGAAACCCACTCATTCCTGGTATTAGTCGAGTAAACCTCCTCTAAAGTGCTCCTAATGCACCTTTCCTTAAATAACGAAAGGTAGGAGAGTCTATAACTCGAGGGCATAGGCCTAAGGTGAGAGGGGAGAGATACAAAAGTGTCCAGCGGGGCAATGTTTTCAGTCAGAGGGTGGTGAGTGTTTGGAATGAGCTGCCAGAGCCAGTAGTCTTTTAAAAAGCACTCAGACAATTACATGGGTAAGATGGGTATAGAGGGATGTGGGCCAAATGCGGGCAATTGGGACTAGCTTAATGGCAAAAACTGGGCAGCATGGACAAGTTGAGCCGAAGGGACTGTTTCCATGCTGTAAACCTCTATGACTCTATGACACTAAGGAGACCAGTAAGGTGCTGTACAGCCTATACAAAACAAACAAAGAACAAAGAACAATACAGCACAGGAACAGGCCCTTCGGCCCTCCAAGCCCGCGCCGCTCCCCGGTCCAGGATTGAATCCTGAATCCAGGATCCCCGCCCAATTTTCCAGCCTATCTACATACCAATATCCTATCCACCGAGCTGTCCCTCACAGCTACGATGCTTTGTTCATTACAACCTATTAACTCACCCCCACCCCCCCATTCCAGACCATGTGATCTCCAGGGAGAGGCGAAAACCCAGAGTGAAAAACCCCAGGGCCAATATGGGGAAAAAAATTCTGGGAAATTCCTCTCCGACCCCCTGAGGCGATCGAAACGAGTCCAGGAGATCACAACGGCCCTGATCGGAAAATGCTTCCCAACCCTAGTCATTTCCACTTCCACGAACACCATATGAATTCCCTGCCCCCGAGACAGGTTCCCAACTATCCGCAGTCTCGCTCTGTACTGGCACCAGCAAGATGATCATAGAATGAAGCCTTGAAACGAGAAACAAGGAACAATTAGCCCGCGCCGCTCCCTGGTCCAAACTAGACCACTCTTTTGTATCCCTCCATTCCCACTCCGTTCATATAGCTGTCTAGATAAGTCTTAAACGTTCCCAGTGTGTCCGCCTCCACCACCTTGCCCGGCAACACATTCCAGGCCCCCACGACCCTCTGTGTGAAATATGTCCTTCTGATATCTGTGTTAAACCTCCCCCCCTTCACCTTGAACCTATGACCCCTCGTGAACGTCACCACCGACCCGGGGAAAAGCTTCCCACCGTTCACCCTATCTATGCCTTTCATAATTTTATACACCTCTATTAAGTCTCCCCTCATCCTCCGTCTTTCCAAGGAGAACAACCCCAGTTTCCCCAATCTCTCCTCATAACCAAGCCCCTCCATACCAGGCAACATCCTGGTAAACCTCCTCTGTACTCTCTCCAAAGCCTCCACGTCCTTCTGGTAGTGTGGCGACCAGAACTGGATGCAGTATTCCAAATGCGGCCGAACCAACATTCTATACATCTGCAACATCAGACCCCAACTCTTATACTCTATGCCCCGTCCTATAAAGGCAAGCATGCCATATGCCTTCTTCACCACCTTCTCCACCTGTGACGTCACCTTCAAAATATACCCAAACACTCTCCTCTCTGAAGGTCTGCCTTTGCCCGGTTACTGATCTACACATTGATCTTTCATTCTAACTCACCTGGGCCAGATTCTTTTTCAGCTCAGAGGTTGGCCCCCTTCCAGGGGAGTGTCTTCACCCTTGATTGACTCCTGTCGCTTTCCACAAGGTGATCACTGCTTTAACTAAACCAAAACGTCGCATTTCTAATTTTAAAAAGCTTTCCTAACATACTTCCCATAGCCACACAATAAAAGTAAAACTGGAATAGGTTATTGGGAACATTCTTTCAAAAAAGCTTATTTCCTTTTGAGTCAGCATCCAGCTGGGAAAACTGCCCATATCTTCATTTCCAGCTTTGTCTGACGATTGTGAAATGCCAGCCTGGTGCTTTCTCGGCAGACCATTGTGAAATCCCCAATGTGGGTTCAGCACCCTGTGCAACTGGAGCCCAGCCTAATCTCTCATCATTCCCAAAAAGCTGTAAGGGGGCTGGAAAGATCGACAGCAGGTTAGTGGAGCTAGTGTTCCATGCTGTTGATTTTCTTATCACTAAATGAATATTTTTTGTCGGTATTCACACTGGAGAGGGACAGTGTTGTTGAGGGGGGTACTTAGATGCAGGCTGTTGGACTGGATGGGATGGATGTTCATAAGGAGGAGGTGTTAGCAATTCTGAAAAGGGTAAAAATAGATAAGTCCCCTGGGCCGGATGGGATTTATCCTACGATTCTCTGAGAGGCTAGAGAGGAGATTGCAGAGCCTTTGGCTTTGATCTTTGTGTCGTCATTGTCTACAGGAACAGTGCCAGAAGACTGGAGGATAGCAAATGTTGTCCCCTTGTTCAAGAAGGGGAGTAGGGACAACCCTGGTAATTATAGACCAGTGAGCCTTACTTCTGTTGTGGGCAAAGTATTGGAAAGGATTATAAGAGATAGGATTTATAATCACCTAGAAAGGAATAATTTGATTAGGGATAGTCAGCACGGTTTTGTGAAGGGTAGGTCGTGCCTCACAAACCTTATTGAGTTCTTTGAGAAGGTGACCAAAGAGGTGGATGAGGGTAAAGCGGTTGATGTGGTGTATATGGATTTCAGCAAAGCGTTTGATAAGGTTCCCCATGGTAAGCTTTTGCAGAAAATACGGACACATGGGATTGAGGGTGATTTAGTGGTTTGGATCAGGAATTGGCTAGCTGTAAGAAAACAAAGGGTGGTGGTTGATGGGAAATATTCATCCTGGAGTTAAGTTACTAGTGGTGTACCGCAAGGATCTGTTTTGGGGCCACTGCTGTTTGTCATTTTTATAAATGACTTGGATGAGGGCGTGGAAGGATGGATTAGTAAATTTGCGGATGACACTAAAGTCGGTGGAGTTGTAGACAGTGCGGAGGGAAGTGGCAGGTTACAGAGGGACATAGATAAGCTGCAGAGCTGGGCTGAGAGGTGGCAAATGGAGTTTAATGCGGAAAAGTGTGAGGTGATTCACTTTGGAAGGAGTAACAGGAATACAGAGTACTGGGCTAATGGTAAGATACTTGGTAGTGTGGATGAACAGAGGGATCTGGGTGTCCAGGTGCATAGATCCCTGAAAGTTGGCACCCAGGTTGATAGGGTTGTTAAGAAGGCGTACGGTGTGTTAGCTTTTATTGGTAGAGGGATTGAGTTTCGGAGCCATGAGGTCATGCTGCAACTGTACAAAACTCTGGTGCGGCCACATTTGGAGTATTGCGTACAGTTCTGGTCACCGTATTATAGGAAAGATGTGGAAGTGTTGGAAAGGGTGCAGAGGAGATTTACCAGGATGTTGCCTGGTATGGTGGGAAAATCGTATGAGGAAAGGCTGAGGGGCTTGAGGTTGTTTTCGTTAGAGAGAAGAAGGTTAAGAGGTGACTTAATAGAGGCATACAAGATGATCAGAGGATTAGATAGGGTGGATAGTGAGAGCCTTTTTCCTCGGATGGTGTTGGCTAGCACGAGGGGACATAGCTTTAAATTGAGGGATGAGAGATATAGGACAGATGTTAGAGGTAGGTTCTTTACTCAGAGAGTAGTAAGGGCATGGAATGCCCTGCCTGCAGCAGTGGTGGACTCGCCAACGTTGAGAGTGTTCAAGTGGTTATTGGATAAACATATGGATGATATTGGAATAGTGTAGATGAGAGGGGCTTTAGATTGGTACCACTGGTCGGCGCAACATCGAGGGCCGAAGGGCCTGTACTGCGCTGTAATGTTCTATGTTCTATGTTCTTATCAATTCCTTCATGGGAAACAGGCAGCCAACAGGCCAGCCCCAATGCCCCTGAGAAAATGCTGATATCTATTGTTTTAGAGTTATAATAATAAACAAACACTGAATTCAAAGCCAAGGCCTTGTTTGTGAGTGAATATAAATCCTGATCTTTAAAGTCCCTGGAAAGCTTTTCTGTACCTTGAAGATGCCAATGTTTCCTTTCATATATTTTTTCATTCATTCGTGGGATATGGGTGTCGCTGGCTGGGCAACATTTATTACCCATCCCTACTTGCCCTTGAACTGAGTGGCTTGCTCGGCCATTTCAAAGGGCAGTTGAGAGTCAACCACATTGTTGTGGCTCTGGAGTCACATGTTCACCAGACCAGGTAAGGACGGCAGAGAAACATAGAAACATTTCATAGAAACATAGAAACATAGAAGATAGGAGCAGGAGGAGGTCACTTGGCCCTTTGAGCCTGCTCCGCCATTCATCACGATCATGGCTGATCGTCCAACTCAATAGCCTAATCCTGTTTTCTCCCCATAACCTTTGATCCCATTCGCTCCAAGTGCTACATCTAGCCGCCTCTTGAATACATTCTCTAAGGGTCATTAATGAACCAGATGAGTTTTTCCGACAATTGGCAATGGTTTCACAGTCATAATTCCAGATGTTTTTTATTGAATTTAAATTCCACCAGCTGGTGTGGCGGGATTTGAACCGGGTCCCCAGAACATTAGCCTATTGTGATACATTAGAGCGCTAGAGAAATTCCATCAGCAGTGCCTCCACCACTATCCTCCAGATTCAGTGGGAAAGGGCTGCCAAACAAACAGTCACATCCTTCTTGAAGCCAGCTTCACAAGCTTTCAGGCAAAAATCCTGAAAAATCACCTTTGATAGACTAGACACTGTCACCAGAATTCTACCACCCCGCCCGCCATGGAATCGGAACGGGCGAGGGGCAGACAGCAGAAATTTCCGGTCTCGCTCGAGTGAGCCCATAAAATCCCGCCCTGTACCCAGATGGCCAAAGAAAGGGACATCCTGTTCCATGTGCTCAAAGATCTGTGGATCTGTGGACCTGTTCAGTCACATAAAGACCCATGTCAGAAATATATGTCCCTGGCTGTACTTCACACTTGAATCAAGGCATAGCCAGCAATATTATTGCATAATACAGAAATGTGCATCAGACAAGGTCCAACTTCTGAAGTGTGACATGCATTTTTATTTATTGTGCTAGAAACAAGCATGTAATGCTTTGTTCACAATCTTTTGGGTGATCTCTAATAAACTTTGTTCCCAAATCCTTTCAAGGAGACTTGAATCCCTCCTCCAATTCCACACTCCAGCACTTCCTTCTCTCTTTCCAACAGTGCACGTTCTGACTCTGAGCAATACTGGGATGTTGGGGGTGGAGGAATTGATATGTTAAAGTAAGTAATATTTGGAAGAGCACAACCAGCACTTACAATGACCAGGCTGCTTAACATTCCTGCAGTTAAAATTTTATTAAGCCATTTCTTGCCATCACTTTCAGCTTCGTATTAATTTGAGCAAGATAAATGAGAACTGATTATGCAAAGTCAATTAGGAAAGCAAATTTGCTTGGAATTTAAGCTCATTTAATGATGAAATTGTATTTTTATGAGCATTTAGAGATAACGCCCTAACTTTAAACAGAGTGTAAATAAAACGGTGGCATTCTTAACTGTCAGGGATCCTTAGCTTCACTGTGCTACTCAATCGTCTGCCTCATTATGTCCGTACTGAGGGGTAATAGAACATAGAACATAGAAAAAATACAGCACAAACAAGCCCTTCGGCCCACAAGTTGCGCCAGTCATGTCCCTACCTACCTAGGCTTATATATAGGCTTACCTATAACCCTCAATCCAATTAAGTTCCATGTACTCATCCAGAAGTCTCTTAAAAGACCCTATTAAGTTTGCCTCCACCACCACTGACGGCAGCCGATTCCACTCACCCACCACCCTCTGAGTGAAAAACATACCCCTGACATCTCCTCTGTACCTACTCCCCAGAACCTTAAACCTGTGGTAAGTTTGCCGTAGTAGTAGCCATTTCAGCCCTGGGAAAAAGCCTCCGAGAATCCACCCGATCTATTCCTCTCAACATCTTGTACACCTCTATCAGGTCACCTCTCATCCTTCGTCTCTCCAAGGAGAAAAGACTGAGCTCCCTCAACCTACCCTCATAAGGCATGCCAACCAATCCAGGCAACATCCTTGTAAATCTTCTCTGCACCCTTTCAATAATTTCCACATCCCCCCTGTAATGAGGCGACCAGAACTGAGCACAGTACTCCAAGTGGGGTCTGACGAGGGTCTTATAAAGCTGCATCATTATCTCCCGACTCCTAAACTCAATCCCTCGATTGATGAAGGCCAGCACACCATACGCCTTCTTAACCACCTCCTCTACCTGCGAGGCCGATTTAAGAGTCCTAGGGACCCGGACCCCAAGGTCCTTCTGATCCTCTACACTGCTAAGAGTCTTACCCTTGATATTATACTCCTTCATCCCATTTGACCTGCCAAAATGGACCACTACACATTTATCCGGGTTGAAGTCCATCTGCCACTTCTCCGCCCAGTCTTGCATCCTATCTATGTCACGCTGCAGCTTCTGACATCCCTCCAGACTATCCACGACACCACCAACCTTCGTGTCATCGGCAAACTTACCAACCCATCCCTCCACTTCCTCATCCAGGTCATTTATGAAAATGACAAACATTTATGAAAATGACAAACAGCAAGGGTCCCAGAACAGATCTGATAGTCAAGCTTAAGAAACAACATTGTTTTGCTTTTCAGCCCTTGCCTGAATTTCCTTCCCTTGCAGTTTCCTTCATTCAACAGCTTTTCTTAAAAAGTAGCAGCATGATGAAGTCTGCTTAGTTACTAAGGAATTTTTTAAAACTGCAAAATGTGAGCACTTCCTTATATCCTGCACTGTTGCCATGTTTAAATCAATGCGTTTGCTGCCTGCCGTACATCACTTCATTTGGACCTAGCCCTTTCTGGTTTGATTTGTCACGACATTATTATTCATTAAAAAAACTACAGTTGATCTGGACGTCTAATAGTTATGCCAAGAAATGCTTATTGCCTCATTAGTTCACATAAATATATAATAATTAAAGGGCAACAATCACTTGTTTTGCTTATTGCATTTCTTCAGGTTTCTACTGTACTAGAGTATGATACCATTGTGTCAATATGAGTGTGCAAACTGGCTGGCGTTATAATGCAAGATTGGCTCACTAAGAGAGATTTTTGACATTCCCATCAGCCAGCGTATGATGCATAGGAAATGGACTCTGATCAAGTGTAGGTCACTTGGCATCAGCAGCTGTTCAAAAGAGTTTCTGGTCAACTTCAAAGTTACAACAAAAGAAAGATCAAAAGGGCCATATCAATGCCTCAAGTCAAAGTTATTCCATTCAATGAAGCAACTTTGGAAGACCTGAAGTGGATGGTGATCTTATTTTGGAGTTAGGAACCATGACATCAATATTGACGACAACAACAACATGCATTTATATAGCATCCTTAATGTAGTAAAGGATAATCCCAA